>NC_092803.1:52481058-52855901 GCF_040954645.1 Diabrotica undecimpunctata
AATGAAAGTCAATAAAATCTCACCAGCTCTGGGGGTCATGTAAGATGCCCCCATTTTTAGTTTTTATTAATTAACAAAGTTAACAGTCTATTGCATTTACCTTTGTAAATTCCATGAGGATTGTTTTTGTTACTGATGTCCTTCCAATGTTTTTCTGTGGCCAAACAATGTTTTTAACAACTTTTTATTAAACTGATGATGGAATGATTCAATTTCGTAAAGATCTTCTTTAAAATTAAAGTTTTAAGTTTTTAATAAGCATTTTTTTATACCTTGATACACACGAACACCACGTGCTTTGTATTAAACAGGTATACTAGCCACTCCTGGATATCTACACTTCATGGTGTTGTTCCAGTTTTACTTTTAACAGAAAAAATAAACAAGGCATTACACAGCATCTTCGTTGTTAATGAATGTGTAGCGATATACGAGATATCACATCACACTACGGATGATAATAGACACACTATAAAGTACATTTTCTTTATTAACCCGAAGAAGGCCCCTGCCTGAGGACAAAATAAACAACTAGTCGAATCCTAGCATATGACACATCAAATAAAATAACATGAGACGTATAGTAAACATAATGTTTGTAGCGTAACATCAAAAAATATATATACAGGATATAGTAAAAAAATTATCAGAAGTGTCAGAGGGGTACCACATCATAGTTTACATTTACTTTTTATTTACATGGATGTACTGTACATGCAAGAAGTTAAAAAGACAAAAGTATTAGTTTTATATAAGTGCTGTGACCAGTAAACAGTGTACAAGAAACCCTGATGAATATTAGGTGATTATTAGCTTTGGGTATATATTTATATATATATATATATATATATATATATATATATATATATATATATATATATATATATATTGTTATGATATGTAAAATCAAGAAAATATTGGTTTGTTTAAAATATTTCAAAGTTCAACAAAAAATTAAAATAATTCAGAAAGTATAACCAACAAACATTTCTAAGAAGGAAAGTTATTAAATTCTTGGATTATCTGTACTAAACAAAAAGTAAGCTTTACATAAATTATTTCTTTGTAATACTTCAGTTGACCCGCATAAGTTTAAGTGAAACAAAAGACAAATTGAAACGGGTTTTTACAAATGCATTAGTGCAGTGATTAAAGACAATAGAAGATATTGTAGAAAAAGGTTTTTGTTAGTTTTAAGATTTATAGAAAAATATTATTTGTAAATAAGTTTTAGGAAATTTATAATTATAGGTAAAAATTTGTTTGTTATCGAAATGAAGAAATGGGGGAATTGTGACGAGTTGTGATTGGCGGAGATTGAAAAAGGTGGGATAAGTGTGTGGGAGAAAGTTTAGCGAGATTGAGGAGAGAAAAAAGATAGCGGTCAGTTGGTTTCCAAGTCTTCAAGAAAGAACAGTGTTTGTTCTCTGTCGGTTCCCGAAATGTAGCAAGCAGTAGTGTTGAATGTTAGTGAGTTTTTGTGGAGTTAGTGTATCTGACAGAAGCTATAGCAGCCAAATATTGTAAGTCATATTTTTCTACTTATATTCCAAGAGTCACTGTTCAGGCCAACGAGAGATTCAGTTTATCGTAAAGAGAAGAGATTCCAAGAGTCATTTTATCACTCGGGCCAACGAGAGATTCAGTTTATCGAGAGGAGAAAGGCTATCATAATTTGAATGATTTGTGCTTTTGAAGGAGATCATTAAGGACGATATACTTGCAACAATCTGTTGTAAGATTGCTGATTACATAGGGAGCAGTTGAGAGGAGATAATACAGTCAACAAGGAACAAGGATTTGGACCACTCATCATCAGAGAGAGATATTTTTGTTTTCTGCAGTTTTTTCTTTTATTGATAACACAATTTTTACACGTAATTTAGAAAGGATATAAATATTTGGATTAGGAGAGTTAGAATAGTTTGGGATTTTGAGATTTCAATTAATATTGTTTGTACTATTAATTTTTGATTGTTCACGTACGGAGAACAAAATTTTGAGAATCCTTATATGAGATTTGTTTATTGAAAACTTTTGAGTGTGAATTATTTCATTATTTTTATTTCAATATATATTGTTAGATCATATGTGTTTTTTATTATTCCGGTATTCTCTGGACCTTACCTTTCACATGTAATAGCATAGATATTGAAGCACGAATTTAACCCTGAGATAAAAGAATAAAAAAATTGTGATAGAGTCATAATCATATCATTTAAATAATTTTAATTAATCAAAAAAATTAATTAGCTAATTATAGCTTGGCGCACCAAGACTTTAAATATCACAATAACTGGCTTCCAAAACGTGGGGCTTGAAAATATCGCAGCTTTACATTTGAAGGAAGGGAAAGAGATCTGGAATAAGTACAGGTAATCCAGAGATAAAAACATATAACATTGAGGGAATTTGAATTTGAAAGTATTTTGACAATTTTTCCAGGGAATATAAATTTGATTTATTGATTGATCGTAGTTAGTGGATATTTACTGCTATTGAATTATTTGATTTTATTTTCTTTACCAATCGTACATTTGATATTTATTTTGAATTATTTGAATTTTACTGATTGCATATTTGATATTTGTCGTGAAAATTTAATACATTTGGGGAGAAATATTGTCGTGTTCTGAAACATATAGAGTGTTGTAAAATTTCACATTTGGCGGGGACAAAAACAATAACAAAAAGTAACAACATGTCTGTCACAAGGAGACAAAGTAAAATGCAGGAAAGGAAGGAGGATAACAGAGAAGAGGAAACAATTATGGAAGAAGTATCGGATAATGAAGGAAATGTGACAATAGTTGAGGAGAAAAAAGAACTATCAGGAATAGATAAAATATTACAACTAATGCAACTCCAGTCACAAAAAATGGATAGAAATCAACAAGAAACATCACTAAAAATGGAGGAAACAAAACAAACAATAGAACTAAATAACAGAAATATAGAGCAGCGTTTGGAAAACTATGAACAGGAAATTAAAGGATGTGTTGAGGGGATAAAGAAAGAACTGATACAACAAATAGAAGAGATTAATGAAATTAAAAATAAAATGGAAGAACAAGAAAAGAAAGTAGAAAATAAGATCAAGAAAATTGAGACTGTACAGAAAAAGGAATTAGAACAGTTAGAAACAAAATTTGAAATGGCTTTACAAGAAGACAAGAAAGAAATAGAAAAACAAATTGAGGATATCAGAAAACAACGAGAGATGGGAGACAGGAGAGAAGTACTCATCCAAAGTCCGGGTGACATAAAAATACAATTTGGCGGGGATATTCGGAAAACACACCCAGTACCGTTTGTTAAAAATTTGAAAACCAAATTACAACATACTAGATATTTTGACGATTGCAAAGAAACAATTAGAAACCATTTAAAAGAAGGAGCAGCGTTATGGTATGAAAGCAAGGAAGATGAGTTTGAAAATTGGACAGATTTTGAAAATAAATTTCTCAACTATTTCTGGGGAAAAAATAAACAGAGAGAAATCAACCAAGAGCTACAGAATGGAAAATATCACGAAAAAATGGGAATATCTGAAGAAAGATATGCTTTGCAGATATATAACAATTCAAAATATCTAGAATACAAATATTCTACCGAACAGCTGGTAGAAATGATCAGCAGACATTTTGAGGAAACGTTGGAAGATCACGTGATTTTGAGAAACTATCAAGATATTGATAGTTTGTGCCAATTCCTTCAATTAAAGGAAGCAAAAAGAAAAGAAATGAGAAATAGAAGACAACATGACCAATATAATGGACCGGAAAGAAGGTATTCATCAAATTATGACCAGAGAAACCGACATCCCAGATCAACAAACGAATATAGGCCGAGAAATTACAATAATTACAATAGACAACAAAATTACGATAACAGGAATGACACACAACATAGAACATATGAAAATCACAACAGGAATAGAGATGCACAAAATACTCCGAATAGGAATACTAACGAACAAAGGGATGATAGAAATAACCAGAGCTTCCAACAACAAAATAGAAGGGAGATGAATCATGTAGCAATAGGAAACGAAAGACAAATCTCTAATTCTAATCTAATATTTTTAGATGCATTTATAAAACATAAAGCAATTAAAATTGTGATTGATTCTGGCTCGGAGATATCGCTAATCAATAAAAAACTAGTAAAAGAATTAAATTTGGACAGATTTGTATATAAGATTCCTAGGGTTGATTTAGTGGGTGCAAACAATAAAAATTTGACGACAGTAAACGAAGGTTTGGGAGTACAGATAAGAGTGGGAAACAAATTCCATATTATGAAATGTGTGGTGATTGAAGATTTAAATCATGATATGATAGCGGGAATTGATGAATTGAGGAAAAAAGATATCACCATAAATTTTGCGGAAAATAAAATGGAAATCAGAGCAGAACCAGACAACACAGGAGAAGAAAAGCAAACAGATAGGAAAACAAATTCTGGAAGGATCAATGCACAGGAAAAACACAAAGAAATCGATATGACTGTAGAGAATAAACCGAAAGTACAAGAACAAGATCTAACAGAAGAGAAAAAGAGAAGGAAGAAAAAGAAGAAGAGTTCGAAAAGAAAGCAGGAAAATAAGATGGAGACCAGAGAAAAACAGGAAATAGAAGGTACAGAAGAATTGTCGGCAACCGACGATAAAACAGAATGGAAGCAGGAAGAAAAAGAAAGTATCATCAGAGAAATGAAAGGAATAGAAACATGGTGCTCGGAATACCAAAGGGAATTAGAGGATAAAAGGAAAACAGAAGAAAAAATGGCACTAATGGACGAGAATCCAGAATTGTGTGAAGAAGTATTATGGACAGTGAACACATATGAACAAAAGGAGGATGAAAGAAAAATAAATTGTGGAGAAAACATAGAGAAGATTTTAAGAAACCATGGAGATCTTGTTAATAAAGTAAACCGAGTGGCTAAAAATTATGAACTTTCTTTGAAGGGAAAATACTTGGAAAAATTTAAAACGAAAATATATCCAATCCCGTATAAAGACAGGCAATATACGGGGTATTTTAACATTCACGACATTTATCAGTATCATAAGTAGATTTTAATAACATAGTGAAATAATTTGATCCTAGAAAACTTTTGTCATTTTAAAATTTAACAAAGAGTTTTCGGCAGATCAAATGGCGGGGATTTGTTATGATATGTAAAATCAAGAAAATATTGGTTTGTTTAAAATATTTCAAAGTTCAACAAAAAATTAAAATAATTCAGAAAGTATAACCAACAAACATTTCTAAGAAGGAAAGTTATTAAATTCTTGGATTATCTGTACTAAACAAAAAGTAAGCTTTACATAAATTATTTCTTTGTAATACTTCAGTTGACCCGCATAAGTTTAAGTGAAACAAAAGACAAATTGAAACGGGTTTTTACAAATGCATTAGTGCAGTGATTAAAGACAATAGAAGATATTGTAGAAAAAGGTTTTTGTTAGTTTTAAGATTTATAGAAAAATATTATTTGTAAATAAGTTTTAGGAAATTTATAATTATAGGTAAAAATTTGTTTGTTATCGAAATGAAGAAATGGGGGAATTGTGACGAGTTGTGATTGGCGGAGATTGAAAAAGGTGGGATAAGTGTGTGGGAGAAAGTTTAGCGAGATTGAGGAGAGAAAAAAGATAGCGGTCAGTTGGTTTCCAAGTCTTCAAGAAAGAACAGTGTTTGTTCTCTGTCGGTTCCCGAAATGTAGCAAGCAGTAGTGTTGAATGTTAGTGAGTTTTTGTGGAGTTAGTGTATCTGACAGAAGCTATAGCAGCCAAATATTGTAAGTCATATTTTTCTACTTATATTCCAAGAGTCACTGTTCAGGCCAACGAGAGATTCAGTTTATCGTAAAGAGAAGAGATTCCAAGAGTCATTTTATCACTCGGGCCAACGAGAGATTCAGTTTATCGAGAGGAGAAAGGCTATCATAATTTGAATGATTTGTGCTTTTGAAGGAGATCATTAAGGACGATATACTTGCAACAATCTGTTGTAAGATTGCTGATTACATAGGGAGCAGTTGAGAGGAGATAATACAGTCAACAAGGAACAAGGATTTGGACCACTCATCATCAGAGAGAGATATTTTTGTTTTCTGCAGTTTTTTCTTTTATTGATAACACAATTTTTACACGTAATTTAGAAAGGATATAAATATTTGGATTAGGAGAGTTAGAATAGTTTGGGATTTTGAGATTTCAATTAATATTGTTTGTACTATTAATTTTTGATTGTTCACGTACGGAGAACAAAATTTTGAGAATCCTTATATGAGATTTGTTTATTGAAAACTTTTGAGTGTGAATTATTTCATTATTTTTATTTCAATATATATTGTTAGATCATATGTGTTTTTTATTATTCCGGTATTCTCTGGACCTTACCTTTCACATGTAATAGCATAGATATTGAAGCACGAATTTAACCCTGAGATAAAAGAATAAAAAAATTGTGATAGAGTCATAATCATATCATTTAAATAATTTTAATTAATCAAAAAAATTAATTAGCTAATTATAGCTTGGCGCACCAAGACTTTAAATATCACAATAATATATATATATTGCTATGCTATGTAAAATTGAAAATAATATTGGTTTGCTCTTAATATATTTCAAAGTATAAACTATAATAATTTAAAATATTTTAACTGATAAACTATAAAAGATATTTCGAAGAAATGAAAGTCCATTATCTTTGGATTACCTGTAGTAAACAAAATTTAAATATATGCAAAAGTTATTTTCTTTGTGGATTGATTGGCGGTCAGACTAGTAGGACGTGTGTAGTGTCGCTCCGAAATTAAATTCCAATTTTGGGTGGTTTCGAGTGTAATCTGCATGCAAATCAGTGTAAAGTGTATTTAAAAAGGACCTTTATGTAAGTAAATAATCAGTTATCTGATTTTGAACTGTATTAAATTAATAGTCAGTTTTAATTGCCATACGGATAAAAGTGAAACTTCTGAGTGGTCGAAACGAGTTGAGCTTTTTACGCTGGATGGGTGATTAAGAACGATAAACAATAATAATTATCAACAAAAACAATAGGTCTGTTATTCAGGTTTCGGTAAAACTATACAGAATTATAAAGGCTGAATTTATTTGCTGTTTTGATATTGATTGTATTTTTGTATTTACAAGTGGTAGAAGTCGAAACTGATTAGGATCGAGAATAATTGCTAAGATTTATTTGTAGAGGTAGGCGCGGCGCTTGTCGAGATCCGTAACCGTTATTTATAATATTTATATTTATAAATACTTTAATTACTTGAATAAGAAGAAAAATGGCGAATGGTAAGGTTGATGAAGATGGTAAAAGAAAAAGCAAAGAGGAGATAGATATATTTAGCAGGAGCAGAAAAGTGAGCCGAACGCCAGACAGGTCGAAACCAACAACGAATGAAACCAGCAGCCAGAACGAAATGATGGAACTAATGAGACAAATAGCCAGCGATAATAAAAAGAGAAACAATGACCTGGAAGAGATAAAAAATACAATGGGTAATATGATTGAGGAACTAAAAGAAATTAGGAAGGAAAATAGTGAATACAAATTGCAAATGAAAGAAATAATAAGAGAAAATGAAAATCTAAAGAAAGAAATGACAGCGATGAAACAAAAAATAGATAAAATAGAAATAGCATTGGAAGCATGTCAGAAAGAAAAGAAGAAAAATAACCTAATTATGAGAGGCTTACCAATAGACACAATAGAAGCAGAGCAACTGGAGAACTTCATAGAAACAAAAATGGGAGTAAAATCAGAAATAAATAGGGTACAAAAGATAAATGAAACAATGCGCGTTATCGAATGTAAAAAATTCGAAGATAAAATGAAAATACTGAAAGCCAAGGGTAAACTAATAAACTATAAGCAACATAGAGTATATATAGAATGTGACCTAACATTAAAAGTGATAGAGATACAAAGAAATCTTAGGAAGATAGCAGCAGATGAAAAGACTAATGGGAAAAGGACAAAAATTGGATATGGTTTCATAATTATTGAAGGCATTAAGTGGAAATGGAATCAAAAAACAAGCCAAATAGAAAAAATAACATACAATACAGAACCAACTAGTTCAAAAAACTAGCTGAAGAAAACACAATAACGGACCGAGAAACAAAACAGGCACAGAACAGGGACATGAGCAGATCTAAAGATAATAACACAAACGGGAGTAAAAACAAATTGAAGTACAACTTAAACACAGAAAAGAACAAAACAATTTGGAAAATGGCATCATGGAATGTGAGAGGTATAAATGGGAAGGAAATAGAACTGGGGGAAGAAATTAGAGATAAGAACATTGAAATAGTAGCTATAACAGAGACAAAGAAAAAAGGAAAAGGATCAATAATATTAGAAAACGGAATGTTACTAATATACAGTGGAGTGGAAGAAACGAAGAGAGCTCAGGCAGGAGTAGCGTGCATGATAAAGAAGGAGAGTATCAACAAAATAAAAAATTGGATATATTACAACGAACGTATACTAAGAGTAGACATAGATATGGATACAGAGGAAACCAATACAAACCTAATCATATGCTATGGACCAGATGAAGACGCAACAAAAAACGAAAAGAATGAATTCTGGGACAAATTACAAGAAGTGATAAATGATTGTACAGAGAAAATTGTGATCACAGGAGACATGAACAGTAGAGTGGGGAAAGAAACAGAAAAATGGAACAATGTCATCGGACCTTATGGGGAGGACAAACTAAACAAAAATGGAAAATTACTACTCGAATTCTGTCTAGACAATAACCTGGTGATTATGAACACACACTTCCAACATAAAAGGATACACAAGATCACAAGAGAAGTCAAATCAAGAGACGAACAATCAATTATAGACTATACTATAGTGCAAAAAACAGAGAAGAACTGGATAAGAGACGTAAGGGTAAAAAGAAGCTATGAAATTGGTAGTGACCACTATCTACTAGAAACCACATTCAAAAGCAAAAGAAAAGAAATAAAAAGAAATGAGAACATAAACAGAAAACACAAAGAAATAATAAAAATTTATAAACTAAGGGAAGAAACAACGAGAATAAGATACTCAGAAGGACTAGAGAAAGAGATGGATAATGAACATGAAATAACAGAAACAATAGAAGAAGAATGGGGAAAATTTAAAAATGCGATGATAAAAATAGCTAAATCAATATGTGGAACCACAAGAAATAACAACAGAGGAAAACGAACATCTTGGTGGAATGATGAGGTGAAAAGAGAAATAAAAGAAAAGAAGAAATTATGGAAAGAATACATCCAAGACAAAACACAACAAAAATATGAAAATTATAAGAGACAAAGAACAAAAGTTAAAGAGATAGTTAAGAAAGAGAAAAAGAAAAGTTGGGAAAAATTCGGGGAAAAAATGGAAGAAAACAGCACAGAAAACGTAAAATTATTTTACAGAACACTGAAAAACCTAAGAAGCAACAAAGAAACGAAACTGAAACAAATAATGAACAAGGAAGGAACAATAATAAACGACGATAAGGCAATAATGGAAAGATGGAGGGAACATTTTCAGCTGATACTGAATGGAAATCAAGCGAATACAATGGAGAAGGAAAGCCACAATAGGAGAGTGTCCATGAGAAACACGGAAAATCCAGAAACTATAGAAAAAGAAGAACTGGAAGAAGCAATAAGAAAGATAAAGATTGGAAAAGCACCAGGAAGCGATGAAATAGCACCAGAAATGATGAAATATATAGGAGTAAAAGCAAAAGAAAAATTGTTATACATATATAACCTAATATGGAAGAGAAAAGTAATACCCAGAGAATGGACAAATGCAGTAATTATACCTATATACAAGAAAGGAAACACAAGAGACTGTAGGAACTATAGAGGTATATCACTACTATGTGTAGCAGCAAAAGTATACGAAACCATAATAGAAAGGAAAATTAGAAAAGAAATAGAACATAAATTAGAGGATGTACAAAGTGGATTCAGGAGAGGACACAACACACAAGACCATATATTCACCATGCAACAAGTAATAGAAAAAGCCTTAAAGAAAAATAAAGAAATACATCTGAGCTTTATAGACATGGAAAAAGCATTCGACTCAGTCAAAAGAAAAGATATATGGGAAAGCCTAAAGAAGAAACAAGTAAGTGAAGAACTGATAGAAGCAACAAAGAGTATATACATGAAAACAACAAATACAGTAAGAATGTTAAATATACAGTCAGAACCATTTGAAACAACCCAAGGAGTTAGACAAGGGGGAAGCCTCAGCCCAGTACTATTCATAAATGTAATAGATAAGATAGTGAAAGAATGTAAGAAAACATTCAAGAAATACTGCATCGGTTGGAACAGAATGCAAATGATAAATGCTGAGATGTGTATATTTGCAGACGACATAGTATTAATTGCGGAAACTGCAGAAAAACTGAAATACAACTTAGAGAAATGGAACCTAGAAGCAAGCAAATACAACTTAAACGTAAACAAAGAGAAGACTCAAATAATGAAAATATCAAGGAAACAAGGGACGGAAGATCAAATAGAAGTAATGATAGACCAACAAAAAATAATACAGACAAATTCATACAAATACTTAGGAACAGTAATCAACAACAAAGGAGACATCGAGGATGATCTTAACAACAGAATGGAAAACACAGGAAAACTATTCCAAGCACTAAATAGAGGATTCCTTAATAACAAAGAAATATCAACAAAGACCAAGATGACAATATACAAAACAATATATAGACCTACAGTGACATATGGAGCAGAAAATTGGATATTAAACAAAAGACATCAGAGCAGAATTCAGGCAGCAGAGATGAAATACCTCAGAAGAACGATAGGAGTAAAAAGAACTGATAGAATCAGAAATGAAGAAATAAGAGAAAGACTCAAAATCGAACCGATACTCGAGTCAATCAAAGAGAAAAAACTGGCATGGCTCGGACATCTAACCCGGATGGACAATAATAGACAAGTTAAAAGAGTGTGGGACGCCAAACCAATAGGGAAGAACAGAAGAGGAAGACCCATTAAAGAATGGAACAGTGACATCTCGCAGATACTACAGAGTAAGGGTAAGACTTGGCAGGAAGCAACACAGATGGCATCCAATAGGAAGGAATGGAGAAAGTTCGTTAAGAGCTACGACACCTCAGAAGACTGTCAAATAGTGTAATATAATGAACTGTATTTTAAACGGCCCAACACCGAAAGGTACAAATGGGTCTACTGATTAAGTAAGTAAGTATTTTCTTTGTAAAATATATTTGAGTGAACGTAGTGAAATAATGGAACAATGAGTGGAATTTCCAAATAGACTTGTACGCCGATAAGGTGAATAAGACAATAGAATCGAAATATTTAAAATGTATAATTCTCCGTTAGTTTTTAAGAATTTATAGAAACGATTAGCATGTTAATAGTTTTTAGGAAATTTTTAATTGTAGGTAAAATTGTATGTTTGTTATCTAAATGGTAGATGGGGATACGTATGACGAGCTTTGATTGGAGGAGATTAAAAAAGGTGGGATAGCTATGTAGGAATGAGAGTTTAGCTAGATTTTTGAGGGAAAAAAGATAATCAGTTGTTTTCCAAAGGTGCAAGGCGAACAGTCGTTGTTCTCTGGTGGTTCCGAAGTGATAGTAAGCATTAGAAGTGAATGTTTGTGAGTTTTCTTGGAGTTAGTGTATCTGACGGAAGCTGATCCAGAAAAATATTGTAAGTTATACTTTTCTACTTATATATTCCAAGAGTCACTGTTCAGGCCGGAACGAGAGATTCAGTTTATCGAGAGGAGAAGAGGCTAGCATCTTTTTGAACGATACGTGCATCTGAAGGAGATCGTTGAACACGAGAGGCTCGCAATAATTTGTTGTAAGATTGCTTATTACCTAGGGAACTTCTAAGAATAGATAGTGTAGGCTACAAGAAACAAGGGTTTGGACAACTCATCATCAGAGAGATAGTTTTTTTTTACCATTCGTCAGTTTTTCTTTATCAACAAAGTTTTTTTTTAATTGCTTCAAAAAAGATAGAAATATTTATAAGGAGATATAGAACAACCATTTTGATTTGAAATTTTAATTTATATAGTATATAAAATTAATTTTTAAAGGTTCACGTACGTAGAACACAATCTTGATAATCATTATATGAGATTTTTTTGTTGAAGATATTTGAGTGTGACTTTTATTTAAATATATAATTTTGTATCATATGTGTTTATTATTCCGGTATTCCTTAAACCTTACCTATCATATGTAAAGCATAGATATTGAAGCACGAATATAACCCTGAGATAAGAGAATTAAATAGTGTGATAAAATCATAATTGCATCATTTAAATAAGTTTAATTAATTAATTCATTAGCTAATTAATTGCTTGGCGCACCTCTGACTTTTAATATCACACAACACAGTTGTTTGTATGTTTATATATATATATACATATATATATATATATATATATATATATATATATATATATATATATATATATATATATATATATATACATATATATATACATACAAACCTACTGACTTAATAAACTGTGTTGTTTGTTTATATCGACTGTCAATAATATCCAGTATTTCTTATATATATATATATATATATATATATATATTTAATAAATAATATTAATTTAAAGTTGATATGTTTATTTAGACATGACGAGGTCCAATGTGTCCAGCAGTATATATCTGCAACCAGATTATCTCTGATACTAACCACTAATACTTTTCCCCGTATCGATAGGCCATATATCACAAACTTAATTATAAAAACCCGATGCCGCAATTAGAGTGTGCCCACCCTACGGAGTGATATTTCTTGTCTCACATTCGAGACATGAAAAATAGCAGGATATAAGTTACACGATACAGTTTTTGCCTCCGTCTGGGACCATAAAGTATTCTAAGCGACATGCAAAAAATTTAATAAAAGATAGGTATGCAAGCAATAAATGTTTTTGCGGCATTTTTCACAAAGGACGGCCGTCCGTTTAAACATTGTTTTTATATGATGGTTGTCCGTCCTTTCTGACGGCCGGCAACTTTCAGAATTTTCCTTTTATATTATTTCAAATATTTTAATGGCTTTAATAAATGTTAGTTACAAAAACTTAACGTTAACAGTTTATGGGTTCCGCTTTAAATTTAATACTAATTTAATATTTTTATGAACCACTACAAATTAATATTTTACAGATATTTTATTACCATCTTATACCGGTCATTAACCCTCTACCAGGCCAAATTTATTTTCAATAGAAAAATTCACAGCTTGATAGGTTTTAACATAGAGCCAATTATGGTATTTATTTTGACCGAAATTTTTTTTTTAGCCACCTGAGAAAAAAAAATATTCCCGGCTTGCCGGGAAATGTATACATATTTACATCAAGACGCACATTTTATTATAAACGTAATAAGCAAATTCAATAAACATAAATTAGTAAGTGAAAATGGAAAATTAGTTGCTTTTGTGAAAAGCAAGAAAACAACTATTTGTTGAAGAAAAACATAAATTAACTTGACAGTTACAACAAAAACTGGAGTTTCTGATTTGTAGCTAGCTAGCTTCCATGTTTTTTTAGCCATTTTATCAAGATAAGTTAGCCAGTGTGATATATAGTCGAAGCGAATATAGTCTTCAAACTATCTTTTTAAATTCATCAGACTTGGTATCAATATTTAATGCTTGTCCAATAAACCCACCATTGTTAGGTAACATTTGGGGACCCTTAGGCTCATTCTCGGGTAATGGTAACTTTGCTCTTTTCATAGGCTTTCGTTCCAGGTAAATAGCATTGCACTCTGTACTTCCTGCTGCCAGTGGACGGTTGAAAATCTCTGGATTCCGTCGCTGCTGCTACTGATGCTTGAACCTTCAACTGAATGCTTCATATTTCGTCACTGTTGCTGATAAAACACCTAGTGTTGAGGCTAACAATATATTTTTTGATGTTGCTGGTTTAGGTGAAGATGCTGAAGTCGATGTCATTGGAGTAAAACATCCAGTTACATTCAGATCTAACTCTGTAGAGATTTCGTAAGTAATTCAGTCAATGGTAGTCTCTGCATATGTGATATACATTCGTTAATTTCATTTTCCTTATCTTTTGTAAGTTAATCTTCACTTAATGGAACATCGTCATCAGTTTCAACCAAGTAATCGGAGTCGTCCACAAACTCGCCGTAGTCTTCGTCATCGTATTCGGATTCTTCTTTCGTCGTAATATAATCCATCATTTGTCTAATTTCCTCTTCAGTCATTCGAGAGTAGTTAATTTTGGACTTACGCCACATATTATTACTTCTTTTAGAAGACATTTTAGATAACTGAAACAAAAAATAATAGTCAAAATCCCAAAAAATCGATGTCACATAATAAACGTGTCTGATTTGTAAGAGGACCGAGAAATTCATATAGACAGGCAACACCGCCTTGTGGTAGTCAATGTTCAAACGCATTTTACGTCTTTGATATAAATTTATACCGCAAATTATGTAACCTACATTAATATATATATATATATATATATATATATATATATATATATATATATATATATATATATATATATATATATATATATATATATATTCATACACTTACCAATAATTTTTTTAATTACTATTTAACTGGAAATCGTTCTCAAAATACAAAATACTAATGTTTGTATTTTGAGAACGATTTCCGAAGTGGAAATTGAAACGTCAATAAACGTATTTTAACCTTTAATTGTGGCTTATTCCCAGTTAAATAGTAATTAATTTAAAATGCCACAAGAAAATAGCTTCAGAACAATATTAATTTTTTTTTTGTATTGAATTTCACGAAAATAAACACTTATAATATTCGACCAAAGTGAGGTTCTTCACAAAACAATAAATATGACCGACCGCTACACACTTTTAAAGTCAACTGAGAAATAAATACATCCAGTGGCATTTTCGCTTACCAAATACGTATAGTTTGTCTCAAAATATATCGTTTTGACTTTCCCGTCGTTAAAGGGTTAGTGGTATTATCGCCATTATTAATAGAAAAATACGTTTTAAATTTCTACCTGGCTGCTCAGGGTTGAATCTGGTACGGCTAATGTAATCAGTCATTAAAAATCTCTACTTACTACTGTGTGTATAGTATATTAGTGAAGATTGTTCGTAACAAATATGTTTCATCCACGGAAAAATATTCGCTTGAGATCTACTAAACATAATCAAAAGCATTTGTCACTGGACGCAAAAAAATAGTTAAAAATGTGTGTCATACTTTAATAGATAGGGGTCTAATCAAACATAATGTTGTGAAAAGAACATATTTACTTACAAAAACGTCGATATCGTCGACAAAGGCTATTGTAAGCGAAGAACCATTGACAGGACGAAAAAAAGTAGTAATTTTTAGTCTCATTATTTGGACAGTACTCAATAAGATATTATAAGAAGAACAATAAGTTGTTCTTTACGAAAATCAGATAGTTCCTACGTTAGATAAATTAAATTGGAGTTATAGGAAGAAGAAACAAATATAGATACCACTCTCCATACAGTCCTTTCTAAAATAAGTTTTAAACACTTGAAGAACTGAGTATCTCTCTGAAATTATAGGTTAGAAAACAAATCTATCATATATCTGGATAAAACATGGTTTGATACTCACGATATAGTATGGAAAAGAAGGTCGATTTTAGTAAAAAATGTCATACGAAAGCATCTTTAAATAAAGGAAAACGCTTAACAATAATTCACGCCAGTTCGAAAGATATGTGGGTACTAAACTGTTTGTTCTTATCTGCAAAGAATATCAAAGACTTCAGCTTAGACTATCATGAAGATACCAGTGCAGAACTTTTTGAAAATTCGTTTCAAAATTCTCTTTTGAAAAATATTCCTGAAAGTAGTGTAATCGTCATGGATAACGCAAGCTACTACAGTATACAGCTACAAAAATTTATGAGTCTTTATTAAAAAATGTTAATTATTTTAAAGCCATATATATATATATATATATATATATATATATATATATATATATATATATATATATATATATATATATATATATATATATGTATATATATATATATAGAGAATTATCAGGTAAAGTGGTCTCTAATAATAATCTAGAGACCACTTTACCTGATAATTCCTACGTATTTATAAATTATTTTTTTGTCGAAATAATCTCTTGTAATATATATATATATATATATATATATATATATGGCTTTAAAATAATTAACATTTTTTAATACAGACTTATAAATTTCAGTTTTAGTACTTGTTTGGCGCTTTTTGTAGCTGTAGACTGTAGTAGCTTGCGTTATCCATGACGATTACACTACTTTCAGAAATATTTTTCAAAAGAGAATTTTGAAACCAATTTTCAAAAAGTTCTGCACTGGTATCTTCATGATAGTCTAAGCAGAAGTCTTTGATATTCTTTGCAGATAAGAACAAACAGTTTAGAACCCACATATCTTTCGAACTGGCGTGAATTATTGTTATGCGTTTTCCTTTATTTAAAGATGCTTTCGTATGACATTTTTTACTAAAATCGACCTTCTTTTACATACTATATCATGAGTATCAAACCATGTTTTATCCAGATATATGATAGATTTGTTTTCTAACCTATAATTTCAGAGAGATACTCAGTTCTTCAAGTGTTTAAAACTTATTTTAGAAAGGACTGTATGGAGAGTGGTATCTATATTTGTTTCTTCTTCCTATAACTTCAATTTAATTTATCTAACGTAGGAATTATCTGATTTTCGTAAAGAACAACTTATTCTTCTTCTTATAATATCATATTGAGTACTGTCCGAATAATGAGACTAAAAATTACTACTTTTTTTCGTCCTGTCAATGGTTCTTCGCTTACAATAGCCTTTGTCGACGATATCGACGTTTTTGTAAGTAAATATGTTCTTTTCACAACATTTTGTTTGATTAGGCCCCTATCTATTAAAGTATGACACACATTTTTAACTATTTTTTTGCGTCCAATGACAAATGCTTTTGATTATGTTTAGTAGATCTCGAGCGATTATTTTTCCGTAGATGAAACATATTTGTTACGAACAATCTTCACTAATATACTATACACATAGTAGCAAGTAGAGATTTTTAATGACTGATTACATTAGCCGTACCTGATCCAACCCTGAGCGGTCAGGTAGAAATTTAAAACGTATTTGTCTATTAATAATGGCGATAATACCACTAATCCTTTAACGACGGGAAAGTCAAAACGATATATTTTGAGACAAACTATACAAGTATACTCAGTGGTAGACGACCAAAGGCGGGATTATATGCTGCAGGCATAAAAATAGCTGGAAGAAATTATACTGACAATAGAAGTTAAGCCGTCTGGAGGCGGTCTTGTCTGCTATAGGGTTAAGCTGTATATATCGTAACAGCATACTCGCATTTATAAAAAACTTCTTAAAAATTCGCTGGACAAGTTAGAATAAAAATGGTGTTACAAGTTCATCGAAGATATTAGACAATGGAATCCGTTAAGGTTCGATTTTTAGTCCAACTCTATTCTTAACCTTTCCCGGCAGGGATGCGTGTCTGTGAAACAAACCAACTATATTTTTTACAATTTGCAAAAAGGCCAGTCACTTTTGATGCGCAGACACTTGAGTAGCTGCATCAATTATAACGCAGTAACATCTGCTCGAGGCCGCAGCTTGATTCTGAGTCTCTAAGAGTCTGTGCAGTGCATTTAAAGCGTATAAATGCAAAACCAGACATTTGGCCTATAATTTGTTTTGGGTAAATCGCAAAAAACCTACCAAAATCGTACTTTGATATCAATGAACATCGTGTTTTAACCAAAATTTTCTATCTCTGATAAAATAGTTTAGATTACTACTAAGCAAAACATAAATTGGACTTGTTAGTAAAAAGATGATTTTGTTTAAAAATTAGACACGTCTTATTATGCACGTGAGATTTGCACATGTTTGCTCATACATATAAATGAGTCCCAATTGATTTTGTATTTCATATAACATTGATAGTCTCGTGTGTGATACTAACAAAAAAGGGTGGTAATAAAATGAAAATAAGTTTGAAAAATACTGATTTTAACGAATATATAAACAAAATCTAAATTACTAAGTTATTATTTTCAGTATCAAATGAATTAATCATATTTTCGTCTTTTGCTCATTCAGGATGATCTTTCGTATCCTCAGGAAGATTTTACGCGTGGTTAGTGTTTTCCAAGTAGTTGAAAGCTTTTGTGAAGAAATGAAGACGTTCATCAGCCACCCAGTTCACCCCATCACCTCAATGGTTGTAACTTGATTTGAGTAATAGTCTTTCCTTGCTTGCAGATGCTCTTGGGCTTCGAAAGCATATTTTCTTGTTTTTTAAAAATACTAATCCTTTAGATGGTTGAAAGCAAGAATGCCAGGATCCAGGATTTTTAAGAAATTTTTGCACCTCACCTTTCCAGCCAAAAACTGTGTAAACTTCTCCCACCTTTAGCACTGTCGAATAATCGTTAATAAAACAGATATACGTTTCTGGATCAATTATGGTGGCCCATTTTTGAAGTTATACTTCTATACATGCGCTCCACGTTGGAAATTTGTATGGGAGTGAATCTGTGAAATCATAACATATGTAAGATAATGAGTAAGAGAGAGACAGAGGATATATTTTCTCTCTCTTCCTCTCTCGAATATAAAAATGTTCCTTTTGTATATATAATTTAATATTATATAATATTATATAAAGATATATATATATATATATATATATATATATATATATACATATAATATTATACATATAATAAAATGTTTATTAATATTATTATTTATGTGATATGTTTTTTATTTTTTATTAAATGTTCATAATTATATTAGTCTTTTGTATTTCAAAATAATAATCTCAATAAATCACTGTATGATCCAGAACTGTCAATTTTGAAATATGTTTGTGTCATGTCCTCGGTAGTTATTGTCATTTTTAAATACTGATGAATATTGCATTTTAATTTGTATTGTATTATTATATGGAATTATGTTGCACTGTATTGTAGTGTATTTTTTTATGTATATTATTGTCATTTTTAAATACTTATGAATATTGCATTTTAATTTGTATTGTATTATTATATTAATAACAAAATAAACAATGAATTTTACTACAGAGTATGTGTAAAAAAAATTTTGCATACAACTCCTTTCATACATATATGAAAATAAAAATATACATTTTCATAAAAATATTGATTCAATCCTTTATTTACTATACTCCTATTACAGGTCAAAAGTTGTTTATTAATTTTTAGTAAGTTGTTATTAATTCTGTTTCTCTTTCTGCTATGTCTTACCTATAGCATTATATATGTAATGATTGTGCAGATTGACTCCCAAATAAATTAGTAACGGCGAATGCGTGTATAGAAGTGTAACTTTCACCGGCAGTCCCACTGGACTGCCACACCCGTTTTTTTAACTTTTCTATTTCTATTTGAGCAAACGATTGCGGACACTGCTGAGGGTTTACAACAACTTTTGAATGCCATAACCAGAGAGGGAGATAGCTTGGGACTAAATATAAACACAAATAAAACAAAAGTTATACCTGTTACACGTGCACCAAATGTCTGACATTAATATTTGTATCTATAACAAACATACAGAACCAGTACAAAGATTCCAGTATCTTGGTTGCTGGATAACAAACGAATGAATATGGACTCTTGGAATTACAAGTATAAGGCGTATAGAAGCCTTCGAGATGAGGGTTTTTCGAAAGATGCTAAAGATCTCTTGGACAGAGCACGTGACCAACAACGAGGTGCTAAGAAGAATGGGTACTGAGAGAGAACTCCTAAATATTGAAAAAAAAAACAGAAAAACGAGTTACCTAGGACATATTTACAGAGGAGAAAAATACAACTTCCTACGACTTATAATGGAAGGGATAGTGGACGGAAGATGAGGTCCAGGAAGAAGAAAATGCTTCTGGTTGAAGAATGTAAGAGACTGGACAGGCATGGACACACATTCGATACTAAGAACAGCTCAAGATAGAGATCAATTTGCTGTAGTTATAGCCAACCTTCAGTAATGGAGAAGGCACCTTAAGAAGAAGATTTGAGCAAATATTCAATCACGAGGGAGGAAAGAATGACCGACTACGGGATATACTTGTTCTATATACTTTATATGATGAGGAACCATCATTGTAGCCAGTATTGAATCATTCCAACCATTGTCATATTCTTATTCTGTCCCTTACAACCATCAGCCACTAAACGCACTTTCTCTACCCCTTCATCAAAATTTGAGTTTGTCAGTGTGTAATAAATAGCGAAAATAATCCCATTTGAACTCCTCTGGCGATCATACTCTATCCATATAAACAATAGTTTATATGGATAGATTTCTCTATCCATTTTACAGTTACGACAGTAAAATTGTACAAATTTATTTATATACCAAACTAGCAGGCCCGGTCTGGTTTTTGGTAGTAGTAGATTGTTTTGTCAATCAAAGGAAAATATTGCTACTGTGCGATTGTATTCTTTTAATACCTCATAAAACGCTTTACTACGTAGTTTGTGTACGCACTGTTCTTTCATCTTTATTTTTTCTTGTGAGTTTGTAATTGTTTTTTATGAAAATTGGAGACATTGTGAACATACATCAACTTTTGGTGATCCAAAACCAATGTCGTATTGTCGTAGAAAAATATTTCTAAAGAAGCACTGTCTTACTTTTAGATGTTCCTCTGTTGTAGAAATATACATCTTCCACAGTTTCGATATATTTAGTTCACAAGGCAAATATCGTTTAACAACTGTTTTATTCGTGGCATAATGAGTTTCGCAATAAGTAAGAGATTCAATGAAATGTATTACAACTTGCTTTTTACGAATTGATTTTTGTGAATTTCTGTCACCTCCTCTTCTTTCTGTTGGCAAAACTCCTGTTTTATAATACCCCTTTAATATCCTTTCAAATATTTTTTTTCTAATACCCAGTATCGCTACAAATGTTATTTATAAACAGAAAGTGATCCTCTTGAAGTGTTAATGGTGTATTTCACACTGACTGTTTTTGGTTTTTGGTTTACGGATTATTTGTCACGCAATGCTTCAATACAAACATGTCTTGATCGGATTTCAATTATATCGGTCATTGTCAACGAGAAACATTGATGAACTTTAGTGTTATGAGCGCACCTGGAAAATTCAGGAAGGCATCGCCGAGAATATCTAAAAAAATAAAATGATATACCGTAATTTCGGGTGACTTTGACTCACTTTCGAAGTTTGAACGTAGATTTCAGTATTCTAAATACATAAAAGTATGTTTCTTAATTTATTTGTATTTGAGTCTTTCACTACTTTTTTACAAAAATTACACTAAAACACAACGAAGGGCTTACTTTATTACAAAAAAAAATAAAAATGTGTGCAATTTGTCTCAAGCTACATTTTACATTAATTCTCTTTGATTATTAGTGTTTGAGCTTAAGTCACCCTACAAGATGAATAATAAATAAACATTTTATTAGTTAAAAAAATATTTATTTAAATTTCAACAAAAAGAACTAAAACTAAAATAAAACTCTACATAGGACCCTAGGTTTACAAAGAACATCATTTTTAAACAAAAAATTAATAATAAAACAATTTACAAGCTTGTTTTTAAATCTGGAAAGAAATATCAGTTATGTCCAACTTCCAATGGCTCTGTGAAATCAATATTACCCAGGTGGTAGGATTTTCTTACGGGGACTTCGGGTCATTGCCACAAATTTCTTTCACCAAGTTTTAAAGTACTTACTGGCACTTCGAATTCTATTGCAGCTTTTCTTTGAGATAGGACTCCATTTCTGATAGCTTCTAGAGCTCTTTCTTCTGTGTCTGCCGTGTAATTTCCATAATTTCTACTACCAGCAACACGTTTGTAATTTGAGGGCATCTTAAAAAAAGTCGTTAGTTCTATACAGTTAACAAACTCTGCAGTTGTTACAAGGCTAAATTCAAATTAAAAATCAGCGTTTACTTACTTTAATTTAAATATAGAACCAACGAATGACCAAAATCCAACATTCAACAAACTGGGCCAAAGTCACCCGAAAACCGGTAAATTCTGTACCTCTTTGCAAATAACAACCGACCTTATTAGCCTCTACGCTTAGACTGAAATACTGACGCCAGGCGGGTAAGAATTCACAGATATTCAATGTGCAACTATGCAATTAATCGTACTCTTGGAAGTATTATTGGTTGCCAACCAATTTTTACAGTCAAGAAATCTTACGTAAAATGGGTATATTTTAAAAATTCATTTTTTTCTTATTATAACCAGTATTACCGTGATTTATTAAAATTTTCCTAAAGTTAATATGATACTGATGGTGCGGTATAATGAAATTTACATGATAATATATTGTACATATGCACTAGTTACTAAAATATCTTTTTCCCAAAATGAGCCAAAGTCACCCTGGCGGGCCAAAGTCACCCGAAATTACGGTAATCCAATCAGTGTTAAACAAAAACTTCAATGTAAACAATTTCTCGTTTCCACTGATCCTTTAAAAATAGAAATTTGGCACAAAACATATATTTTAAAAATTGTCTTGATTTAGTTAATAAAAGCATTATTTCTGGAGCAAAAAACATGCACTTAAAACGAGAAATGTGTTATTGCACAATATCGCCAGTTGAGAAGTAGCCATACGACAATCAACTGACGGTGTACAGCATGAAAGATGTTACTTATGTCAAAATCAAAAAACAAGATGTTGCAAAAAATGTAAAAAATGACTTTGATTGGAACATGTACAGTCCACGTGTGAAGATTTTGTTACACAAAATTTTAAAGATTGATTTTTGCTTGTATCAGTTCTAAATCAAGAATCGGTGTTTGTATATGCTTATAAAAAATGTTTTATGTTAAAAAAGAAGATGGACAATAAGAATATAATACAGAAAATTGTGCTTTTATTTTTTGTAAAATATTTAAAAACATAATGTGTGTCTTTTAGGCACCATCCTTAACCTTTGGCAGGTATGAAAATCAGATGACATTATTGTTCATACCAAATCAAATATTGTAATAACAGCAATAAAAATTATACAAAGTTTCCTAAAGCGACTTTAAAATTGGACGATAAAAACGGGATTTGTTTTTTCTACCGAGAAATACGATACATTATTTTTAATTAAAGTAGAGTCCATCTCATAACCAATCTAACATTAAAAACTTTTATTTGAGAGCAGTCAAAAGAAATAAACTTCCTAGGTCTAACTTTGGAGTAAACTTTAAATTGTAATTCGCATATAAATAAACTACAGCATTCTTACTAAAAGATATTAAAAAAAATATATAAAATATTATTAAATTAAATTTGTGGTGCTAATTATTAAAAGTAAATTGGTCTTTAAACAACTCTCATCAGAACTACGGTCGATTATGGTTATATGTTATGATGCTGCATGCAAAACCACTATAAAAAAAGTAAATGGTATTCAATTTACTGCTTTAAAATTAGAACTGGGTGTTTTTAAAACTAGTTGGATTAGTACTATGTAATTTCTAACTAGAGAACCAAGACGATGCTATCGTCTATTATCCTTAAACTAGGTTGCATAGATATCTATCCAGAAACAGCAATCCTGTATTCTTCCAAATCTGCAACCCTGATCTTTCTTCTATCAAAAAGCCTAAACGCTCGATGTTCTATTTTTCACATGCGAAAAACCATGTCATATTTTTGGCAGCATAAATTACTATTATTCTTTACCTTAATTTTAAAATCATTACCATACTCCAACCCTTAGTAACCATTCCTACTCCCACTTCAACACCACTTCTTTAGAAATACAGACAATTTTAAAATAGCTAACGAAAAAAACTCTCTCCCTAAACTGTTGACTGCTGCTAGCAACATACGTACTCTTCCTCGACTGTTGACTGTCGCTAGTAAAAAACATTATTTCTCTCCTATAGTTACACGAAAAATACCTCGAATCCACTTTTAAATAGTATAGACAATATATGCAAATATGCCCTATCTCTTGATCTTAGTGTTGGCGAGACACGTGTGTAAAAATCGGTAAATATAACTCCCGCTGTACGAGAAAAAACCGCGAGTGAAAGCCTATAAATACCGCGAGTGTGTGTAATAACAATATTGGTAAGACTCTTTATAAACTTGATTTGGCCATTATCTTTATAACCGTTCACTACCTCTCCTAGTTATTTTAAACCACCCTTTTTAAATACAGTTCAGTACATCCGTGAAATTTCTAATTTTACATATTTATAAATATCTTTTTTAAACACTTTACGCTAATTATAAAAAGACAAAAGACCGCGGCTTTCGATAGAAATCAACTCAATATATCACTCAATATACATGCAAACTTTTCTTTACTGACAAGCCATCCATTTACTATTGACTTAACACTTACAAAGCATCTTTAATCAACTTAAAATTCCGTAATAATTTACCAACTATTCATGGAAATTCTAGGTTACTATAGCTATAAAAACATGCCTATAACACTCTTAATGGTCACGCTGCTGCCTACTTCTGTAATGAAAATTCTTATAGCATATAATAAGACGATACCTACAAACTGTAGTTTACTCACAACCGAAGCTACGGCTAATTTTTAATCCCTATTCTTCTTTAAAATGAGTAGAACGCCGCATTGCTTTATTATAATACACCATAAATGTAATATTTTGATTAAGATAAATTTAAAAAGCAGATCTACTATCAAACCAAAGTCAAATGAGCTCAAACAAACTGCAAAGTTTAAAACATATTCTTACACTGATGAAAAAATCTGGTGTAACCTAGATAATATACACTGTACTAATGTAGGGCAAAATCATTGGGTGAAATTAGGTAGAAAATTAAATCTAATCTACCAAAAAATTGTCCATACTGCATTAACACACAAATATTTAATAACAAAAGAACCACTACCAATCTGGTCCAGCTGCTTTAATCCACTGACCGTTAAACATATTCTGCTTGATTGTCCGCAATTCATGGAACGAAAATCCCACGGAATCACAGATGATAATTTTAAAACAGTTGTCACCAAAAAATCTCAAGAGTGTTAACCTATTTAAAAGATATTAAGTTATACAATTCTATTTAGTGTAATATTTCTTGTGTTTATACACTAATAATCTAAGCGGGTGATTGTTTTTTGGTGATTTTTTTAATGAAAGCCATACATAATGAAAGCCAAAAAATACATTACAAATTGAAAAAACAAACAAAAAGACAGAATTAAAAAATGGTTCAAAATAGCAAAACCTAACCAATAGCGAAAACGGCGTGTAATTTTTGGTAGGTTAACACTAGAAAGTCGGAGGGGCCAATTTGGCCCCTGTTGCGATTTGAAGTTATTGTACTTCTTTTATTTGACACAATAATAATTTCATATTTTATGACTTTTAATATTTTGATACAAAGTCTTATTTAACGCAAAAAAATATTGCTTACTAAATTTATTAAATGGATTTTCTAACAAACCTACCATAGAAGTCTGAAGGGGCCAAACTGACCCTGTATTAATTATTATCGTTTTCTCGGAAATTTGACGATTTCTTTTAACTTTCTGTCGGATAGATAAAATTATGTTTATGTACGTTTATTCTTAGAAGGTATTTTGTTAAATACTGTTTGTTCCTTGAAAGTATTTTGTTTATTGAGCGGTTTATTAGGTTCTGCTGACTCTCGTTTCTAGAATATTGAAACATTCGTTCAATTGTGAAAATTCAAGACGACTGTAAAGATGTCTCGTCGTGGACTATCAGAGCTTGAACTTCTTGAAGAAATACGAAAAATACAAGAAGATGTTTCGGGAGGTGAATCTGAATTTGCAGAAAATAATGAGTCAGACGATAAACAATACGTACCACCACAAAATAATGATTCAAGTGATTCTGATGCTTCAGAGCAGTTAGAAAGTTTTATTGTACAAGACTCACCAATTTATGTAAACACTGCTTCTACAACTCAACAGCACGATTCAGCTAATTTTATCGTGAATCCAAGTGCATCTAAGCCAAGTCACAAGAGAAATAGAGATCAACAAGGAAAAACTATTTCAATCGGAGACACCGAACAATCGAAAGACGGAACAACGTGGAAAGTTATTGATTCTGGATTAGTACCTAGTAAGATTATGATTTCTAGTATCTTCATATTCATTGAATGTTTGCTCATTACAGGACGCCGCGCTCAGCATAACATTTATCGAGAGGAATCAGGTCCTACGTCCTATGCAAAAAGGAACGTGAGGAACAATTGTGTGGTAAGTGCTTGGCATCTAATAATCAACGACAGCATGTTTGCACATCGATGTTTGAAAAATGACACATGGACTATAACTTTGGAAGAACTGGAGGCTGCCCTTGGTATTATGTACGCAAGAGGAGTCTACGGCGCCAAAAATTTCCCAACAAACAGCTTGTGGTCAACAGTATGGGGTCCTCAGTTTTTTAGGCAAACTATGCCACGAGACAGATTCAAGGATATTATAAAATATCTCAGATTTGACAAAGAAAACGAGATCTGAACGATTGAAAATGCATGTTACAAACCGGGAATAAACCTTACTGTGGACGAACAACTACTGCCTTTTAAAGTCAGGTGCCCGTTCACACAGTACATATCAAATAAGCCGGATAAGTTTGGCATAAAATTTTGGCTTTTGACATGCGTGGAATCAAAATATATTGTAAATGGTTACCCTTATACTGGCACTGATCATCTATGCAAGAAAGATACAAGTGTTGGTGAACATGTTGTTTTGCGGTTAATGGAAAATCAACTGGGAAAAGGTAAAAATGTTACGACAGATAACTACTTTACATCGTTAACATTGGCCAAGGCATTGCAAAAAAAATCAACAAGTCTTGTGGGTACTTTGAATCGCAACAGAAAGGAAGTTCCTCTAAGCGTAAAGAGTAAAAATGGAGAATTATATGTTACCCATATATTCCAGAGCGACGAAAAGATAACACTTACTGCATACCAAGGAAAGAGTCACAAAAATGTGCTTTTGTTGAGCTCATCACATCAATCAGTGGATGTTGCTGTCGATGGAAAAAAACTTCCTCAAACAGTAAGTTTTTATAATAAAACAAAATACGGGGTTGATGTAGTGGACCAAATGGCGCGTCTTTATACTACAAAAGTTGCTTCAAGACGATGGCCAATGCACGTGTTTTATAACATTCTTGACTTAGGCGCAATAAATGCATGGATTATTTATAAAGAAGTTACTGGAAGTAAAATCAGTCGTCGTAAAATTATTCTTCAGCTGTGTGAAGAAGTACGGGCTCCATACCTTGCCTCCCGAAATCTGGTACTATACCCAGCATTACCGGATTTACCAACCACCAGCACTGTTACTAGCCAAAAAAGAAAAAAATGTCAGTTAAAAATGTTTTGTAAAGGAAATCATACTTCCAATGAGTGCCACGGCTGTAACAAGGCAATGTGTGGCAAATGCCAAAAACTGCAAACTGTATGGTGTTCCAAATGTTTAAAATGAACCTAAAAAATTAAATCAAATTCTATCGTCAAGAGTTTATATAATTTCTTAAAACTGTTTATTTTTATTTTTTGTTTATTCCCAAATAAATAGTTAATTCTAAACTTGGTTTTTATTGATTTAGGAACTTGGGGCCAAAACGTTCCCTTCAGGCTTTCTAGGTAGGTATGCTAAGACCGACTTTCTAGTGTTAAAAATTACATTTACCTAAGGTAAATGACATATAAAAGTAGGCAACCCGTTATACTTGATTGATATAATATCATACCGATTTGACAATTTTTAGGTAAATTTTACCAGTTTATACTGTGTAATTATTTTACATAAATCATACATCATAGGGGCCATTGTTTAAAACATTTCGAATGTTATCGACTAAACTGGTAATAAACCAAGATACAGCTATTTTGAAGCTCAATGAAATGTTCTCTAGGGCCCTTCTGCCGACCAGTAAAAGGTATAATTGAAAATGCTCTAGTTCGTTTGCTTTTTGTTTAGCGTGAGGGCCTAATCTTAATGGTTAATCTCGGGTTATTGCAGTTTTGGTCGATATTTCTCGTTATGACTTCATTTTATTGCACTCCGCGAGCTCAGTTAATGATGTACACGACGTCTACAAATAGCTTTAAACTATATAACTAGTTTTATGAGTGTTTTTTACGTTTAATGGTAGAATTAAAACAAATGGCGTAAAGAAATACTAATGTAATGCATAAAATGATCATTCAAAAGTTTTTAAGTTATTCAAATAAGCAGTATATAAATATTTTATATATATTATTTTATATGGATTAGTAAAAAAGTTCTTTATTCTAATAATGGTAAAATTTTGTTTATAAAGACTCTTTATTATTTGAAGACACGTGCATGAAGGGTCTATGTGACATTTACAAGTATTGAGAAAAATGAAGTTAAAGTTTTTATACTGGAATTTTTTTACTATAACATCTAAATAGACTAAATTTATAGGATAAGTAGTCCCAAAACTAACATATTTATTAATAATATTAAAAATAGCAGCAGTACCAATTTTTTTTAAATGCATAAATGATATATGTAACCAATAACAAAAATAACACACGTTCTATCCTGATAGTATATCGGAACGGTGTGTTCATTTTTGGCTCTCCAAAATAGTTTAAATTAAGCGAGAATAAATTTTCAAAATTCAACTACGCTTTGTGAAGTTATTAGTGATCAACTGAACTTACTTTTGCTAGTCTGTAAGTACAGTTACTGTAAATTTCACAGAAAATATATAATTAGTACGTATTTAATATCATTAAAAATTTTCATATCCATATTTGCTTGACGATAAACAAAAACATTTAATTACCATTGACCTGTATCTCCGGCTGGTTTTTTTCTGGTGGCGGACAGGTCCGTCTTTAGGAATGTTTAAACATCAACGAATATGTCGCAAATCAACGAAATAAATTCACCAGGCAAGTATCAAATGGATAATTCTACACAAAGAAGTTACTCTACCGCACTAACACAAAAAAAATTTCCGTCAAAACGGCAAGCTATCATTTTTAGTTCCATTGAAGATGCGAAAATACAAGATTACCTCCTCCCCCTGGGAGAAATCATCCATCCAAAAAATATACTATTCTGCTCTAGATTATCAAACGGTAGAATATGTTTATATTTATTATCTGAAAATATCGTAGAAAAATTTATGAATGAAAATAACATTGAAGTTAATAACCAGATTATACAAGCTCGGCGGTATATAACTCCCTTCTAAAGAATCATTCTCTCTTACGTTTGCCCATCCATTTCTCATGATGTATTAATTAAAGAACTTGAATCCATGGAACTTGTTATTCTATCTACAATGTCCTTTTTAAAAATTGGTGCACCGTTACCCGAATTTAATCATATAATGAGCTTTAGGAGACAAATCTTTATCAGCCCAACAGATCTCACAATACCAGAATCGTTTTAAATTAATTACGATAATACTTCATATAGAATCTTTTTATCAAGCGGCAACCTAACGTGTTACAACTGTAAACAAAATGGGCATACGGCAACTAACTGCAAAAACCCTATCAATCCAAACTCAAATCCTACTTCTCCAACTACAGCAGAAGAAATCTCAACATGTAGCCCTCCAGAAATATCAACCATTACACCGACATCTACTTCAAGTCAAACAGACACCCCAACTACAGAAAATCAACTAAATAGAAAACAAACTGCAAACGAAACAACTACCTTACATATGAAAATTGAATCTTCACAGAACAGTTCAAAAAGAACTACTGACGATACCTTAAGTCCTTCTCCGCCTTCCAATGATACCACTAATAAACCGAAGTTTCCCAGTCCAGCAGAAATACCATTTAATCCTAAGAAAAACAAAATAAAGGTAAATCTCTAGAAGCATTCATAAACCAGCAGTTACCACCATTTATTTTAAGCTATGTTCAGATAAAAGACCTAGTCGACAACATAAAGAATTCACCCGATCCACTTACTACAGTTGAAAATTATACAAACAACGTTACAGCTCTCATCGATATATTAAGCAAAATATATCCCCATACTCAAGACAGATCTACAAAGACACGAAATACCACACGACCTAGTATCCGATACAGACAGTGACTACTAACAAACCAATCATTAAATAAATTTATTTAATAAAATAGAGTTCAATAAATTAATACAGTGGAATATCAACATTGTCAGTGGACTATTACAATAATTTACCTATGCTACAGATCATTCTTTCAGAACAAAATCCAGATTTTGTATGTTTACAAGAGACCAATTTTAAACAAAATCAAAATATAAACTTAACTCACTACAATCTATAGAAAGAATATACCCAGAGAATCATATTCTTGAAAAAAAAAACGGGTGTGGCAGTCCAGTGGGACTGCCGGTGGAAGTTACACTCCTATACACGCATTCGTGGTTACAAATTTATTTGGGCGTCAATCTGCACAATCATTACATATGTAATTCTATAGGTAAGTCATAGCAGAAGGAGAAACATAATTAATAACAACTTGCTAACAATGAAGGATTGAATCAATATTTGGATGAAAATGTATATTTTTATTTTCATATATGTATGAAAGGAGTTGAATGCAAAATTTTTTAAACATACTCTGCAGTAAAATCCATTGTTTATTTTGTTATTAATATAATAATACAATAGAAATTAAACAGCAATATTCATAAGTATTTAAAATTACAATAATATACATAAAAAAATACACTACAATGCAGTGCAACATAATTCCATATATAATAATACAATACAAATTAAAATGCAATTTCCATAGGTATTTAAAATGACAATAATGTAATAATATTGGACATGACACAAATGTATTTTAAAATTGACAGTTCTGGATCATACAGTGATTTATTGAGATTATTATTTTGAAATACAAGAGAATAATATAAATATGAACATTTAATAAATAATACAAAACATAACACATAAATAATAATATTAACAAATATTTTATTATATGTATAATATTATGTGTATATATATCTTTATATATAATATATATATATATATATATATATATATAAATATATATATATATATATATAAATATATATATATATATATATATATATATATTGTTAAGATTGTTTATTTTGAGTTCAAACTTAGTTTATTGAGCCAATAAAAAAATTATAACTTATGTGTTATCAAAAGTAAAATAATCCTTATATTACCTGTGTTCGATGGATTCAAAAGTTTTTCTAGTTGTCTTTTATCGGGATAGAGAAAAAAGGATAATAATACAAATATATTATATTACAAAGATTTACGTTTCTTTATTTTATGTGAACGAATAAAACAATTATTAAATTCTGTCGTTATCTTATCAATCAGCATACAAGAAAATAAATCAAATTATTATGATAATAAGATTATAAAGCTACATATATTTATATTACGTGAAAAACCAATTTTACTTAAAATTTTCTTTACTTGAAAAAAGAAACCACAAAACTTTAAACTTTTGATTAGCCTAACAAAACCTCAGTTCTTAAATTTGAATGCTAATGACCCTGATGTCGAAACGATCCTTCACAGATATAAAATTCAATTGTACAAACACTTACAGTTTATTTTCTTCTTGAGTTGTATGTTGGAACATACCCAGAAAAGTCCAGTCTCCTCAAAGATGTGATCTCCCCTCTTTGTCACCTCGGCTCCTTCTTTACGTCTCTGCAAACCTCCTTCAGACTACACAAAAATACCTGATTCACTTCTCCAAACTCCGCTACTTATTTATGACACTAGGACCTCCTTTTGTCAACTTGATGCCGTAAGAATACTTTCACATATCCTTTATAAAATGCCCACGGTAGATACAAGGACCTCTTTTAATCTACTTATTATCTCCTTCTTCAAACTATTCACTTCTTTTCGTTACGCCTGTATCCAAACTCACGAACTACACCCTATCTTGAGACACACGACTGTTTTCTTTCGATGACCAAAATATGACTAACTTCTCCTCTCTCATGATCGACTCACCAAATTCCCATTTAAAAACGACCGTCCAATCAAAAAGCTTAAATTGTGTTGACTATGATATTGGAAAAGCCTAATTTCGGTTTCAGAGAAAACTAAATAGCTTACTTTAAAATTGGTTTTTTTCAATACATCATTTATACATATTTCAAAAGATTAGAATATGGTCATTTAATACTCGACTCTACAAACAATGAAGAGATTAACTTACAGGTAAAATGTCTTCTAATTCTAAACAAAGGTTTTTTGATAATTTTGTTTGCAACGGAAACAGGTCGTTTGCCAAACAAATTTCTATTCTTATCTACACTAAATCTTATCTTAAATTAATATATACATTTTTGTTTCTAATGATTTCTTAAAATTTTATTCCGATGGATATTTTTATTTATTTTTCTTTGGTTGGGAAAGAAAAAGTATGACAATATATATATATAATATTAAATTATATATACAAAAGGAACATTTTTATATTCGAGAGAGGAAGAGAAAGAAAATATATCTTCTGTCTCTCTCTTACTCATTATCTTACATATGTAACGATTTCACAGATTCACTCCCATACAAATTTCCAACGTGGAGCGCGCGTATAGAAGTATAACTTTAATAAAACAAAATCTGATAGGGATAGAAAATTGTAATAAGGAGGTAATATTTATTTGGATCCCATCACATAGTGGTATTGGAGGTAATGAAGAAGCAGATAAGTGTGCGCGTGAAGCCGTCAATTCAGCTGACTCTATTATTGTGAAATACATGATAGCTAGTGATGTTTCAAGTGTTATCAAATCGCGAATCCTAAGTGAGTGGCAAAACCGGTGGGAATTTTCAGTGTCCAATCTTCGGAATATTAAACCGGACATTAAACCATGGAGATGTTTCTCCACTAAAAGAAGGGATCAAGTGACAATAACTCGCCTTAGATTAATTCATACCAGTGCCATGCACAAGTTCTTAGTTACTAAAGAATCCGAACCAAAATGTGAGCAGTGTAACGTTAAACTCTCGGTGAAACATGTTGTTGTAGACTGTCCAGTTTTCTCCACAGCAAGAATCAATTATGGTATCTCAATAAACTTAGAGAAAGCACTTGGTGCAAATTGTTCATTCACAAATATGTTAAACTACTTAAAAGCTATTAATTTTGTTAATATATAATATATTTAATATTGTAAATCTGATTCTCGCTAATAACCTTCGGGTTGATGCGAATTTGTAAATAAAAAAAAAAATAACACAATACCATATTCTTGTTTATTAATAAAAGATACAATAACTATTTCTTCGTACAATTTTTACAAAGATCGTAAATCAGATTAAAAAAAACTTGTTTTTCACTACAAAGAAACCTAAACTTGTTCTTCGCCTAGTACTTGGTTTTCTTCCTAGATCTGCATATTGTTGCTTTTCACAAATGATATTGGTGTAATAATGTCTATAAGCCTCATCAACAAAAATTAACTGCTGTTTTAAAATTTTAAATTTTTTCTTCGTTCAAAGTGTGTGATTTGTTAGCCATTACTTTTTTCTGATTTTTATTTTCTGTCAAATAAATGTAAATTGCTTGCAATTTCTATAATATTTTTAAAGGGGTTTTCCATGTTGATAAAAATCGGTCCTTTCTTACTCGATTCCCGAATAACGTCTCTATACTGATCTGGACTAAACAAATTCTCAATTGTTCTTGTCCTTTTCTCGATTACTGCAAAATCTCTATAAAATTCTAGGAAGGAATGTCCTACATCCGGAAACTTATGGTCTATAACGTTAACATATATTTTTTAAATAATATATTGATTTTGAAAAAGATGATCTATTTTCTTATTTCTACTGGATAACATTTGCACAAATGTGTGCAGAGAACTACCTACTCCTAAGTTGCCCTTTGTGGCTACATTTCCAGTCAGTCCAATTGAAAAAGTAGGCCTTATTACCTTTATTTGCTATACTGTATTGTTTATATATTTTGTGCATTTTTGACATATTTAGTAAGGGAGATAAATACATTTTGTTGGCATTTTTATTTTTCGAATAGTGAGACATGTCAGCAGGAAAGGATAAAATGTGTTGTTTGATTACATCAATCACTTCTTGCGGAATTTTAGGTCTCGAATTGTGATGCCATCTTCTATCACGAGATGTTTCTGTGTCCCCAGAATTTAGTTTTTGTTGAATTAGTTGAATCTTTTTATTTGAAATTTGATAAAATGACATGTATCAAACAGATACTAGGCAGTTTTACAAATAGATCTTATGCTTTTCTGACAGGTTATTGAATAACTAAATGTGGCTGATTTATTCTTTGTTGCATTTTTTCTATAACGGTGAACTGGCTTTATTAAATTAAACTTAAAAGTATACCATTTTTTGCATTTTGATCCAAAGCATAAAATTTTCGAAATATTGTCTCTCCAACTTTGATAAAATTGTTGGTCGCAATTCTTTTGACATTTATTCTTTTTACATAGAGGTCCAAGCTCAGAATTTTTTTTTGGATTTTCTTTTTTGGTTTTTAAAAATATATAAGCTTCACCTCGTTTTCTAGCAATGACAGTCTTATTTTTCTTCCATGTCTTAGGGCGCCGATTTTGTTTTTTACTTTTCTTTTCTGGCAAATCATTTTGAGAGGCTAATACTACAATAGATATATCCTCAAAAGACACATTTGACTCACCCAGTTCAGAATTTTGCGGATTATATTCATCAGAGGTGTCCTCTGTAGAAAAAAGGTCATTACCTAGAAAAAGCATAAGTGTATATTTTGCGGTAACTGAAGAGAAATTGTTGGGGAGGCTAGGGCCCATATCGAGCTTTAAAGGTAAAATGATGATGATGAGAATGGAACGATTCAGAATTTTAAAATAATTAAAAAAAGATAATTTTTAAAATAAAAACATTTCCCGTTTCCCCAGGATCCTTAGGTTTCCCATCCTGAACCTGTGTAAGCTTAAAAGCGGTTTATATATGTATATTTATCTCTAAGTTTGCAGTTTTCTTCGTATTCATTCCAGCAAATAGATATTTGTTGCCCTCTTCCAGGATCAACCTTAACTCAGTTGTTTTTCCAGGTGGGTCCCACGCTTGTTGACTTTGATTTATAATTTGGTTATTTTAGGCATTTGTTTTACATTTATACGGTGTACGTAATAATATTTTTATATTAGGCAAAAAGACGAATATCACCGCAAAGGGAACCTAAGAGAATGTCGGTTATAGTGTAAACTAACTTTTAAACAGCTGCTTTTAAATTAAGAGTGATCATGATAATTGTCAAACTCCGTAAGGTAGATGGCAAACAGACGAAGAGAAAGAAGAAGAACCCCTTTGAATATGGATTGATTTTATGTACCATGCAGCAGTAATAGACTTTAATGCGGTATTATTAAATGTTCCTTTTATATAACTCAATATCATTATTTTATTATACCGGGTGTGCCAAAAAAATGGAATGGTCGAATATTTCTCAAAATTTACATTGAATCGAAAAATTAAATAGATTTTTATCATTTTTGAAAAATAAATCGAATCAAGGGCAACTATAAAATCCTAAATAGACTTCATTATTTTATTGCAGATTAAGATTCTAAGTAAAAAATTCTATTCAGTAGCATAAAAATTAGTTTGTAAAATTCTGATCTGCACTCACCGGCACAAAAACAGAAGACTTGCATTTTTAAAATAAAAACTTAAAACTCTAGTTCTCTTTAAACTTTAATTATTATAATGACGTGAACACAAATGAAACAATCTGTTTTAAGTAAATTCTAATAAAACTTGCATAATAAACTGCATATATAATTAGAAATAAGGTATACACTATTCTGATCAATTTAGCAAAGATAACTGTTGATACTTTATTGTTAATCTTTTGTTCTTGTTGATGTGAGCAAACTGTCAAGCTGAATTAGGTGTCAAACATAATTTAAAGTTAAATTGTGTTGATTTAACCTCAAAAGTTATGGTTGTAAATTCCGAAAAAGCGGCTGCTATTTTTGCGTTGCTTCAAGACGAAGTTGTGGGTGATACGTTGCTCAGAAGCATTAAATATCTAATAGTACTGTGCACTGTATTTTGACACGTATTTTGGAAACCGGAGCTGGCACTAAACGATCTGGTCCCCAACGAAGAACTAGTACCTGTGATAATCGCGTTATCCTCGTACAAAGTCTACAAGATCATAGTGCCACGGCTGTACTTCAGTACGTCTGGAATACTAACGTAAGTGAAAGAAAAATTAGACAAATGCTTGGAGAAGCAAATTTAAGCAGTCGCAGACCTGCAACAGGCCTACAACTTTTCATGCGCCATCGAGCTGCGCGGCTTTAGTTAGCCATGCTTATTTTACTGTAAATAATTGGCGGCACGTTTTATTCACCGATGAGTCCAGGTTTACCTTGCAGTCTCCAGATGGCCATGAGAGAGTATGGCGAAGACCACATAAGCGTTTTACAGAATGTACCTTCAATCCTAGGATAGGCTATCAAGGGGGCTCAATTACGGTGTGGATTGGAATTTCTCTAGAGGCACGTACAGCATTTTACATCGTTCCGAGAGGCTTCATAACAGCTGCCAGGTACATTTATAGAATTCTCCAAGATTTTATTGTGCCGTATGCTAATTTTGTTGGAAGTTACCTTGTTCTAATGGATAATAATGCCAAGCCTCACAATGCGAGAATTACTCAACAGTTTTTAAATGAAATAAACATTTTTGTAATGGATTGGCCAGCGCTGAGTCCAGACGCAAACCCAATCGAATACGTTTGGGAACTTATAGGGAACTTATATATTCGTCAACAAGGCATTTCTTATTTGATCTTAAGCATGCCAGGGAGAATTCAGGCAATTTTTCTGTAGAATTTTGTTTATATCTAAAATGTAAACAAAGATGAAGTGTAAAAGTGTTACTTCTTTTTGACTATAAACTGTAAGTTTGATTTTCCTATTTCATCTATAACAAATCAAGGGCAAACAACTATTTTGCCGATTTGGCGTGAGGCTAATATTACCAGTCCTTCCGGTAATTATCCATTATAAGTACCAGGGCCTTATTCAGGGTATTTAGCCCAAGCATGGAAATGGAAGTGGTTCAGCAGCGGGAACTTACACAGTGGAAAGTTTTTGCAATCTACTTGTAAAACAACCATCAAAATTATATTTTACAGCTCTTAATTGACCTACACATAAATTTCCAAACAAAAAACAAGCAATTCTACTTTACTCACTCCCAAACTCTAATATTGAAGTTTATGTTATTGCAGTAACTTCTAAAGTGGATCCCAAAAAAATACATACCATTTCTAAAATTATAAATGATCGTGTTTGTATTTTCTTTACCAGTGAACAGACATTCGATGAGTATCTAGTAAACGACAATGAAATTGTAGTAATTAATCATGAACGTATTCAAGCCCGAAGACTAATAACTCCAAATGAATAATCTCCAAAACTCCAAATAAGTATACATCTAATAACTCCAATTGACTTTCTCAGGATAGGGACTTCAAATCCAGCATTCAGGCATATCTTGAGTTTCCGACCATACACTTTTATAGTGCCAACTAACTTAGACAAATTTTCTGATTCTATGTTAATTAACAATGAGGATAACCACTATCAAATTTTCTTTTCCATCGAAAAGCAATCTTGCTACTTATGCAGGCAAAGACATTTTGCATCTCAGTTTCCAAATAAAAATAATCAGACTCCTTCAAACAACACCCAAAATGCTGTTCATCTAAACTCTCTACAGGAAGTATAAAAATCAGCTCTCCTTTCGACAATTTCTTTTACATAATCCTCTTTTACTAAGACTAAAACTACAGTACAAAATCATTCCCTCTTAATCAAATAAGCATACTCTGACAAGCTGCGACCTACCCAGTGAGACTCAAATGGATACCTTAGATCAAGATACATCCTCATCGCAGCACCCTAAACAAAACCTATTTGAAATACAAAACTCAAAAAGAAAACAACAGAATCCTAGTAGAAGATCTTACCAAAAGCACCAGTCAATTCTTCAAAGAAAACTCCAATAATAGATACTTAACACAAGAAGAACTTATTGACTTCTTTGACTAAAATGCGTGGTTCTTCAGATCCTCTTAGTGTTGCCAAAACTTACTTGGAGGATATCGAAGGATTTATAGACTTTCTAAAGAAAATACATCCTATGTTAAGTCCAAGATATCTTAAATCCCGTTGTTCTAGATTTAAAAACAAAATTAAAGAACAAATTTTAAGTAATACTTCTACCAATGATCTTAATGACTTGACGACTTATTAATTAAACTATTTTTAATTATATTATTCAATAAAACCTAAATGAGTACCATACCCATTTAGAAGGTCTTAAAATTCTTATAAACAAATTTCATTCATCTATCCTATGTTTGCAAAAAACACATTTCAAAGGAAATTCGTATCAAAAAAAAAACTTTATGTCCAGACTACGATTAGGACACACCAAGATTACACATGATTTACCACTACAGAAGTAACCCAAACCTTTGTGTTACACGTGTGATAGTGATTTAACAGTACATCACTTATTAGTGGAGTGTCCGTTGTACGCATTTGAAAGATAATATGAACAGTTACCTACAACAATAAAATACTAGATGGATTTTTCCATCGACTCCCAACCTTACAAAAACTTATTTCTGAATTCTCTACCGAAATAATATGTCTCCAAGAAACAAATTTAAACCCCCAAAAAAACTACAATTCCAAACATTTTAACATTTTTAGAAAAGATAGAGTACATGACAATAATTTCTCTTCAGGTGGTGTTATGACACTGGTCAAAAAATCTTTGGTTGCAAATGTTTTTCCTGTCAATAGTAACATTGAAACTATAGTTATAGAGATCACCGCTCCCGTTCCAATTTTTATTTGTAACATTTACCTTCCATCTAGTTCTTCCGCTACATATGAAGATTTAAAAAGCCTTATCGAACAGATACCCTCTCCTCGAATCATCGTAGGTGATTTTAACGGTCATAACTTTATTTGGGGATCTAAGCGTACTGATCACAGAGGAAAACTTTTAGAAAAGGTAATGCAGGATCTTCAATTAAATTTTCTAAATGATGGTTCACCTACAAGATTTAACATCTGCACTGGAGAATCCTCCGTGATAGATTTAAGCCTCTGTGATCCAGGTCTTGCTCCGCGTCTCTCTTGGAATGTTCTTGAGTATACTTATGGTAGCGACCATCACCCTATTACCATTGAGAATCTCTCAGGTCAGCCTTGCCCAATATCCTTCTTGCCCAAATGGAATATAAATTCGGCTAAGTGGATCGATTTTGAAAATTATATAGATAAGGCTTTGGAGAGTCTTATACTGAATGATAATATTAACGATTCTTTAAGTACTTTTAATAGTGTCATTCTGCAGAGTGCGGAGCTCTTCATCGGCAAAACAAAGCCCATTAAAAATCATGTTTCTGTGCCTTGGTGGAATTCGGAGTGTAACGAAGCAGTACGTGCCAGCAAAACAGCTTTTAATAGATTTAAGAAGCATAAAACACTCGAAAATAAAATTAACTACAAAAAAATGAAGGCCAGAGCTCAACGTTTAATAAATCAAACAAAAAAATCCAGTTGGGTCCAATATGTCTCTAGCATTAACAGCTCCACTCCTATAAGAGAAGTATGGAAGAAAATACGTAAAATTTCTGGTATAAAGGAGTCATCCCCAATATCTAGTCTCAAAATAGGTAATCAAATTGTCACCTCTCCTCTTGAAATTGTTAATAAATTAGCTAAAAACTACAGAGAAATGTCTTCCAATGAAAATTTTGACCCTGTATTTCTGGAAAATAAACTAGAGGCCGAAAGGTCTAACCTCTATTTAGAAAACTATAACATTCCATTAAACGCTCCTCTCGCGTAACAAGAACTAAACAACTCACTGAACGATCTAAAAGAAACAAGTCCTGGTCCTAACGATATCCCAAGTATTTTCTTAAAGCACCTACCCACTTCCGCTAAAAATTACATGCTTCAATTATTTAACTTCATTTGGCAGCGACACCAGTACCCATCTGTTTGGTCAAAATCTATCATTCTCCCATTTCTCAAAAGTAAAAAATCTCGTCTAGACCCCAATTCCTATAGACCGATAAGCCTAACTTATGCAATGGGCAAGCTACTAGAAAAAATTATAAACTCAAGGCTGATTTGGCATCTAGAAAATTCGAATTTACTTATAAACGAACAAAATGGTTTCCGACAAAACCGATCCGGTATAGACAACATATTGGACCTGGAAAGTGATATTCACGAATCTCTGGCAACAAAACAGCATTGTATCGCAGTATTTTTTGACTTAAGAAAAGCATTTAATACATGTTGGAGATTCAACATTTTAAGAAAGTTACAGTCATGGAACATTCGTGGAAATTGCCTTCATTTTATTAAGAACTTTCTAGAAAACAGATCTTTTCGTGTAAGAGTTAACAACTTCTATTCCGAAATGCAGGAAGAAGAAAACGGTATACCTCAAGGCTCAATTATTAGTCCTACACTTTTCTTAATTGCTATTAATGACATAATCAAGAACCTCAAAAAACCTTTAAAGGCACGTTTATATGCAGATGACTTGGTGGTTTACGTAAAAGGCAAAGATATTAATTTAACTTCAACAATTTTGCAAACTTTCTTACAAAAACTCGAAAAGTGGTCTCGCGATACTGGTTTTCAATTATCCGTTACAAAAACCGTTGGTATGATATTCTCAAAAAAGAACTTCTCAAATAATCCCAATCTCAAGTTTTTCAATACATCGCTATCCTTCAAATCATGTGTAAAATTCTTAGGTATGTGGTTTGATAATCAACTTACTTGGAAAGAACATATTAGACAATTAGTTTCGACTTGTCATAAGAAACTTAACCTAATGAGAACACTGTCAAATAGATTTTGGGGCTCTGACCTCTCTACCTTACTTACAATCTACAGAACTCTAATTAGATCAAAAATTGATTATGGATCAATCGCTTACGCCTCTGCTTCCCCCACATTGTTAAAACAACTAGACTCCATTCACAACACAGCAATTAGACTCTCTCTTGGCGCATTTCGAACGTCACCGGTGGAAAGTTTATATTCTGAAAGTGGGGAGCCTTCATTATATCACCGCCGAATATCCTTAACACTTTCACACGCAACGTCAATAGCCTCAAATGTAAACAAACCTCTATTTAATAATACGTTCACCAATAGATATATAAATCTCTTTACCAATAGTACCAAACATAAGCCTTACTATGAGCGAGTACGGTGTTACCTGAGATGTCTTAATATAGAATTCCCAATTACCTTTCCAATCAATATTAAAATCCCCTCTCCTTGGAAAATTAATACCCCAAATTTAAATACTTGTCTAACCCAATACAACAAACATATTAACCGTTACGCAGAGATTAAGAATAATCTAGATCTAATTCTCCGTCAGCATTACGAACATTGCTATAAAATCTTTACAGATGCATCTAAGTGTGATAAAGGAGTAGGTGCTGCATTCGTTACTCCAAGCGATACACATCAATTTCGTCTTCCAACCTTCTTTTCGATTTTCTCCGCTGAGCTGTATGCAATATTTAAAGCTATCATGCATATAAATTCTAATAACATTTCTAACTCTGTTATCTTAAGTGACTCACTAAGCGCCCTTCAAACCCTTAAACAGATTTATCCTAAAGGTCCCCTTGAGAAACTGATAAAACTAGAACTCATGAAGGCTCAAGAAAATTCTAGGAGTATCAGATTTATATGGATTCCATCCCACATTGGTATTGCTGGCAACGAAAGTGCGGACCAGTGCGCGAGTGAAATTGCTAAATGTGTCGATATAGAAAAAGCCGAGAATCGAAATACCGCGAGTGATATAAAAGCTTTTATAAAAAATCGAGTTTTGTGCAAGTGGAAAAACGAATGGCAATCTTCTCAAACATCACTGAAGCAAATTAAAAATGACGTTACAGCTTGGCAACCTTCAACCAGGAACAGAAGAGAACAATTGGTGATATCTAGATTACGAATTGGACACACGAGACTTACTCACTCATATTTACTGTCCAAAAGTGATCCACCTATTTGTGAAACATGTAATGTACAAATAACCGTTAACCATTTATTAATAATAAAAAAAACAATAAAATACATTCTAAGTGAACATAGTGACTGCAATCGTACCATACAATTTTTTATTTCATTAGGACTAATTAACAAAATCTAATTGTATTCTTTAATATTTTTTTTTATATTTATGTTATATGTAAAATCGACCTTTGCTAATAAACCTTGTGGTTAAAGCAGTTTCAAATAGGGTAACGGGTACAGTTGTTGGCCGGTCACTAGTGATTGGCCACTTTCACAAAAATCCGAAATATTAAGATTTTCAGAAAATATAAAGAAATAAATTTACTTGCATTAAAATCTGGCAATATTGCTGTATATTTGGTCTAGCTATCATCTCTCTCAGTTAAAATTATCTAGTTGTTACAGCGTGTGTTGTTTGAAGCTTAACAGGTGCATCCAGGTTTAAGAGTTTTTTAAAGAATTTGTTAAGGAAGGCTATTCACTAGGTGAGTTATATTGGCTAATAGTATTATGTATCTGGGTATATTAATATTTTATGGCGATTTAGTGGGGTACATCTTACATTATCAGTGGTTTTATGCATTTTTGGCGGCAAATTTGAGTGGCCAAGCATTGTATCTTAAATGTCCGTGTATGTAAATATGTATGATTGGCCTGCCGGCCAATTACTGTACCTACTTCGAATGAAAATATTTATTATAATTTAGACTTTTTCAGCCTAGTTTTGTCCAAAATAAGATATTTTAAACATTTTTTCCCATTTTTTAAGGCAATAACCAGTGGTTGGCCGACTGCCAATCACTAAACCACAGGGTGGCCAATAACTGTAATGAGTAATAAGAATATATTTTTTGTCCGGATTTGTATTTATAAAATTACAATCGTTTTAGTTATTATAAAATTAATGCTAATTAATTTATTATTACTATTACTAATTTAGTAACATTATTACTAATAAATGATTTTTATTTTTAGAATCAAAAATGCCAAATATCCGGAAAGATAAAACGTATCACAAACAATATACAGAACAAGATCTTCAGTTTGCTTTTCAGGCCATCGAAAATGGCATGAGCCAACTAAAAGCCGCTGAACAATTTATTGTGCCAAGAGCAACATTGCAGTTTAGAGCAAGTGAAAAATTTAATGAAAAAACCTTGGTCCCAATTATATTCTTAGTTTGGAGGAAGAGAATCGTTTAAAGAATTGGATCATAACATGCCAAGACAAAGGTTTTCCGGTAAGACTCGGTTAAAGGTTTTCTTGACGCAAATCCACGAACAAATCCTTTTACTGACAATAGGCCAGGAAGAGGTTGGTATAGATCCTTTTTAAAGCGACACCCAGATTTAAGTTAGAGAACTCCAGAAGCAGTAACGGCAGCAAGTTCAGCTGTGTCTAAAAAAGATTTAAAAAAAAATGGTTCTCCGGTGTTCAAGAATACTTGCATCGTAAAGGTTACATTGATATTCTTCAAGACCCTTCACGTATTTTAAATGGCGATGAAACCTGCTTCCTCTTATGTCCCAAAAATAAACGACTGTTGGCTGTAAAGGGAAGCAAAAATGTATATTAAATAGAGCATCACTCCAAAGTTAATTTGACGGTTATATTTACCTTTACAGCATGTGGAGAAATAACAGCACCAATGATTATTTACCCTTATAAACGAATTCCTAGCAATATTTTAAATACCGTTCCACGAGAATGGGACATAGTATGTAGCGATACGGGATGGATAAAGAATGAAAACTTCTATGAATACATAGGAAACGTCTTATATAAGTACCTAGTTGCGAAAAACAATAATTTTCCAGTTATTTTGTTCGTTGATGGACATAAATCTTACTTAAGCATTCAAACTAGTAAATTATGTTCAAAGTTACAAATTATTTTAGTGGCCTTATATCCCAATGCAACCAGAATTATACAACCTGCAGATATTGCTGCATTTAAACCATTAAAGGCAAATTGGAACCGGGCAGTATTAAAGTTTAGACGCGAAAACCCGAATTCAGTAGTTACCAAAGAGAATTTTGCATTGGTACTAAACACAGCCATTAGTCAATTAAAATCAGATTCCATAATTAATGGCTTTAAAGCATCTGGATTGTATCCATGGAACCCTGAAGCAATAGACTATTCCAAATGTTTAGGGAAGATTAAAAAACCGCATATAGATATTAATCACACTATTTCTGTGACAAAATCAATAACATATGAAGATTTTGTAGACACAGTTGGAGCCGCAAAAATATTAGAATTTCAAAATTTGGATAATTGCGAAGAACTAAGTGGAGATTCAAAATTACTCTTTAATATATTTAATTTATTTCAAAATACCATAGATCTATCCACGATTCAGACCACAGAGACAAGTGTAATCACAAATGATATACAAGATACCTCTATCATCCCAGAAACCCATATATCTTCAGATATTACACTTAACCCTGTAGGTGGCAATGAAATCATATGCAACTTACAAGATATTCCTGTTATTACAGAAGAAAATTTACTTTCGGATTTTCGAATTCAACTTCCAGAAAATGTTGATATTACATATAATATAAAAGATGTCACAGAAGATACAATGACAGAAGATATTCAATCGACGTCCAATAATAATCTGCCCTTAGTTAATTAAGACAACTCATTATCTAAAGAAATTGACACCCCAATCAACAAATTTTTTTTTGGCCAAAAACCCCAGAAAGAAAGGGCAAAAAGCAAACAGAAAGGTTGCCTTTCGTGCTCATTTCTTCAGATCATCAAAATGCAAAAAGGCTTAAAATTAAAGAAAAAGCAGAACAAGAGAAAATAAAATTAGAACGAAAATAAAAGCGAATTGACGCAAAAGCAAACAATAAAGGTAAAAAAAACAGGGAAATCAAGATGAAAGTAAAAAAAATGTCAAACTGTTGTGAAGAATAAGGAAAATGTTACAGTAAATACAGATGATATTGCAGATACAAATATTTTGAAAGCAGATACACTTATTGATCATACAATTAAAAGCACTACTTTGAAAAGTGGAGTTAGAGTACATATACCCGATGTTGTTGTCCTCAAAGAAAAACAAGAATTGTCACGAAACCAATTTACTGATTCTGTAGAGGAAAACGTTAATCTGCCCACAAATGATAACATATTTTTTGATGCCTGCAACAATATGAATTCATCAAATTTGAAGACTATATCCCAAAGCAAATGTACAAATTTGGAAACCAGCCAAGAAAAACGTGCTGGTGAGTCGGCTAAAATAAAGTTATTTTTTGAAACTGAGGGATATCCAGAACATGAAAAAATACAAATTCTAAATCAAGTATATCTAAATCAAAAGTTGGAATAAAATGTCTATTTTGTGTTAGAGGCAACCATATTGGTATTTGTGCAAAGAAACAACAAGAAATTAAAAACTTAAATAGTTTTCTGTGCCTTACCTGCACGAACAAAAAAAGAAAATTAGGAATTTTATGAATGGCCAATGACTGTAATTCTATATGCCAATAACTATATTCGTGTGGCCAATAACTGTGTAGTTCTGTAAGTTTTCAAATTTGTGTTTATTTGTAAAATACATTACTATTTCTGATTAAAATAACTTGAGTTTTTATGAAATCTAATGTTTCATTACTATTAAAAAACCCTTACAAAATATTTCACTTTAAAAGATACCAATTTACAATTTTAATTCAATTGGCAATTCCTTAAGTGGCCAATCACTCTACCCGTTACCCTAAAAAAAGTTAAATTTTTATTAGAAATTACTAAACAGTTGGTTTCATTTGTATTTACGTTATTATAATCGACAATATTATTATTCGACAACAATGTTTCAAATAAAAGTTACTTATTTTCTCATGGGGAATCCCAATCTGTAATAAAATATTAAGTTTCCCATTTAAGATATTAAAGTTGTGATGTTTGGTGTCGTTTAATACATTTTTGAAAAATAATAAACATTTTTTTATGTTTTTCGATCCGATGTATATTTCGCGAATATATCCGACATCCCCGCACACCCGGTTATAATAAGAGCAGTATCCACATATATATATATATATATATATATATATATATATATATATATATATATATATATATATATATATATATATATATATATATATATATATATATATATATATATATATATATATATATATATATATATATATATATATATATATATATATATATATATATATATATATATATATATATATATATATATATATATATATATATATATATATATATATATATATATATATATATATATATATATATATATATATATATATATATATATATATATATATATATATATATATATATATATATATATATATATATATATATATATATATATATATATATATATATATATATATATATATATATATATATATATATATATATATATATATATATATATATATATATATATATATATATATATATATATATATATATATATATATATATATATATATATATATATATATATATATATATATATATATATATATATATATATATATATATATATATATATATATATATATATATATATATATATATATATATATATATATATATATATATATATATATATATATATATATATATATGTATATATATATATATATATATATATATATATATATGTATATATATATATATATATATATATATATATATATATATATATATATATATATATATATATATATATATATATATATATATATATATATATATATATATATATATATATATATATATATATATATATATATATATATATATATATATATATATATATATATATATATATATATATATATATATATATATATATATATATATATATATATATATATATATATATATATATATATATATATATATATATATATATATATATATATATATATATATATATATATATATATATATATATATATATATATATATATATATATATATATATATATATATATATTTATATATATATATATATATATATATATATATATATATATATATATATATATATATATATATATATATATATATATATATATATATATATATATATATATATATATATATATATATATATATATATATATATATATATATATATATATATATATATATATATATATATATATATATATATATATATATATATATATATATATATATATATATATATATATATATATATATATATATATATATATATATATATATATATATATATATATATATATATATATATATATATATATATATATATATATATATATATATATATATATATATATATATATATATATATATATATATATATATATATATATATATATATATATATATATATATATATATATATATATATATATATATATATATATATATATATATATATATATATATATATATATATATATATATATATATATATATATATATATATAACGATGCTCACTTTATGAAAAAATAATTTAAAAATTAAACAAATAATAAATAATTTAGAGAGAAATAATTTACAAATGAAATAAAAAATATATTTTTTTATTTATTTAAATTTTAGTTTAAATAAAGAATTCACTGTTAGTTTTTTTGCGTTGTTGTTTCATACTTTTTAATGGGATTAATAAAACGTTTACTATTGAATATTGTTTTGAAATAATTGCTGTTTTTTATATATAAATAATGCTTTTTAAAACAACATCGCGTTTGTATCACTAACAATGTTTATTCAAACAAAATGCAGCATCTATGTTTATACAAATCTATCAATCCATACGTAAAATCGATTGTAATGTAGAATTTCAAAACTACGTCCAAAAAGTATTTAAAAATTAAAAATACGATAAACAGTTAACTTATTAAACTGTTTATTCGGGCTGTTGGGCCGTTGTCTTCTGTTGAGATTTGTTCTCGACGTTTCGCCAACACTAGGGGTTGGCATCTTCTGGAGATGTTGATGCTTCGCTTGTAAGCAGAAACTGACGACGCGTTGTACTACGGAGGCAATATTTATAATTCCCACTCGCCTCCCCTCCACTGGTTTCGGCTTGAGGGGGCGTGTCGTTGTTTATAGTAGCTTTTCTATCTCCGTGTTTGGCGGGAAGGGCGTTTGTGGATTTTAATACTGGTATCCATGTTTTGTTGATTTTTAGTCCTTCTTCTATCCTATTGAAATTGTTTGGGTGCTTGTATATTTCCACCGCTTCCCGATATAACCGTGGGTAGTACTGTGAAGTTTTGTCCAGCATCTGTGTTTCTTCAAATAGTATTCGATGTTCTCCGCTTCCCAAAGCGTGTTCGGCAACGGCAGATTTGTCGATATGTCCTAAACGACAATGGCTTTTATGTTCATTTATCCTGGTGTTGGTGTGTCTTTTTGTGGTTCCCACATATACCATTCCACATGTGGATTCCTGCAAAGTTATTCCTTTGATCTTCTCAATAAAATGGGCGGAGTCTTTTACAAAGGCATCGTTTTTTCCTATATGTGGTTGTAAAATATCGGCCAGATGTTTTGCAAGGCTGTAAGACGGAGATCCTATGGAGCTCACAATAGGGCGGAGAGGTACATCGTCTTTGTGTATTTTCGGCAAACCATACAAGCGTGGTGGGACTGCTTCGCTGTTGCATATTCTTGGCTTTATCTCCTCTGGTATGGACGAAGATTTAATAAGTCTGTTGATTTTCCGTAGGGTGACTGCTGTGGGATCTTTTTTAAGTTTCTTATAAACCGCAGGATCTAGAAGATTTTGTATTTTCGTTTTGTAGTCGGCTGTCTTCATTACGATCGTGGCGTTTCCCTTGTCTGCTGGTAAAATTACAACACAAATTATTTTTCGGTGTCTTAGCTTTATGCAAAATTCTTGCTGATTCTGTCCTTATTTCTTCAGCTGCTTCGATTGGTAAGTTGCGGATCGCAGACTCTATATTAGCGATGATGTCTTCTTTGGGTATAACTTTAGGCACAATCGCAAAATTTCCCCCTTTGGCTAACAATGATGTTTCAGCTGAAGTTAAAACTTTATCTGAAAGATTGACCACTGTTCTTTCTGTGTTTTGTTTTGATTCTACCTCCTTATGTTTGGTTAAGCGTTCGTATTTGTTTTTCTGGCGTTCAGTGTTCCTTTCTAGTTCATTTTCCATTTTCTGTAACAAATGGATTCAATTTTATTCCAATCTTCATATTTCAACCTGCTGCTCAAAACGTAAAACAAATCTAGAAGCTCCTTGTCAACCTTCGCCAAATTTCGTCTGGTGTCATGTATTCGTTCTCGTAATAGTGCTTTTTCCATGCGTGTATATATTCTATTGGCTTGACTTGTTCTGATGGATCGATTCGTTCGTAAGAAGTTCGGTAGTACCCCGTTGTCTCGACATCGTGATAGAAAAGCTAACGACGCAAGAAGTTGAGCTTTCTTCTTCCGTAGACAATCTAGTCTTCTGTAGACAGAAGACAACCCAACAGCCCGAATAAACAGTTTAATAAGTTAGACGATGGCCGTGAAAGCCTAACGCAATTTATCAGTCGCCTCTACGGGGAGGAGGTAACTACATACTACAGAAGACTAGATTGTCTACGGAAGAAGAAAGCTCAACTTCTTGCGTCGTTAGCTTTTCTATCACGATGTCGAGACAACGGGGTACTACCGAACTTCTTACGAACGAATCGATCCATCAGAACAAGTCAAGCCAATAGAATATATACACGCATGGAAAAAGCACTATTACGAGAACGAATACATGACACCAGACGAAATTTGGCGAAGGTTGACAAGGAGCTTCTAGATTTGTTTTACGTTTTGAGCAGCAGGTTGAAATATGAAGATTGAATAAAATTGAATCCATTTGTTACAGAAAAATGGAAAATGAACTAGAAAGGAACACTGAACGCCAGAAAAACAAATACGAACGCTTAACCAAACATAAGGAGGTAGAATCAAAACAAAACACAGAAAGAACAGTGGTCAATCTTTCAGATAAAGTTTTAACTTCAGCTGAAACATCATTGTTAGCCAAAGGGGAAATTTTGCGATTGTGCCTAAAGTTATACCAAAGAAGACATCATCGCTAATATAGAGTCTGCGATCCGCAACTTACCAATCGAAGCAGCTGAAGAAATAAGGACAGAATCAGCAAGAATTTTGCATAAAGCTAAGACACCGAAAAATAATTTGAGCCACCAAGAAATACGTGCCATAAAATCGTTAACGCAGACAAAGATGTTGTAATTTTACCAGCAGACAAGGGAAACGCCACGATCGTAATGAAGACAGCCGACTACAAAACGAAAGTACAAAATCTTCTAGATCCTGCGGTTTATAAGAAACTTAAAAAAGATCCCACAGCAGTCACCCTACGGAAAATCAACAGACTTATTAAATCTTCGTCCATACCAGAGGAGATAAGCCAAGAATATGCAACAGCGAAGCAGTCCCACCACGCTTGTATGGTTTGCCGAAAATACACAAAGACGATGTACCTCTCCGCCCTATTGTGAGCTCCATAGGATCTCCGTCTTACAGCCTTGCAAAACATCTGGCCGATATTTTACAACCACATATAGGAAAAAACGATGCCTTTGTAAAAGACTCCGCCCATTTTATTGAGAAGATCAAAGGAATAACTTTGCAGGAATCTGACATTCTTGTTAGTTTTGATGTGGTTTCCCTATTTACAAGAGTCCCCCTAGAAGACGTTCTGAATTTAATTGAGGGACTAGTTTCCAAGGATATGGTGGAATTATACCGTATTTGCCTAACTACCACATACTTTTCATGGGAAGACCAAATTTATGAACAGATGGATGGAGTAGCAATGGGAAGCCGTAGCCAACCTTTTCATGGAGCATTTAGAGAAGAAGATAATGGACTCAGCATACAAGCCTAGGGTATGGTTCAGATACGTTGATGACACCTTTGTGATTTGGGGTCACGGAGCAGAAAAACTAAACGATTTCCTGGCTTATATAAATACACTACATCCAAATATTCAATTTACGATGGAAACAGAAAAGCTCAACAACTAGCGTTCCTGGATGTATTAGTAAATCGAAAGGAAGGTCACTTAGGACATAAAGTGTATCGAAAACCTACACACACAGACAGATACCTAAACAGGAACTCAAATCATCATCCTAGCCAAAAACAAGGTATCATCAAAACTTTGGCAGAGAGGGCGAAGAGAATTTGTGAACCACAACATCTCCAAAGTGAACTTCTTTATATTGAAAAAGCGCTCACCTCTAATGGGTACACCAGAAGAGAAATACACAAGGCGATGAACAACGTATCTAGAAGAAGGGACGAAGAAACAGAATGTAAAGGGAAAGCGTTCTTGCCCTATATATCGGGGGTAACGGACAGAATTGGGCGAATACTCAAGAAAGCCAACATAAAGACCATCTTCAGACCTACAAAGAAGATCAAGGATTGTTTAAGATCGGTAAAAGACAAACGCGACCCATTAGCAACGGCCGGAGTATACCGAATACCATGCACATGTGGAATGGTATATGTGGGAACCACAAAAAGACACACCAACACCAGGATAAATGAACATAAAAGCCATTGTCGTTTAGGACATATCGACAAATCTGCCGTTGCCGAACACGCTTTGGGAAGCGGAGAACATCGAATACTATTTGAAGAAACACAGATGCTGGACAAAACTTCACAGTACTACCCACGGTTATATCGGGAAGCGGTGGAAATATACAAGCACCCAAACAATTTCAATAGGATAGAAGAAGGACTAAAAATCAACAAAACATGGATACCAGTATTAAAATCCACAAACGCCCTTCCCGCCAAACACGGAGATAGAAAAGCTACTATAAACAACGACACGCCCCCTCAAGCCGAAACCAGTGGAGGGGAGGCGAGTGGGAATTATAAATATTGCCTCCGTAGTACAACGCGTCGTCAGTTTCTGCTTACAAGCGAAGCATCAACATCTCCAGAAGATGCCAACCCCTAGTGTTGGCGAAACGTCGAGAACAAATCTCAACAGAAGACAACGGCCCAACAGCCCGAATAAACAGTTTAATAAGTTAGACGATGGCCGTGAAAGCCTAACGCAATTTAAACAGTTAACTGTTGTTGATTTTATTAATCCTGAAATTAGCGACATTTGCATACCATATAAAATATATAAAAGGAATATTTTTTAGTTGGTCATTTTAATAGTTCAGTCGTCAGGTATTTATCCTCTAAAAATTATACGAACAAGCTGAATTTTTGCCGAGAAGGTCAATTTTGGACCCATAAAAGTTTACCACTACAATGAAATAGAGTGATCAAGAATTTGTACGTCTTACAAATAAATGTTTTTGATTAAAAATGAAGAATACAGGGAAAAAACCAGACATGTCATTTTTTTTTCAAATTTCAGATTTCTTTTTTATGTTATAGATAGCGTTGGATTAAATTAAAAATTACTATTAAAAAATGCGAGTTTCTATAATAAAATGTTTTTTTTGTAAGGATAAAAATTTGTGAATATTGAATATCATTATTTTTCTGAATGATTAAATGTTCAACAAGACATTATGCATTGATATAACATAACATAATAGAAAGACTCGTTTTGTTTCTTGTAAAAATATAGACAGGCAGGTAAAAAAAGTTGGCAAATATCGAATCTGGAAACGAAAAAGGGACTGTAGGGGTAGTGGGCTACCGCTGACAAATACAGATCACTGCTTTCAATCGTGTTATCTACACCATTTGAACTGTGTGTTTATGCGTCTGACCGTTTGTAGTGACTAACATTAAAACGAACTATGTTGAGTTCTTACTCAGAGAATGGAGAAGTTGTAACGCTGCTGTCAAAAATAAGGAAGAAAACCGAGCAGATAAGTGAAGTGAGTAAAAAACTGAAGTTATCAACTCATGAGGCTGGGGAATCTTGTCACTGTTCACGATATAAGTGCTTTGACGTGGTAAATGAAGAACAAAGAAAGAAAATCCTTTAGTCATTCAACGCACTTTCTTCTCTTAACGAACAAAATTCGTATCTTTCTGGATTGATCACCATAGTTCCTGTAAGAGAAAGGAGACAATGCACAGATGAAAATACTGCTTGTTTTCATACTGCTAGTTTTTGTTATCGCGTTCATGTTAACGGGCAAGACATCATACTTTGTTTGAAGGCATTTTGTTCATTACATGGAATAACTAAAAACAAACTAACGTATATCAAACAATTCCTTACAGAAACTGGAGAAGCCTCAATAGATGGTAGGGGAAAGCATAGTTCCAGACACAGGAAGTTCCCAGATGCCACAAAACAATTAATATGGGATCACATCGGAAGTTTAAAGCCTCGACAAAGCTATCATATTATTAAAAAAATTTAAAAAAGATTACCTGCCTGCAGAACTGAATGTAAAAAAAGGTATTCTTTATTTCAAGAGAAAAATCCAAATGTATACAGGTGTATTTTTGTATAGGAGTTTAACATATCTTTCGGATATCCGCGCACCGATACTTGTGCAATATGCGACGAATTCCAGGCACAGCTGAAGGTATTACAGCCTGTAACGAACGAGAATAATGTTGTGAATTTATTAAAAGGTTCAATATTTATAACACTTACGGATTTAATTTATTTCTTTATTTATATTAACTTATCTGACAATAATTTATATATTCGTACGTACAAATTCGCGAGCGCGGGTCTTGAGTATTCACTGGCCCTCCATATAAAAATGTTGTATTTATATACGAAATCCTGATATACTAGAACAGCATCGAAAGATCGAGAAGCTTAGCCGGCTCATTCACCATAATTTTGGTTCTAGACTTCCACCGAAATTTCTACAATAAAACAGAATAATTAGTCATAAAAGTTAGGCCAGTATATTTATCGTAACATTGCCCCCCTCTTAAAAGATGGTTCCTCCTGGAACCTTGTCGGGACTGGAACCGGAACTGTATGCTGGTATCGGCAACTGGACCCTCTTTTACAACTTCCAGTTGTATAAAAATGACAAGGGACGGTTTTCTCTCCGCACCAGTAACTATGCGGATTGCAACAGACTAACACCTGGACTTCGGTGTCTTTAAAGATCTCCTCCACCATATTTCGGATAACCCTCCAATCTAATTGGCGGCACTCCAACTTTGGCATGGCTAACTTTTGCACGTCGGACTCTAGTACGTGCTCTCTCAATTGAAGTAAGGCTTCCCACACATCTCGGTAGGTAGGTTGGTCACGGGCAGTGTCTTTTGTTACCAGGTAGAAAAGGTAACGTGATGCATCTTGGAGTTTCAAGGTTTTACCGGGAGCTGGCACCTGGCATTGAAGTTCTGCAACTCGATCAAACTTCCTTCGAAAGACGGATGCCAACCCTGGTGCGTCTTTGATACTGGCCGGGATGGTAAGGGCCAGCGAGTAGTCATCGGGGAGCGCGAGTAGATCTTGCTTTTCTTCAGTGGTAACACCATGTCTTGCTTTACCGGTACCTCCATAGGCACCCATGAATTCCTCAAACGTGAGGTCAGACACGTCTTGGACTTGGTTTACTTCCACTTCTTCATCTACGTCGTGGTCACCTTCGAAAGACGCCAGCCGGTTATGGTGTACTATCATCGGCTTTCCCCTCGGAATCTTGCTTATTCGGTAGATGACATCGTTGATCTTCTCCATGATGAGGTATGGACCTTCCCAAAACTGCTGCAATTTGGGAGAACAACCTTTTCGCTTCTTGGGATTATACAGCCATACTTTGTCGTTCTTCTTAAAGCAACCCTTTTCGGCTTGTGTATCGTACCGTTTCTTCATTCGGTCGCTAGCGATCTGAAGGTGGGAACGGACCAACTCATGTACATCGTCCATTCTTCTTCGTAATTCGATCACATAATCTTCACCTGCTACATCTTCTCCAGGTCGACACCCAAATTCTAGATCACAAGGTAGTCGCATTTCGCGTCCGAATAGGACTTTGGCTGGTGTCTGGCCTGTTGATTCGTTAACAGCAGATCTGTAGGCCATTGTGAAGAACGGAAGGTATTGGTCCCAGTCTCGCTGATGATCGGACACCATCTTTGTCAAATACTTGCCAACTGTCCTATTCATTCGTTCTACCATACCATCCGATTGCGGATGATACGCGGTAGTTCTTGTTTTCTTCATGCCTAGTCTATCACATATTCCTTGGAATAGATCACTTTCGAAGTTCCTGCCTTGATCACTATGGATCTCCAAAGGCACTCCAAATCGGCTGATATATTCTTGGATCAACTTATCTGCAACGGTGGCGGCCTTCTGGTCTGGAAGTGCGTAAATCTCGACCCACTTAGTGAAGTAATCCATTACTACCAACATGTACTTGCCCCCATTTTCACTTTCTGGAAATGGCCCTGCAATGTCCAAAGCTATTCTTTCAAACGGGCTTCCAACATTATATTGTCTCATAGGAGCTCTCCTTTTCCGGTGAGGCCCGTTACTCGTAGCACAAATAGTACATTTCTTACACCAGTCTTTTACGTCGTCGGAACTGTTCATCCAATAAAACCGTTCCCGAATTCGCTGAAGGGTTTTCCTTACACCAAAATGCCCTCCCGATGGACTGTCGTGTAACTGACGAAGTACTTCGGCTATTCTGCTCTTTGGGATCACCAACTGTCTTCTCTTCTCTGAACCGTCATCATTTTCCAGGACTCGTTTAAGCAAGCCATCTTCGATGATAAATGAGTCCCACTGGGCCCAATACGTCTTAACTACTGAGCATAGGTTTGATATTTCCTGCCAAGGTGGTCGACGGTTTTCCTCTTTCCATTTTCGGATTTTCTGTATAACTGGATCTCTCTCTTGTTCTTCCCTTATCTTAGTAGGCGTCCAGTCGTCGTTGACAATCGTCGTTCTTAGCACTGCCGCTTCCTTGGATTCCGTTTTGTTGCAGTGGGGACACTCTGCTGGGCATGGCCTTCTGGAAAGAGAATCAGCGTTTCTGTGGCTAACTCCGGCTCGGTGCTCAATCTTAAAATCGTATTCTTGGAGTCGTTCGATCCACATGGCTATCTGACCCTCTGGATTCTTAAACTGCATCAACCACTTAAGGGCGGCATGGTCGGTTCGGATTAGAAACTTTCTGCCATAGAGGTATTGATAGAAGTGCTCTACTGATTTAACTACTGCTAGAAGTTCTCTCCTCGTGACGCAATAATTCCGCTCAGGTTTTGAAAGAACTTTACTAAAATATCCGAGGACTCGTTCCTGTCCTCCTTGAATCTGAGACAGCACTCCTCCAATTCCCACATTACTTGCATCTGTATCTAAGATGAACTCTCCTTCTGGCAGTGGATACCCTAAAATTGGTGCTGTTATTAAATGCTTTTTCAAGGTCTCAAAGGCATTTTGGCAGTCTGTATCCCAGCGGTAATCTCTTGCTTCCTCCGTAAGTCGCGTTAATGGCTTAGCGATATCTGCAAACTTCTTAATAAACCTCCGGTAGTAAGTACATAGTCCAAGAAAACTTCTCACTTGATGTTTGTCAGTTGGTTTTGGCCATTCCTTAATGGAATCGATTTTTCCTTTATCCACGGCCACTCCTTCTTTACTGACTATATGACCCAGATAATTGACTTTACCTTGAAATAGCTGGCACTTCTTGGGGTTTAGCATCAATTGGGCAGCTTTAAGTCGATTAAAAACGTTTTCTAAATTCCTCAAATGATCTTCGAATGTCTCCCCCAAGACGATTATGTCATCTAAATAAACCAGGCATGTTTTCCAAGATAACCCTCTCAACACATTTTCCATAAGCCTCTCAAATGTCGCAGGAGCATTACAGAGTCCAAATGGCATAACGTTGAATTGCCACAATCCAGATCCTGTGGTGAAGGCTGTCTTTTCTTTATCTACTGGGTCCATTTCTACCTGCCAGTATCCAGACTTCAAATCCAAAGTAGAAAACAATTTACTTCCAGCCAATGTGTCCAATGTGTCATCGATCCGAGGCAGAGGATAACTATCCTTCTTGGTAACGTTGTTCAGCAAACGGTAATCCACACAGAACCTCGTCGTTCCGTCTTTCTTCTTAACCAGGACCACCGGAGAGACCCATGGACTCGTAGAAGGTTCTATCACCCCGTCTTTCTTCATTTCCTGAACAATCGTTTCAGCTTCCTCTCTTTTTGCCTGTGGTAATCGTCGAGCTGTTTGACGAATTGGCTTAGCATTACCAGTATCAATTTTATGCTTAACAACGGTAGTTCTTCCCGTTTTTCCTCCTTTCGGTACGAAAATATCACGATACTGCCGAAGAAATTCCCTTAATTTCCTTTTCTCCATCTGGTTTAGAGACTGTCCTGCAACTGCAACCATTTGGTCGAATTTGTCGTTGGAATTATCAGATGTTGTCGCCTGACGGATTATGGATGTCACAGGTACACAAGTTCCTACTTTTGTCTCTTTCTTTATGGTCACTGGGTAGTCGTTGACATTGATAAGTCTCACAGGAATTTCCTTAGCCGAAGTCACCAATTCCTTTCCAATTATGATTCCACGGCCAACCTCATCGTCGTGGTTCCAAGGCTCCATCATAACAGGTCTCCCTTCGTCCACAAGTCCCTGTAGCCGCGCTACTATGATCGTTTCGCTTCTCGCAGGCACGACTGTATCTTCTGTAATGGCTGCTTGCACAGTGTTGTCATTATGTGGATGGAGAAATACCTCCTCGTTGCCAACTTTGATTACCTTATTCTTAAAATCCAATTGGAATCCATGCATATTCATTACGTCCATTCCTAATATAACATCCTCTTCGATGTCAGCAACTATAACAGTATGGACGAACTTTTCTGCTCCAATTCCCAATTGTACCTGGATTTCTCCATGAATGTTGGCATTTTCACCTGTAGCGGTCCGAAGTCGCAACCTCGTTGGTAACAGTTTCTTTCGGCTGTTTAGAACTGTCGGGCGTATAATGGTTCTGGTCGCTCCGGTATCCACCAACAACGTATGCTTTTTACCATTTATGTCTCCATCTACATATACACTATCTTCACGACATTTCAAAGAAGCTATTAGTATAAGAGGGTCTTTGGAAGAGTTCCGGGTCGAAGCTGCCTCCCTAGGGTTGACTCGTTCTGGTTTTCCTGATGGTGAGTTTCTTGATTTTATGGTCTTCTTTTTCTTGCATGTCATGCTTTTCATCAAATTAAAGAGCTGGTCAAGTTTATCTTCATCTCCTTCCTCTTTTACAGTCCTAACTTTACTGTACCCGCCAGAAGCCTGCGTAGCTGACTCGTATTCGAGGGCGGCGGATAAGACATCAACCAGCGTCTTGTGACGAGCTAATCGTAGTGTTCTCTGCATTTCATGATCACGAAGACCATCAATAAACGTTTGAACGGCCAATTTTTCCATCATGTCTTCGGGAGCTGTTGGATAAGCATATCGTACTAATCTGGCAATATCTACCTCATATTCTTGAAGAGCCTCATCTTTCTTCTGTCTACGATTTTTAAGCTGTGACTGATATACATGCTCCAAATGTTCGTGGCCATATCGCATATTTAACCTCTTCTTCAGTTGTTCGAAATCATCGGTCTCTTCTACGGCTATGGTCTGAAGCACATCTAAGGCATCTCCTCGAAGAGCGATAGTCAGGTTTACAGCCTTTTCTTTTTCAGACCATCCATTTGCTCTTGCGGCTGATTCGAACTGTTTCATGTAGTTGTTCCATGATGATTTTCCGTCGAAAGTTGGGACTTTAACATGAATAGAACCTCCACTTCCTTCAAATTTCGGCCGTGTCTCCAACTTAAATTTCGTCTCGTCTTCTTTTATCTCCACTGTAATCGGATTGTTACCTCTCTCTGCTGTCCCTGTTTCTTCCATCTTCCTTTCCATCTCTTTAATCTTTTCTTCGAAGGCCAACTTATCGGCAGCAACTTGGTTTTTTAACGAAGATATTCTATCGTCCAGGGCAGACATCTCAGAAGTGACTTTAGAGATTTCTGAAGAGATGTTAGCAGAAACTTTGCTTTCCAGGGAAGAAATCTCGTTAGAAACTTTGCTTTCTAAAGAAGCGATGTCGCCGGAAACCTTCGAAATATCGCCAGAAACTTTGTTCTCTAATGATGCGATATCACCGGAAACTTTGGCTACATCACCAGAAACTTTGGCTACATCACCAGAAACTTTGGCTACATCACCAGAAACTTTCGAAATCGACGAGAGGACAGCATCTTCAAATATATAAGTCTCTGGATCTAGTCCTTCTTCTAGCAAAGCGTTCTTTAGTCGTTGGACTAACTCAGCCTTTTTTCCGGTGGAAGCTAATTCTCTGTCTTCAAGATGTCTTCTTAAATTAGTCACTGTCAGCTCATAAATCGTAGCCATTTTCACAATTTATTTTATATTCACTTGTAATTTATTTTCGCAATTTATCTTAAGTATTCCACTGTTCTGACACCATTTGTTGTGAATTTATTAAAAGGTTCAATATTTATAACACTTACGGATTTAATTTATTTCTTTATTTATATTAACTTATCTGACAATAATTTATATATTCGTACGTACAAATTCGCGAGCGCGGGTCTTGAGTATTCACTGGCCCTCCATATAAAAATGTTGTATTTATATACGAAATCCTGATATACTAGAACAGCATCGAAAGATCGAGAAGCTTAGCCGGCTCATTCACCATAATTTTGGTTCTAGACTTCCACCGAAATTTCTACAATAAAACAGAATAATTAGTCATAAAAGTTAGGCCAGTATATTTATCGTAACAATAAAATAAAACAGATAACCACATTAAACCAAAGTCATAAACAAAAGGCTGAGGCATTCTATTCACAAAAAAGGAAAGCATGAAGAAACAGGACAGGAACGAAAAAAATGGAAGCAATTTGTATTGATTTTGCAAAGAATGTACCACTCCCAAATATTGCGACAAACGACGTGTACTATAAGCACCAACTATCAATGTATACTTTTAATGTTCACGTCTTGTCGTCTGTTCAAATGAGTTGTCATGAATTGCCAAAAAAGGTTAAAATGAAGTGGAATCGGTTATTACCTACATTTTAATAATAACTTTTTGAATAATAAGGTTAAGGAGTTATAAATTTATTGTGACTCAGATGAAGGACAAAACGAAAATTTTACAATATTCTGATTTATACATTATATCGTGAACAACAAAATCCACGGGCTTCGTGAAATAAAAATTACATATCCCATCCACGGACATTTATACTTAGAGTGTAATAAGAATGTTAAACTGTGAAATCTAAAAACGCCTTTTGAAGCAACCAAAAGAGTTTACAGACATGATCAAGGCGTTCCGCGTAAAGTCGTCTCAATTCATCATCGTGAAAGTAACACGAAAAATAGTTTTGGACTGGAAATAATTTTTGGACAAGAAGTATGTTCCACATCAGAGCACAGTTGACTCATAAATCATCGATTTCCATATAATGGACCATTCTTGTCAAGCATCTTGAAGAAACGAATAATCTCAACAACTCAACAAAAGAATGGAAAATTTAAATTATTATTATCAGCCTACTCAGTTAAGGTTTAAGGTATCATAAGAAATTATAATATTCCCTATATGTTGTTTCAGGACCCCTCGCAATTTCAAAATCCAAGCACAGCAATTTAATGAGCCTTATGAGATTTTGTGGTCCTGCAGCTGTGGACTTTTTCCCGTCTTACCTTATAATCACTCATAAACGGTAAATTAATATTATTATAATTATTCTTTTTTGACGTGACAACGTCTTAAATTAGGTTGTGGCTCGGAGTCACTCATGAAAAAGTGTAACGCCCGCTCACGTCTGTTACGATGAGTCACCGAACGAGAGAGAGAGGCCCGCCGGACCGGCGAATGCCTTGCGTCTCTCTCCCACTCAAACATGATCGGTCCGCTGGTGCGATGATATTTCTCCTATCATCGTCCTATCCTCAACAAAATCACTCAAATAGAAATTAGTTAAGTTTAAGTTTACATGTACAATGTTTTAGTAAACAAAATATATTTCTATAGTTAAAATTTGTGCAATTCTTATTTTCATTCAATTCCTTGTTCCTATTGTGCAATTTAATAATATTCATATCAATAAATATTCTACTGAGAAAAAGACGTTGTCACGTAAAATCTTCGCCCGTAAAACCGACTTTACAGGCAACCGATTTTTTTTTTATTTCTTTATTTTTAACGTCGACGTCGATCTACTTCTGCGATTAAGACTAATTACCGACGCCTGGAGCACGCTTCCACCAACGCAAAATTTTGACGAATACTCTGGTGTTCCAACCAGAGGTAGGGATTTTTAACGAGCCGTGTTACAGTAAAACCTGTGTTTATGGCCACCTGTCAAAACCGGCCACTTGTACTAGCCGGTCAGATTCAAAGTTCCCCAAATCAAAATTTGTGGACTATAAAACCCGGTATTTACGGCCACCTTTTTATATCGGCCAATAGTTCTGTCATTTTTAGTGACCTTTATTGACAGGTTTTAATGTTTTTATTATTACCTATAATTAATAATGGACATCCTAATAAAAATGAAAGCTAGTTTTATTATTGAAAGGGTTGACAATTTTCTGTTGCAGATGACTAAGCTGGTTCTTTCAATGGACAAATTGCGGTTGACCAGAATTTTCTGGATTTTTACAGAGTGTAACACATTTTTCTGAATAAAAATTCGTTCCGTTCATGTGTTTTTATGGAGTAATTTTGACTCTCGAGTTTTTTTATACGTTTCAACGTAAGACACATTATGGTTTTGAAGTTAAATATGCGTTTTTCTCGGTTTTATGAAATTTGACATATCTGGTTTTTTTCCTGTAGTCTTCAAATGTAGCTTAGATAATTTTGAACAAAACTGTCTATTAGCACTTTTTTTGTAAGATGAACCGCTCTCTCAGAAACGACACTTGGAGCGACCGACGAAGTTGGATTTCAGTTACGCGCGCGAAATCAATTTTAAATAAAATTTGTATCAACTAGATGTTAAAAACTCGATATGTTTTGATTAAAATATACTATAGATAAAAATCACAATATGTTTTGATATTTGAAAGGTAAAGAGTACAGCGTTTATATACAATTTTTTTTAATTTGCTGGAAATATAGTCAGTTTCTCTAAATCTCATCAATATATACTTAAATGTTGCACGATGTTTGCCATTTTGTACGATTCTCATAATATTAATAAAATTGATCAATTCCTTTGACACGTCGTAGTGAAATTTTTACTTTTAGAGCTTAATTTTTAAAACTTCTTCTTCTTCTTCTTAGTCGTTAACCTGATGCAGGTATCGTGATATCATGAAGCTATTAACTAAATTTCCCAATGTTCCTCCACGTTTTTCTATCTTCTGCCATTCTAGCACATTCTGACAATGGAGCGCCAATGGTAGCAACAATATGGTCCGTGTATCGTGTAGGAGATCTACCTCTATTTCTTTTGCCTTCTACTTTTCCCTGGATGGTAAGTTTTTCAAGACCATTTCTTCGAAGAACATGTCCAAAATAGCTTATTATTTGTTCTGATATTTGTGTTCTTAGTCTTTTCTTTATGTTTAGCTGGTCCAGTATGGATTCATTTGTTCTTCGGGCCACCCATGGTATTCTCAGCATTCGTCTCCAGCAGTACATCTCAAATACATCTATGTTCTTTTTGTCTTTCTCAGTAAGGGTCCAGCATTTCGATGCATAAGTAAAAACTGGAAAAACTAGACTTCTTACTAGTCTCATTTTTGTATCGGTAGTTATTTCATGGCTTTTCCAAATTTTTGTTAATTTTGCCATAGCGCTTTTTGCGATTGCTGACCGCCGCTTTATTTCTTCAGTACAGCCTCCTTTGTTGGTTATTAATGAGCCCAGGTACACAAATTTATCTACAACAGCGATATTGTTTATCATGACCAGATGATTTTGATTGTTGTTAGCTCTGTCAATTATCATGATTCTCGTTTTATCTCTGTTTATTTTAAGACCCATCGTTAAGCTTACGTCTTCTATCCGTTGTAGCAGGTGAATCAATTCAGCTTCAGAACTAGCGAGGATAGTAGTATCATCTGCATATCTCAAGTTGCAAATCTTCTTCCCGCCAATGGTGATGCCACCGTTCCAGCCCTCAGTAGCTTTCCGCATTATCCATTCACCATAGATGTTAAATAGAATTGGGCTTAGTATGCAGCCTTGTCTCACGCCCTTTGTGACCCTGAAACTATCGGTTAGTTCCCCATTTATTCTAACTCTGGCATAATTGTTATTGTACAGGATTTTAATTAGCAGTATCAGATGATTGGGGACTCCCATTTCAGACAAAACCTGCCACATTTTACTCCAGTTGACCAAATCGAAAGCTTTACTATAATCTATGAAGCACAAATATGTTGTGATGTTAAATTCTCTGGATTTTTTTACAATCTGCCGTACGTTTAAAATTTGTTCTCTAGTACCACGTCCGGGAACGAAACCTGCTTGTTCCTCCGCAATGTTAGGTAGTAAAAAGGGCTTTATCCTCTCGAGAATTATGTGTAAGAGTATCTTACTGCAATGCGCAATTAGAGCAATTGTTCGATAGTTGCTACATAAATCTTTCGCTCCCTTTTTATGTATGGGAATATATAGTGATTGTGTCCAGTCCTCAGGCCATTTACCTATCTCCCACACTCTTTGACAAACTTGATGTATTAATTTTAATATTAATTATTAATTAATTTTAATATTAATTAATTTTTAAAACATATTACATCAAATTTCGATTTTGAATTTTGGCAACAACTATGAGGCATTTGAAATATGCTTAAAAAACGTAGATTTTAAAGTGTCGCATACAAACGATGGGAATTCACGGAAAATGCCTTCATAAAGACATTATTTGGTAAAATTTGTAGCTGTAGTTGTGCAGTTGTAATGTAAAAGTTAAAATTCGGTGTTTTAAGTTGTATTTAAAATGCCTCACATTTGTTGCCAAAACTCAAAACCTCAATTTTATGTTATGTTTCGCAGATTTTACAATAAAAATGGAAATTCCATAGCGACCGTTCAGTGAAAGTCATAAATTTATTTATTTAACACCTTTATTATGTAGCATTTGAAAATTCTTTGGATATGTATTGAAATCCCCTCGTATTTGTTAAAATATCAAAGAATAATCTTAGTGTATTTCTGTTTCCTTTCGTACAAGTTAAAACACCGAGTCTTTTAACTTCCTTTTATTTACGTCGCCGAAGTTAATGTTAACCGTTTTATAGTTTGTTTATATTTCACAAGATGCGTATTTTGTCGGTTTTCTTTGATCGAAGCCTCTTTTGGATATTCTGCGTTTCAAATAAATATTCCAGTTTATAAGTTTTGTTTATACCAAGATTGTGCGAATGAATTTTAAAAGTTAATGTTCACTCTCAGTAAAGCCGGCTGCTGTTAAAGGCGTGTTTAGTTTTATTGGAGTCCGAATTTATTTTCAAATTCGTAATCTTTTCGTTTTCCTTTTTTACTACTACTAAGGATTTCCACAGTTTTCACTGTCTTCCTTCACTCAACCGTTTTCTCCAATTTTCCCTGTCATTCCAGTCTCCATCTCGCAGGGTTCTTTTCTCCATAGCCTCGTCGATTTCATCTCTGAATGACCTTCGGGGTTTTCCTCTCTTTCTTCTTCCAATCGGGCTCCATTCTGTGATTTTGTTTATCCAGCGTCCTCTGTTTGCTCTTCTGACGTGGCCGTACCAGGATAGTCTCTTCTCCTCTATATAGTCGATTATGTCTGATTGCACTCCCATTCTCCGCTTAATCTCTGCGTTTTCAATTCTGTCTCTTTTTGTAAGTCTACAGCTTCTCCTCAGGAACTCCATTTCTACTGCTCTTATTCTACCTCTATTTCTCTTGTTTATTGTCCAGTTTTCGGACCCATATGTCAGGATACTTCTTGTCAGGGTGTTATATATTCTCTTTTTTGTCTTTATCGTAATGTTCTTATCCTACAACACTGAGTTTAGTTGTCTTATACAGTTTCTTGTTTGTCTCAGTCTGTTGTTTATATCTTCTTTTGTTGTTCCCTGGTTCGATATTATTGTTCCTAAATACTTGAATTTATCTGTTCCATTTATTTGTCTTCCCTCGTCTATCTCTAGGTTTCTTATATCCTTGTTTTCTGTTGTTAAGTATTCGGTTTTCTCTAAGTTTATTTCCATTCCGTTGTTTTTATATTCTTCTTCTAGTTTTCTGAGCATAAAGCTGAGATCTTCTTCATCTTATGCGATGACTACTTGATCGTCGGCAAAACTTAAGGTGTATAGGTATTCGTCTCCTACTGGTATGCCCATTCCTTCGCACTTTCTCCTCCATGGTTTGAGTGTCTTTTCCAAGAATATTTTAAACAGAGTAGGGGACGTAGCACAGCCTTGTAGAAGTCCTTTTGTCGTCTTAAATGGATTGTAGGCTTTATTTCCACATTTAATAGCTACTTTGTTTTCTTTGTATAGTGCTTTAACTGCTTTTATTAATTTTTGTCGGATTCCCAGATCATTCATTGCTTCCCATAATTTGACTCTAGGTATTGAGTCATATGCTTTCTTTAGATCAACAAAGGCCAGATGGACCGGTCTACCTTTTGCCATTTGCTTCTCTATTAGTTGTTCTAATGTGTACGTATGATCTAGGCATGATTTTCCTACTGTGAACCCTGCTTGGTCTTCTCCAATTTTTCCTATTATTTCAGTTTCTAGTTTTTCTTTAATAATTTTCCCGTAAAGTCTACCTACCGGCGATATTATACTAATTCTTCTATAGTTTTCACATTTTTTCCTGTTTCCTTTCTTATGTATGGATGTGATGTATGCTTGTGTCCATTCCGCAGGTATTTCTTCTCCATTTAGTCCTCTTTCAAACATTCTATGTAGCATGCGGAATAACTTTTCCGTTCCGTTTTGAATTAGTTCGTTTGGTATTCCTCCGGGTCCTTTGGCTTTTTTGTTCTTTAATGTCTTGATTGCTCTCTTAACTTCTGCCAGGCTTATTTCTATCTGGTCGTATGCCCCATTTCCTGCATGTTCTATATTCTCTTCCTGAAATTGGGGACGGTTTTCTGTAAGTAGTTCTACGTAGTATTCTTGCCACTCGTTTTCACTAATTTTGCCGATCTGGGTTTTCTTTGTCTTATTTCGTTAAAGTGCTTTTAATATTCGCCATGATTCTGAATTTCTCGTTCCTCCGATATGTCGTTCTATCTCTGTGCATGCTTGTTCCCATCGTTCGTTCTTTTCATTTGTTACTCTTTTCTTTACCTCTCTGTTTTTCGCTCTATATAGGTCTAAGTCTTCCTGTTTTTTGGTGTTTGGGTATTTTATGTGTAGTTTTTTCTTTTCTTTTATGCATTTCAATGTGTCTTCCCTTAATTTGATATTCTGATGGGTGTTCCTTTGGTCGTCTTCTCCAAGAGCTTCTAAGGCCGCTGAAATCAGGCAGGTTTTTATGTGTTCATGCATTTCATCTAACGTGTCATATCTGAATTCTTCTAGTTTTTGGTCTAGTCTTCTTTTGTATAAATCTTTTATTGATTCTTCCTGCAATAGATGTAATTTGAGCCTCTTTTCGTTTATTGTCGTTCCCGTTGTAACAATCGGTGTATGTTTTTGTTTTGTCCAGATATAGGGGAATTCCATCCATGTCACCACAAGTTTGTGATCTGTTCCACACTCTGCCCCTCTTTTCACTCTGGTGTCTTTTACTTTGATGGAGCTTTTGTGGTTCATGATAATGTTTTCCTTTTTTTTGTCATGTAAATATATAGTATAAAGTGACAGTAGCAGTTAAATGTGTAGTATTGAGCAGTCAATAGTTGCAGTTTAAGTGAGGTTCTAGAAGGTGAGGAACGAGGAACAAGAATCGTTGTTTCCATCCTCGTTTTGTTTCTCCCTGGTTGTCATCCCAGGCTTTTTGGCAGTTTGGAGATGAATTTGTTCATGTTCAGAGATTTCCAATCCAGTTTCTCCCCCAGAAGTTTCAATGGATCCAGTTCCCGACCCCAGACATGCAGAGTGAAATTTAATGAAATTTAAGGTAACTTTTTGTGTTAAATTTTAAAGTCAAGATAGACATTAAAAAAAATAATAATTGCTTTCATTATTTAAAAAGATAATTTTTATTTGCAATAAATTTTTATGTGCCACAGTTTATAGCCAGTACCATTTGTAAGTTTTTGTAGCATCTCCCGAGTTTGTAAGGGAATAGAACACATGTAAGTTTTCTTTGTTATTTTTGGTATAAATCTCTACCTACTAATATGTATTTTTTGTGCCATCTGTAATTTTGTAAGTGTTTGTGGTGAGACACAATAAATGTTTGATTTATTTCTCTAAACCATTTTTTATTTCATTTTAGAAAAGTATCCTAACCCCTGTTTGTGTTCTTTATTTTAGGAAAAAATAGCCTTTTTTTCATTCTTTCAGCAAAAATAGGATTCTTCGAAGCGGCGTCCTTATTTCAAATAGCTAGAGGTCTTTCTTGTTGTTTTTTGTTAACCCTTCGATATAGGAGATTTATGTAAGTATCCATAATTTTTGTAGTTGCCCCAATCCGACCCCTTTCCATTCACTTATTCACGACCCCAGTTCTCAAACACACCCTGAGTGCCGTTCGCACAGTATCGTTTTTATTTTGCTTGCCCTATCTCCACCCCAGTAGTTTCTGTCCCCAGTTTTCGAAACCCCTATAATTATACCCTATGAGCTAAGCAAGAAATATAACGTTAAAATAAAAGCTTAGTTTATTCGCGGCAAAATAAATACAAAAACGGCACTCTTCACATTTAAAACGGATTTTGATTTTTGTCGATAGGACACTCCGATAAAAAGGTATCGAATCTTTACCGTCGAGTTAATACAAATTTTATTTAAAATTTCATTAGCATCAAATGGGTGCTACAGCCCTTTGTGAGCCCTGGTCTACCTGTCAAGTGTCTGTCTTTTCGATTTCCTTACCCTAATCTTTTTTATTAAATCGACCTGCACATCGTCCAGATATCTGAGTTTAGGTCGCTCCCTTCTTCTACGCCGGACCGGCCTATTTAGCATGGTTATAGCATGGTACACACAACATAACTTTTTTTCCATTTTACATTTGTTTTTGAGGATTTGATTTTTAGTTCGAAAATCGTTATTAAATAAAATTTGAATTGGGCTATGTTAACCTGTAGGTGATTATAAACTGGCGCATTTTGTCAGCCAATTGTTCAGCTAATTTACTTGATTTCGATATTGAAGGCAAATAGCCATGTTTTAAGCTAAAAATTTTAAGAGTGACGTTGTAATTTTGGATGGTGTGTCCCTGACCTTCTATTAATTTATTATCCTTGGTATATTCTTGTTGCTTACTTCTTCCTTTATATTCTGGTGATGGATTCTCTATACTTTTTTTATTAAGTAAGATGAGAGCTGCTTTTTTGATTTTTTTATATGATCGTTCTTTTTATTGTGCTTTTTATTGTCCCAGGCATGTTTATATATCTGGCATCTCTGAAAATCTAATTTTTTTTTATTCATGATTCATGCTTACTTATGAATGATTACATTTACATGGTTACATTAAATGGTTATATTTACAACGTTTTTTATAGTAGTAGTTCTTAAAATATAATGCATTCTATAAAATATTAAGTTTAGTGAAAAACATAGTGATCAAACTATTATACAAAAAAGATACCGAAATTGAAACTTCAAATTGTAATTAAATTCATAACTTGAAATTTAATTATTAATACAAAAATAGCTCATATACACATGCTAATTTATAGATAATTGAAGTTTAAATTATATTTTAACTGGATGGTAAATGCCCACATATATATTTGATGAGTATGTATTAGTAATAGTGCTACATTTTTTAACGTTAACAATGAAATTTTCCTGAATATTATTCGTTATTTAATAATTTGTACAAATATTGAACTATTAAGTACCTCTATCGGCATGATTATATTGTATTGTCTATATTCGGCCTATATGAATGTTATGGTCAGTATTTCATAAGGAGCTTTGTTAATAAATGTACTAATTAGTTCCGAGGTCAGTGTGAAAGCCTTTTGTGTCCGAAATACGCTTTTTGTGTCCAAAATATTTTTAAAACGCTTTTATTTTGCCATATTTTTGACATTAAAGTTATGGTTTATATCCTTCTTATAGTGCCGGGTAACTATAGTGCGTTGACGAATCAGATGACATCAGACGAAAGGACAGACATCAATCTTTTGCAGCATGCAAAAGCTCGCCAGTGCTACTTAAGCCTATCCAGTTCTTTATATTTCGAAGCCACGTCTTTTGTTTGCCACCTGCTCCCCTCTTGCCCTCAATCTTCCCATGGATAATTAGTTGAGGGATTGCTTATTTTTTTCCTCTCAGAATATGGTTCAGGTATACAATATTTTGTAATTTTGAGTAATTCTCTCTTAGTAATTGCCCTTTTTAAAACTCCTTCGTTTCTCATCCTACAACATTTTCATGTTCATGGTATGCGGAACATTTTTCTCAAAGTAGACATTCAAAAGACTCAAAAGAAAATATTTTTAACCTCTATATCTCTATGCTGTTAAACAATATAGAACATTTATATATATATATATATATATATATATATATATATATATATATATATATATATATATATATAGCATTTTCACCGTCCTAAAGCAGAAATTGAAGAAAATATTGCTGTTACATAGTAGCTTTTCTTGCTTGTTTGGTACGGCAGTTCATTTATTCATTTATTGTTGAGGATCTCATTGGTCGTTTACTATCATTCTCAAGTATTTAAATGTTTTCACTTGCTCGATTGAAGTGTTATCTACTTGCAGCTGTACTTTAAAAGTGCATTTTTTGTTATTGCCATGCATTTAAATTTTTCAGCATTTATCTTTAAGCCATATATTATTCCTCTGGCATTTATTTTATTTAGCACCAACTGCATATCATGTTCGTTGTCTATGATTATAGTGGTATCGTCGACGTAACAAATGTTATTTATGGGTTTATATTACACTCAAATCCTTTGAGTTTCTCTGCAAAAGGATCTGCTCTCCACATAGAGGTTGAACAGCATAGGAGACAACATACACCCCTGTCGCAGCCCTCTTAAAATTTCAAATTCCTATGTGTTTATTGATTTGTGTAGCTTCACTCGTGCTTTGTGATTCCAATAGAGATTCCAATAGAGTTATGGTTGTAAGATATATAGTATTTTTCAGTTAATTATATGGAACGGACCAGCTTGATATTATCAAAAAATGAGTTTACGCTGTTTAGAAGACAACAGTCATTGAAAGTTGCATACTTTTTGTTATAAATGGACTTTGCTGTTCTTTTATTTTCTTTATTACAGTTCTTCATTTTCATCCATTTCAATCATGATATTAATATCATAAATCTGCCCTGACAGTATAAAGTTTATTTATTTTGTTTTCGTTATATTGATTATTAATTAAGGAATTTTTTTAGAGCGTAATTGGGAATATGGCCCATAATTTTCTCATCACGATTCTCTAAGGGAATAGTATGTTGCTTTATACTTTATACTGTTAAAGCTATAGGGTCTAACAATAAGGACTCTTAAAATCTGTTAACTATATTATTAGGGGCCATGTTATTAAAGCTACATCTGCCAAACTGGCTGTCGTTTATTTAGTCTGTTTTGCTTTACCAATCAAAGCATTATGGTTGGATATAGTGGATGATTACACGTAAAAATGATAAAATTGTTTTATTAAAATGTACTCACAATCATTATCGTCCTACTGAGAGAACTATTCACAGTATGGTGAATAAATTTAAGTCTACTGGTTCGTTTAAAAATAAAACTTTTGCTTCTAAGAAATACAAGATTTGTCGAAAGTATAACCGCGTAGCTGTCCTCTAGAGTGTGCAAAAAAATGTATGACAATCGATTTTACGTTAGTCGCAAGAATTTACCTTTTTTACAAACCACAACTTAATGTGTCGTCAATTAGACTTGCACCGGTAGAAAAATCAAACAGAACTCTTGGGCTTAACTTGGGCGATAATTTTCATAAAAAGATAAACCAACACCCACGCTGGGGGTCAATGGTCAACAAATAGAGTAAATGTCAACAAACAAAAAATTGGAAAAATTAGAAACTCAAACAAAAACAGAGAATGAAGAATATTTACTGAAAGTAAAGATTTGGGAATTCTCATTAAGCATTTGAGGTCTGTGAACAAAAGTATTTTAAATAAAATATTTTATTTTATATATTAAATTATTATTAATGTAAAGCGCTAGTAAAAATAGTTACAATAAATGAATATCCCAATTAATTCAGTCCTTACATGCTTTTAAAATCATTTAACATTTTCTCTAAAAAATCTTTAAACGATGTTTTAAAATTTGTATAAATTTGCGAAAATTAGCTTGCAAAATTATATAAAAACTAAAAAACTGTCATTTAATTTTGATTTACATCAGTGTTTTGTAAATATCCCCAAGTTATATAAACAGAATACTTTTTAGAAACTTTAAAACTTCCAATTTTCCTTAAGCAAATTTCCAAAACGTTATTTTTATTACTTTGTTTTCACAAATTTTAAATTTTTCGAGCTGAAAGTTGTTTATCAAGTGGAATTTAAAAATATTAAAGACAATTGTCATAAGAAATTAGTCACACATAGTGCACAGGAAAATAGGTAATCTAAGTAGTAGGAAATTTAATTGCGACGAGTTCTTGTATTTGTTTTTATCATAGATGTGAAACTTCTTTTGATATTGAGAATAAAGAGTTAAATGTTTTATTTACACATATTGGTAATTCTAATTATAAAAACCTTTTAGAGATGTTTTTATAAAAGTCCAAGGTCTATGTCTAAGTCACAAAAATCAACTCTAAACAACTCCCGACTGGAATAATTAGGGAATGTAAATAAAGTGGGATTAAAAAAAAATGCTAAAACTAATTTCTAACTTGCTATAAATATAATATTATCTATATATATATATATATATATATATATATATATATATATATATATATATATATATATATATATATATATATATTATGTATAATATAGATATAATATAAATATATATAATATATATATATATATATATATATATATATATATATATATATATATATATATATAATATTATGTATAATATATAGTATGAATATTAAAAATGTTTGTTTTTATATTTATTTGTTTATTATAACACGCGATATCATTACCCGATTTCACGTTACTATCAAAGTGTTATTTTTTTAATTGCCTTTACAGAATGATTTTTGTGATTATTATATTCATTTTATTTTTAATTTCCCCCAAAACAAGTTAGGCAAACAACCAAATTAACAAGATTTTTATCGCCCTCGCGATTCTTGCCGCAACTCACGCACCCTTTACCGTCAAGTGTGTTAATTTGATTATAAAACCTCATTCTCTCATGTGCCACTTAATTCTTTCATTTCCGCGATCGTTATTTATGTTGTTTCATCAGAGAAAAAGCTGCGCAGCCACAGGCTCTGGACTCTTTTCAAGAACACAATCGATGGTAATGAATCAAAGAGAACAACTTGGGGCAATTAGCGGGACGAAAATAAATGACCCATTCGGACGAAGAGAGCACCGGAAGGTGGAGAAACACCAGTCGACCTGATTTCAGTAAATAAAATTATTTTGAAGCGGAAAGGAAACGTTGCCAAGAGATTGAATCAGTCGGAGGACACAAGAAAGTTTTTCCAAATAATTTTATTATCGAACCACGTTAACTACATACTAATTAGCTTTACCAACATTTTTATTATTACCAAAAATAAGATACCGTAACTGTATTACTTATTTATTTATTGCATTATATATCAATTTTCAGATTTTTTTTATACAAAGGTAGGTTTTTATTAGAAAAATATTATAATAATAATAATATATAAAAGTTTGTATTTTATGTCTTTATGTATGAATAAGTCAATTTTAACCTACTTTTATGTCACAGTATTAATTGTATTAATTTTTATGTGCTGCACTGTTTTTTGTTACCTACTTTGAGCATTCTGGTGATAATGAGTTTATATTGAATTGCCAAGTCATAGACGATTTATATCAACCTGTTCCCTTCTTTTTTTCTGGAAGTTGGAGCCAGACACCGATAAAAGGTTTTTTTACTTTAAAATTTAAGGAATTCGAATCCCAAAAACGCTGCCAAACTTCTGTACAGTGTTGTTTGATATTAACGTCTTTAATTCAAGGCGTTCATGTGAGGTTGATTTAACCGCTAAGTTGTCAAGTTTTTCATTTACCTGAAATACCTATATGCGATGGAATCCAGAGGAAGTGAATATTTATATTTTTGCTTTATAGGTAATGTAGCATATATTTTATATTTTGGACGATTTTATGTGTTAAATAGACTTGTTATATGCTTTGAACTACTGCTAATAAATCTGAGATAAACAGAAGATTGGTATTTGTATATTTTTGACAACATTTAAGTGCTTTTAAAATTGCAATAGCTTCAACAGTAAATACGCTGCAAAAAGTAGGTATTTGTATAGCATATTCCAGCTTTTCCCAGATAATAGTATTCCCTGGGATAAGTGCACAAATGGCGCGAAAGCGATGACTAGAAGAAAAGAAAAAAAATGCCACCTTCCTTAAAAGTAGTCTTGGATGAAACTGCGAAGATAGTTAATTTTATTAAATCAAGACTACTAAATGCAAGGCTGTTTAGAGTAATGTGCGATATGGGCAGTATATATTCGTCTTTACTTCTTAATAATAAAGTAAGGTGGCTTTCTCGCGGCAAATGTTTAGCTAGGCTCTTTGAAATGAAAGCTGTAGTTAGAATCGTCCTAATTGACAGAAATTTTGCCTTGGGTAATCGATTTTGTAATGAGCATTGTTTAAATAAATTGGCATATTTAACAGATATTTTTAACAATAAAGTTAGTTTCTCACTTAAGTGAAAGACATCTGCAAGAGTATAGGAAGGAATTAATATTTTGGGAAGAATTGGTGAAAAATAAAAATCTGGATAGCTTTGCAATAATCACAGAATTTGAAGGAGAACTGAAGTCGGATATAGCTAAAGCTATCTTTAACGAGTTTCACACTCATCTGCTAAATTTACTAGAAAACTTCCCTAATTATGTTCTTGAGGAATTCCACGACAAAATTAAAGAAAACTTCTGGCTCAACTCAAAGACGAATTTAAAATTTTGTCAGATAAAGCGAAAATTAATCATTTCCCTTTTGCAAGAACATACTTATGTGAAGCAGCACTATCTGCCTATGTGGCCACTAAAACAAAATATAGAGCTTAACTGAATGTAGAACCTGATATTCCATTGCAGTTATCTCAAATTCAACCCGATATTACTAACCTGTGCAAATTAAGGCAGCCCCATTCTTCACATTAAAATGAAGACATTACGTTTTTTAATATTTTAGAAATAGGATATGTGTGTTCATTTTATTTATTTTTTTTTTTTTCGTTATATGTAATTAAACTTCTTATGTTTACGATTGAAAGTAAAAATTGAAAATGTTGATTAATATCCCCCCCACCCCCACCCGCCAACTAATATCTCTCGTTCTCTGTGGCACCTATATAGGTTTCAGGTGCAATATGGTATGTAAGTGCTCCCTACAGAATTTCTGTCCTGAATAGTGCTTCTCGACCAAAAAACTTTGAGAAACTCTGGCATACTCGATATTATTTGTTATAAAAGCTGCAGCACAGCCATTTTCGGTTTTTCAAGCGTCAGTTAAAATCTTAATATAATTACCATATTGTGATAGAATTTTTGATATAAGGTACTAAAAGGATAAGATTTGTGCGTTTCTTTGGCTAACCTACTATAGATGTATAAACAATAGAAGTATTGATTCTCTAGGGGTGTTTAGTTGGGTATGTAGAAAGCGAGTATGTCATAAAATTGGTGTTATACCCATAATTCATCAAAAGTTTTTTAAAGGTTAAATATCTTGATTGTCTGGTACTTTTATGAAGGATGTCATTTGTATGTAGATGCAGGTAGTTAGGAATATTAATATTGTTACATAGTTTAGCAGCATATCTTATTGTTATGTGTTGTCTTCTTATAAATAAAGGGAGTTCAGTGCAGCTTAAAGACTTTCTGGAAAGGCACCCAGTGCAAGTCTCTAAGATGCACTTTTTATAACATCTAAGACTTTAAGAACTTTTTTACTAGCAGTTGAGTAGCATATTGTTCCGTGATCTAATTTACTATAGATGACTGACTGATATAAATATAGCAGAGTAGTTGTATCAGCAACCCAATTTCTTTTAAAAAGTATTTTAAGGAGGTTTATTTTTGTCTGTCAGCAGACTATTTTTTAATAAGTATGATCTGTACATTTCAAGTGACTGTCGAATCTCAATCCTAGAAAGTCTGTTGAATCTATTTGTTTTATGTTAATATTTTTTAAAATAAGGGTAGATTTGCTATTGGTTATATTTTTATTAATATCAAAGAAGGTATTTTCACTTTTTGGGACCATCTTTCTACTTTGTAAAGAACTAAAGGAATGACTGAAGGATTTTTGTCGCAAAAGAGGTATTACAACTTCTAGTAGTTTTTGAATTATTGCCATTTACACGGACTTGATATTTTATTTTCTAGAACTCATGAAATTTTTAACAAAATTTAGACAGTTTCCTTATGTGACGCAGCTATTCGTAATCTTTAGAATACGATGTCGACATGCAGTATCAAAGGCTTTATTTATATCAAAAAATATTAAAATGACTTGTTGATTGTTCCTAAAAGATTTATATATATCAATTACGAAAGATATTAGATTGTCGTTTATCAATCTTTTTTTTTTAAATACATTTTGGATGGAGGTCAGTTGTTGGTTTTTCTCCAAAAACCAAACTAATCCATTAATAATTTTGTTGATTGGATTTTCATCAAAAAACGTTTTTTTTTTTGTATAACACATGTACGGTGTTTGTATGCTGCTATCTGCTCACAAACGATTTATTATTAGTTATTTTCTGACTGAACTTAATAAACAGCAAATACTTAAATCTAAGGACTAACCCTCTGGCTTACTTTTATTTTATTTATCAACTAATGCACTATAACTAACAGGCAGCACAGCACTATACTCTACTTTTTACACTAAACTGTTACTCATTTACACTAACTTAAGTGGTTTTGTCCTTATGAGTATTCTCTTTAGTTCAGTGTTGTCAAGAAATTGGATTGCCTTGACATTCACATACCTACGCAGCCTGTGTTCGTGACTTGCTGCTGTTCTCTTGATTACTTCGGTCACAGTTTCCGTACCCACGTCCTGGTTGAGGTTCCTGTTACGGATATACCAAGGAGCATCAACAATGTCCCTCAGTACTTTGTTTTAAAATGTTTGGATAATATGTAGATTATTAGCTTTGGTACAGCCCGAGAGTTGATACCCATATACCTATACTGGTCGCAATACTTGCTTGTAAATGAATAATTTATTACGAGTAGATAATGATGAATTTTTTCTAATCAGACAATATAATTCATTATATCTAATATCAACCTTCTCTGTTTTCTTTTTGACATGAACTTTCCAGAGCAGCAAGTTGGGTATCATTTATTCTAACTGGGAAATTTTTTGTTTTTTTTTATTTGTAAAGTTAATGTGTGCAGATTTACTCTCATTTAATTTTAATCGCCATTTTCTGGTCCAGGTATGTATTGTATTTACTGATAATTACAACTTATCAGTCGCTTCTTCACTAGTGTCTTCTATCGCTAGTATGGCTGTATCATCTGCGAAGGTTGCATAGTGTTTTCTTCTAGCTCTGGGATATCACACGTATACAATAGGTACAGGACCAGACTTAATACACTCCCTTGTGGCACGTCAGCTTTAATCTCCCTTAAATCGATGTACACTTCTTCTTGTTTTAATTCAAAATATCTATTCGCAATGTATGATTGTTAGATTTCTGAATACTGTTTAGGCATGAACGTTCTTAGTTTATAGTTTAAACCCTCATACCAGATTAACATCTTTATCAACGTCTGCTATGCCTTGAAATTTTTAGAAGGCTCAGATTAAGGCAGATATCTGAATTGTGTTTCGAAACTATTTTACGGATTTAATATCAGATGTCGCTATTGCGTCCGTTTCGGAGCCATTTTATTGTTGCTTCTTAAAGACAGGAAAGATTTATTTTTCACGTTGAGAACGCCTATGAAAAGCTGTTCTGATGAGCTTTATTAAAGCGAAATACGTATAAACAGATACATAGACGCTTTGTACGTGAAATGAAATCTTGACTGTCTTTTTTATTTTATTCGGATCTACTCTGTATGAGTACAAGAAACCAATTCGCTAATGATTTCTGCTTAGTTGAGGAGACATGTCGTGGAATGCAAATTTTAGATTCCCCATGTCTCTATTAACATCTTTATCAACGTCTGCTATGCCTTGCAATTTTTAGAAGGCTCAGATTAAGGCAGATATCTGAATTGTGTTTTGAAACTATACCAGACTTTATCAAACGCCTGTGCTACGTCCGAAAAAATTGTAGAGCAGACTGTCTGTCTGTCTTCTGTTTTTTTTTCTATTATATTTGTTATACTGTGAACTTGATTTGTAGTGGAATGTTTATATCTGAAAACAAGTTGATGATTTGGTACAAGAGTTTTTCTTTCTATTATTGGTTTTAATCTTTTAAATAGAAGTTTTTCAAATATTTTTGACATCATTGGAAGGAGTGATATTGGTCGATAGGATGTCACTTCATTAGGAGGTTTAATTGGTTTTGCGATCATAATGACTTCGGCTACTTTCCAGAGACTGCAAACATATTTTAATTTTAAAGCAGTACTCGTTAGGTGTATCAGCGTAACTATGGCTTTTCTTGGTAGATTTTTTAATAGTTCTTCTGTTATGGGATCATATCCTGGAGCTTTCTTAGGATTTATTTTCTCTTTTATCTCTGTTGATACTGCTCTAAATAATGTCAACGTTATTCTTTCTTCGGTTTGGAATGGTTATTTTCATCTCAGTTCTTTACCATCATTATCGTTGAGTTTAAATATGCTTTCTAAATGATCTGCAAATAGTTCTACTTTCTGTTCGTTACTTTCAGCCCAGATACCGTTTTCCAACTTGTTAGGAGGAGAATAATTAATCGGTCTTTTCATTCTTTTTGTTACCTTCCATAACTAACAATCTGTGTTCTGTTAAATTACTTCTGTTGTTAAATTCAGTTCTGCTGTTAAATTATCGCTGTATCCCCCTTTTTAGTTTTTGTGTGGCATTATTTAGACTAGTTTTGTCTCGTGAAGCTCTATATTACTGCCATTTTTTTCTTTACTTTCTTTTTTCTAATATAACTTCTCTGATTTCTGTTGGATTTTTGTTCCCTTTTGTTCTTGAATTTATTGTGGAAGTATTTTTCCAAGCTACCTCTTGGATATTTTTTATAAAAACTTCTAATTCGTCATCAAGTTGCCTCGTGTTTCTCAATGATACAGTAAGATAAATTTTGTGTTCAAGGTTTATTTTAAAGTTTTATTAGTCAATATTAAATTGAACTCTTTTTTGATCACTATATCACCCACCAAGGTGGGTGGGCCACGTTATGCGAATGGATGGGAGTGATCCCACTAAAATAACTATGCTAAACAGGCCGGTCGAAAGAAGATGAAAGGGGCGACCTAAACTCAGATATCTGGACGATGTACAGGAAGATCTGAGGGAGATTGGAGTGAGGGGCTGGAGAAGACAGACACTCGATAGGGAAGGATGGAAGAATGTTTTGAAGCAGGCCAAGGCTCACGAAGGGCTGTAGCGCCAACTGATGATAATCACCCATAGTCACAATTATCGGTAAGTACTCAGAGTTCATGTTCCAGCCGTCATTGATATCTAGATAGTTAGCTGAGATATTTTTGTAAATAAAGAAATCTATTAGGTCTGGAAATTTGTTCCTGCCACTAGGCCAGTATGTTGGTCAACCAGTAGATATTACTTCACCCTTTTATTCTTTAACAGCTGACAATATTTCTTTTCCTTTAGTTGTAGTAAGCCTAGAGCCTCAGTCGGTATTCTTTGCATTAAATTCACCACCGATGATATATCTTTTTCCAAAACTGTTCATAAATTCTTTATATTGTTCTCTTTTAATAAATTATGATTGAGTATAATATATTGAACTTATATTTACGGTATGTGTTTTCATCTTCACACACACTGTTGTAGCTTGTATAATATGCTCTGTTACATGTTTTAATTCCTCATGATTGCAAGATCATTAATTATGATAGCGCTTCCTCCTTTAGCTGCATTATCTGGGTGTAAAGTAGAATATACTCTATACCTCCCAAATTTTATATATGACTGTTAGTAAAATGTGTTTCAGAAATGAGGCACAGATCAATTTTCTCATTGTCTAGTACTGTTTGAAACTCGATTTGATGTTGTAACAGTCCATTTGCGTTCCACGCCATTATTCGGAGGTCCTTAGCCATTTCTGATTTTCGGAATAGTTCCTTTAGCGCTATGCTCTAGTCGGATAACTTTGATATCGATCTGAGTTATTTTGTCATCAATCTTGGTGGGCTTTTCCAATATCATTTTTAATGTAATATCAGTTTCTTTTTTTTTTGTTGTGATGGTGCATGTAAACTTGAATTCTTTGTTACAACCCTGTAACTTCTATTTTCATTGACTTCTACCGTTTTTAGTTATATTTTTCAATGACCCTATAGGGAGCTATTATAACATTGTCTTTGTTTGTTCTTTGGTTTCACTAACAAACGTAAATAAAAATAACTATTTATAATACGATGTCATTCAAATTAAAATAGCTGTAAAAATTATACTTTTTACTGTAAGTACGAAATTTATTTTTGTTGATAATTTAATTGATTGGTAATATTTTTAACTTCACGTTAAAAAGTAAAACATTTACAGAATTTAAAAGCCCTTTCAAACTACCGAACAAAAGCCGTTAAAATGCTTTTTATTGTTGATATTCGCCAGAAATGTAAAAACGTGCATAAAATTCGCAATTTCTCGACTATAAAACTGAAACCTGCCGTAGAATGCACCGTTCTGTATCGAACAATGTATATATTTACGCGCCAACATGGCAGATGGATTATGCAGATGCAGTGTGCAAACTATCTTCGGTTTTAACACTGACTGCATGGTGAATTTTGCGTTTGTTTGTTTCAAAACAGCAATGTAGCAAATCAAAGTGGTGTTTTTTTTACCATTACGAGGTTGTAGTTAGATTAAACAAAACGGAATGTAACAGAGGGAGGTTAAAAAGGGGCCTAAAATGGTCTGTGATAATATCAAGCCATCAATAAAACTATATATTACATACCGTAAAATTTAAACTATTTGAGTTAATACTTTAACTCTGTTAGATTCTCTTGTCATTTTTATAAAAAATAAAATGCAAAGCCTAAAAATATAACAAAAAATACTAATATTATAATATTAATTAAATTTAAGCTATCTACTTTGTTGAAAATCGTATCAATTTGAATCTAAAGGAAAAATTCTTTCTTTTATCTTCGGAGATAACATGTTTCTCTTTCCAGTGCTTTTCAATTTATACCCTGAATACATTTTCCGTGAAGCATTGGAAGATAAGTCAACTGGAATAAAACAACGTCAGATACGATGACGATACAGCTATATTAACCACCAATTTGAAAAACATTTATTTGGTAATAAACAGTTCGCATTGTAATTGGTCTTTTGATGCACTGCAATTGACCTTGTTGACGTGAAGCAGCCCCGCAGAGACAAAAGCCTAACACGGCAATCTTGGTAAGTGACCTTCCTTCTGACACACACTGTAACTTAAGTTCTTTATTTAGTTATTTCTGATGCCATATCTGATAAAAACCCAACACTGTAGCACTTATTAAAAAACTATATTGGGATCGAATGGCGTCGATCAAAATAGACAATCGTCTGACAGCAGAATTGCCAATAAAAAGAGGAGTTCGTCAGGGCTGTGTATTTTCTCCACTGTTACCCAATATATATTCCGAAAAGATCTTTTAAAATGCCCTCGAAAATATTGAAGAAGGAATAAAAATCAACGGAGAATACGTAAACAACTTAAGATACGCAGACGACACCGTCATTATTGCGGATAGTGCTGAGGGTTTACAACAACTTTTGAATGTCATCAGAGAGGAAGATATCTTGGGACTAAATATAAACACAAATAAAACAAAACTAATGGCTGTTACACGTGCACCAAATGTCGACAATAATATTTGTATCTATAACAAACATATAGAACCAGTACAAAGATTCCAGTATCTTGGTTGCTAGATAACAAACAATCTTGACCAAGGGGTCGAAATACGTGCTCGTATAGAATATGCTAGGTCCGCATTTCAAGGAATGAAAAAAATCCTAATAAACTCTACGTTATCAGTAAATATCCGATACCAATGTGTAAAACGTTTATTTATATATTGCTATACAGAGTGGAAACATGGACTCTCGGTATTACAAGTACGAGGCGTATAGAAGCTTTTGAGATGTGGGTTTTTCGAAGGATGCTGAAGATCTCTTGGACAGAGCACGTGACCAACAACGAGGTGCTAAGAAGAATGGGTACTGAGAGAGAACTCCTAAATATTGTAAAAAAACAGAAAAACGAGTTATCTAGGACATATTTACAGAGGAAATAAATACAACTTCCTACGACTTATAATGGAAGGGAAAGTGGAACAAAGAAGAGGTCCAGGAAGAAGAAAATGCTCCTGGTTGAAGAATGTAAGAGACTGGACAGGTATGGACACACATTCGATACTAAGAACAGCTTAAGATAGAGAGCAATTTGCTGTAGGTATAGCCAACTTTCAGTAATGGAGAAGGCACATTAAGAAGGGATTTTAATGTAAAGAGATTATAATGTCATGATATTGTATGTCCAACAGTTATTTTATCTTCCAAAATCAATTCTACAGACAAATACATGGTGCCCCAATGGGCTCCCCACTATGTCCAGTAATTGCCAATATCCTTATGGAAAACTTCAACACCCGAGCACTATCCACATCAATGCTCAAACCCACATGTTGGCTACGATATTTTATGTTGACGATACATTCATCACTTGGCTCCATGGTAGGGATGCTTTAATGTTTTTTCAAACTCATCTGAATGCGATACATCCTAGTATCCAGTTTACGATGGAGGTGAAAACTGATTTATCCCAACCGTTTTTCGACGGTACCATAAAGAAAAACTAAATCCAAGCCATAAAAGATATAAAAATTGAAAAAAGGCCAAATTTTCTCAATAAAAAAGATTACAGCATACGGTTACCTTCGACTTAAAAACCTCTTATAAAGAAAATACCGTTCGCTTTACCGGCAACCAAAATCCCCGTGCCAATCCCCACGCTAACCTCCATATATACGCCTAACCCTCTAACTAACCCTCTAGCTAACCCCCACGCTATATATATATATATAATATATATATATATATATATATATATATATATATATATATATATATATATGTATATATATATATATATATATATATATGTATATATATATATAAAGTATCTTTGTATAGCTTTTAATTGACTATGTACATAGAAATTATTAACTATAAGTGGGTGTTCAACAGTGGTAATGTTTCAGGAAATCTTATTGAACTCACCAAATCATTTTTTGAAGTATTGCTTAAGTGCTTACCTGAAACAAAAATGTTTATATGAGAAATCAGTACTGCAATTGTTTACAGATAAAAAAGTAAAATATAACATTTGTGTAAGGTAATATGTTTTAAAATGTTAATATATAGTTTTTATATATTTAGTATTTTATATAGTACAAAAAGGTTTTCTGTCTTTTTACTGAGAATAATATACTGATTATTAACACCTGTTTTATTGAAATTTCAACTTAAAGTTTTAGTCTCGATTTCGTTTTCAAAAAGCAAGTAACCTAATCATAAACACTACTTCATTTCCTGTCAATTGGCGGTAAATACATTAATTTGTGATTTTAATATTAGCTACTTAACAATGTTATTTGCATTTTCCCAACGATATTTTAAATTAAAAATGGGAACTCCTCAAATCATTCAATCTTCTTTTAGTATTGGCAATTAAATCCTGCTACATTCTGATGGGTATGCTACACATTTTTCTTCATTTATTAGGATGAGAGCTGCTTCTATGATTTTTCGTTTGTTTCTGTATATGTCCTTTATGATCATTAATGAAACTTTTTATGGTACCCTGTGTTCGTATGGCAGTTATAAACTTCAACAAAATGTTATAAATATTTTCAATAATCTATTTTGAAAACGATTTTCGAAGTGAAAGTCGAAATATAAAATCTTCAGCCAATATGTAATTGTCATTACAATTAATTGTAGCTTAATGATATATAAACACAATAATATTTAATATACACACAACGCAAAAGTCTAAGGATATTTTAAAATTTGAAAATCCCAATGACAGAAATTTCATGACCATATAAATTTGCTTGTACTATAATTATTATTGATACAGACACTCATTTCTTATCAAAAAAAAAATTGATAGTAATACGTTTTTTAGAATGTTTTTATAAGGAACAAAAAAATCGACATTTTAATGTTTTGTTTATTTTTAATTTTAGTCACTTTATACAATTCTTGCTTAATAGGTGAGTTAAAAATATTGTCTTTTTACCATGCAATGACAACATTTAACGTTGGACGAGACGAATAGAGCCATGGGCCTCCTTCAAGCTGGTATGCGACAAACTGAAGTTGATGACCAGCTGGGTGTCTCCCAAAGTCGTTTGTGGCGTCGGTTTAGAGACACTGGGAGTCCAGCCGAGCAACATTCAGGACGTGGTCGCTCTACAACCGTCGCTCAAGACCGATATTTAATTTTAAATGCCAGAAGGCAGCCAACAATCATAGCACATGAGCTGGTTAATGAATTACAGCTTGCACGTTATGTAACAATTAGCAGCAGTATTGTGAGAAATCGTCTCCATGAAGCCAATCTTCGTGTCGGCGATCACTGAGATGTCCACCTCTACCTAGAGGCAATCGCGCTGCTAGATTAACCTGGTGTCAAGAGTTTCAGAGTTGGACTGACAATGACTGGGGCACAGTTTTGTTTAGTGATGAGTCTAGATATGGATTTCATCCAGATTCTCGTCGGACAAGAGTTTGGGGACGACCCGGAAATTAGAACGATTATGACAACTTCAAGAAGTGTATGCATACAGAGGTGGTACATTAATGGTATGGTGCAGAATCATGATTAACGGAAGAACTGACCTCATTTTCCCACGTGGCTTTCTCTCAAGTCAGCAATAGTTGGACACTATTCTTGAACCTGTTGTGTGCCCGTTTGATGCTGATGTTGGAGAAAATTTTTACTTTATGCATAATAACGCTCGACCACATGTTGTGCCTATTGTAACAAACTGGTTGGATAACGAGGGAATTGATGTATTTCCGTGACCAGCACAATCACTGGACTTGAATTTCATTGAGCATGTATGGGACATGCTCCAACGAAGAATTACTCCACATATGAGCGATATCTACAATGAGTTTCAATTAAAAGAGCTTCTGAGAGAATAATGGACACAACTACCTCAAGCAGACATTAACAATGTGATTCGGAGCATGAACAATAGATGTAGAGCTGTGATAAACCAATGTGGTGGCCATACTTTATTTTAACTTTATATTTCGTATTTTTGACATTTTATGGTGGTATGTGAAGCATAAGTGATCTGCAATATATTTCTTTTGCTCCAATTTTCTGTTTTTTTTGCAATTTATGGTTTTTGACATATTAAACAACAATTTAAACTACAAATTTTGTATTACTTTTTTAAGTTGATTACAAATAAGTAGTTAAGCACTTCCTGATCTTTCTGATGTTATTTTTTATATAATTGGTACCTTGTCTTTACTATTCCTTATTTGTATTAACAAAGTGTTATTAGTTGCGTTTTAGATTTTTCTTTATAACATGCAGATCGAACTGTAATAATAGGAGCCGCAATAGCAGCAGCACAGACAGGTTCTTAGCTATAAATACCTAAAAAGTATTAACAAGATTTCATTCTGTGTGCGCTTATAATGATACCATATAGTAATTGTTTTCTCATACTGTATCCAGGAAAGGTCCCTAACTGATACGATATGTGTGAATAAGTGGATTATTTCAAAATTTGTACTTGTCTTCAGAAGTTCGCAGTTGCCGACGGAACGGATATATCTTTATTATCCCAAATAAATAACCGAATCAAAAAATTAAAATATTTTGGTTATATTGTTATTATTATCTGGAAAAAATAAATAATTATTGTTAAGATCATATGAAAATTGGTATAAATAACACTACATAGTAACAATAAAAAAGAAAAAACAAAATAAACTTATACGAAGACAGTCGCTAACACGTGTTTCTGGGTCTACCCGTCATCAGAGAGAGTTTGTAAGAAGACCCAAACTAAATCGAAACGCACCGACTACTCTGGCATTTATAGAAAAAATAATTACCAGAGTATGCTACTAGAGACCTCTAGCGAGGAAAGATGAAGTTAAATGTGTCGATAGCAATTAAAGTAAATTGTGTACTCACGCTTAATCAAGCCATTAAGAGCGATGCTGCGAATATTTATATTCCACTATGCATCAACAATTTACCCATATAAATTACCATCATTCTTGTACTCATTGCGTCGAGTAAGCACGATAAATATACGAAGACGGTTGCGTTTCGATTCAATTTGAGTCTCTTACCACTCCCTAACACGTGTTTCTGGGTCTACCCGTCATCAGAGAGAGTTTGTAAGAAGACTCAAACTAAATCAAAACGCACCCGTCTTCGTATATTTATCGTCCATGGTAATTTATATGGGTAAATTGTTGATGCATAGTGGAATATAAATATTCCCAGCATCGCTCTTAATGACTAGATTAAGCGTGAGTATACAATTTAATGTAATTGCTATCGACACATTTAACTTCATCTTTCCTCACTAGAGGTCTCTATTAGCATACTCTGGTAATTATTTTTTTTTATAATTGCCAGAGTAGTCGGTGCGTTTTGATTTAGTTTGAGTCTTCTTACAAACTCTCTCTGATGACCGGTAGACCCAGAAACACGTATTAGGGAGTGGTAAGAGACTTAAATTGAATCGAAACGCAACCGTCTTCGTATATTTATCGTCCTTACTCGACGCAATGAGTACAAGAATGATGGTAATTTATATGGGTAAATTGTTGATGCATAGTGGAATATAAATATTCCCAGCATCGCTCGTAATGGCTTGATTAAGCGTGAGTATACAATTTACTTTAATTGCTATCGACACATTTAACTTCAAAATAAACTTATTGTATTAAAAACTTTAATGTCATTTAATTGTTTAATAGTGAGATGGTGGTAATTTTCTTCATTGTCTTTTTTACAGAAAAAATATGTTTTAAAACCAAAGTATAGAAATCCCCGCTGTTGTATTTCATGAAACTCCCAATTTAACCTTCAGATTAAAAATAAGCATCAGTAAAACTTTTAATTCCGCCCACAGTCTGCGTCCTCCCCCGAAACTTTTTCCATTTTTCTCGTTTGATTAAAAAGCAGCAGCAAGATTTGTCTCCGAAACGTTTAAAGTATTTTTCTGAGTCCAGTATTTTAATTACCAATTTTTCCTCGACTTTCAGTAGAGATAAATTAAAAACGGAGAGGGACTTTGACTTTTATAAAGATTAATCTGATAAATAAATTATTTTAAAGATCGCACTCCTAAAAGACTGTCATCCGACAGAAACCGTTTTTTATCAATTAACGGCTCTACGATTATTTTTTTATGAGTTACTTTTACTTTTTGAATTTGCAATGTTAATGAGCCGAGCTCTCTTTCTCTGTGGCTCTTGCACAACTCATATTTCAAGAGTTTCTTGCCTGCGAACATTAAAATGAACTTGAACCGTTTTTGAAGTCTTGTTAATTTAATACGTTCTCTATTGGATTTTTCAAAGAGCTTTTTACGAAAAATAAAAAATTATATAATAAGTAGCCTTACAAAAAGTTTTATAAGTTAATATCTACCACATATTTTTTAATATTTAAAATATAAAGAGAATATTATATAAAACATAGTTGCCGTTTAGCAGAAGAATAATATAAAACAAATAAGAAAATAATAATATTAATACTTCATAACGAAATAAGAATATATTAAATTTATAATAGAAACTATTATACAGGGCCAGACCTCCAAGAAACGAATAAAGAGCTAATATATTATAATTAAAGCTCGGATTATAGGCAAAATGCCTTTTTTGCCTACTTTGCCTATTATAATTGTTTTTTGCACTTTTTGCCTTTTTTCGTAAATTCCGCCTATTTGTGCCTTTTTTAAAATTTCATGGTACTACCCATGATATTATTCTATTACTAAACCATTCTATAATAAAATTTTGGGTCAATAATAAAATATCAATGGTTTGTTTATATAACAGATTTCTAGGAAAATGTACCTGATCGAGACTTGAGGGTTAACTATTTGGAAATCCTTAATCTTTATTAGTTTATTATCAGTTGTACAGTCGGTTACTGTATCACAGTTTAGTCACAAATTGCTATATCCTATAGTGTATTTTTATGTATGAGAGAGTAATAAAACAATAAATTATGTATGCAAATCCCTAAACTGTTAATACGGGTGACTCAATGAAAAACAGATATTTGTCAACAAGTTTACAGAAGTATATAGGAAAACAATTTTAAATTGAGTATGACCACCAGGTATAAAGGTTGGAGCAGAATAGAATACAATAGTTGTGAGGGTTACTAATCCCTAAATAAGGTTGCCAGTGTCGGAGTGATGGAGGTTAACAGGTACTAATGAATTTGCAAGAAATGTAAGATGTTTATTTTATTGGTTATATATATATATATATAACCAATAAAAGTTTAATAAGTACCTACCTATTTGCAAAATAAAGTTTAATTCTTTAGATAAAATAAAACGTTTTATTTTATCTATTTGCAAAATAAAGTTTAATTCTTTGCCTATTTGCAAAATAAAGTTTAATTCTTTAGATAAAATAAAACGTTTTATTTTATCTGAAATGAGTGCATTCCACGAAGTAAGGGTTTCAACAATCAAACATTTAATTCTTTAATTCCAGGAATCTACGACAGTAATTGACTAGATAATTACCTTCTAAACTTATTCCACAGAAAATGTGATAGTGGGTTTTTCCATTTTTTATATAGGAAGGTCCAAGTGGCGTATTCAAAATTCTTAACAGTTCACTAAAAGTAGGTACTTCAGTTGCAAGGTGCAGTTTATTGTGTATACTAGTGTTATGGAAAATTTGGAAGTGCCGTGTAAACGCCGAAAAATTGGTCCTCTAACAGTTAATGAAAAAACATTAATATTTAATTGTTTTAAATCATTTACAGACAAACGTTTATGTGAAAGTGTTGATGAGACCGTTGAGTTAGTTAGCAGTACACTTGATGTTATTAAAGAAGAGAAATGTGGTAGTTTTCAAATGCCACGTAATGCTCCAGGGAAACCAAAATTTCAAATAGAATATCATTTTAAAGAAGGACTTCGACGGAAAGTGCATGAATTCTTCTTTAGACAAGAATTTCCAACATTGGATAAAGTTCTTGTCTCAGTTCGAGATGATAATGATTACCCAGAAATGAGTCGAAGTACGTTATGGAAACTTTTAAAAGAAATAGGCTTCCGCTGGAAAAAGAATCCCAGAAAGTCTATTTTATTAGAAAGAAGCGATATTGTCATATGGAGAAGACATTTTCTAAGAACCATAAAGGAAATGAGAAACCAAAAAAGAAAAATATTTTATCTTGATGAAACATGGATCAACGAGGGTCATACACCAAATAAATTTTGGCAGGATGAAATATATATATATATATATATATATATATATATATATATATATATATATATATATATATATATATATATATATATATATATATATATATATATATATATATATATATATATATATATAAGAAAAAAGAAGTACTTGTGACTCGTTTGGAACAAATATATAACTGTTTTATATAATATATATAACAAATATATATTAATATAAAAATGTTTTAATCTAACAAATGTTTCTCTGAAAATTTTTATAATTTTGAAAACATTTTTTTTAATACAAAAATAATTGAATTTATAAATAAGTTAAAATAGCAACCAATTACAAATAAGCCTCAATGTCATAAATGCCAACATAAAATTTTTATTTTTGACAATTATATTGCCAAAAGTAAAATTTCTTTTAAACATTCTTTTTTGTTTAGTAACAAAAAAGAAGAAGATTTATTCACCGTTGACAGATGTCTGAAAAAATGTAACAGATATATGGAGACTTAAATATGACATTTTACAAGTTTTATATATAAATCATAAAGAAAGAATATAATTATAAATTTTGCTTAGATTTTGAATTTCTGATCTTTTGTTTAAAATATTATCACTTTTGCTAATACAAACCATTTCCAAAAAAGTCCTTTTAAATTTATTACTTTCACTACATAAAATTTTAATGTTATCAAAATCCATAATATGGTGTTTATCGATTACATGCTCTGCCAAAGCACAAGATGGTTTTTTAATTCTGCAATTACTTTTGTGAGAAATAATGCGATTTGAAAGATTTCTTCCGGTCTTACCAACATATTCAGCCTCACACTGAGTACAACTAATGCTGTATACTAAATTCGTTTTTTCAAATTTGTCTATAGGATATTTAGTTTTAGAATATAAAGATGAAATAGTTTTGATGTTCTTTGTTGCTATTTTTATATTGTCAATAACCTTTAGTGTTTGTATTAATTTAGGTGTTAATGATGGTATAAAAGGTAGTGAATGATAATAGATGTTCTGATTGTTAGATACAATGTTTTGAGATTGAGCAAAAAATGGTGTTAGGTTATTTATATTACCAATATTAGAAAAAAGCATCCTATGTAGCATATCTGGAGGATAAGAGTTTTCAATTAGAATATTTTTTAATAATTGAAGATCTTCTTGTAGATAATCTGGATGAGAAAGTTTTAAAACACGTTCTTTTAATCCTGTTATAAGGTTCATTTTCATCTTATTTGGATGGTGAGAGTAATAGCTTATAAATCTATTACTACATATGGGTTTTCTGAACCATCTTGTTTTGAACATATTGTCTGTATTTCTTACAATTCTCATGTCAAGGAATGGTAGAGAATTATCTACCTCTTCCTCAACTGTAAATTGTATATGTTGATTATGACTGTTGAAAATGTTGACTGTTTCATGAATTTTGTGTTTAGGAAGTGCCAAAACTAAATCATCTACATATCTTTTAATAAAAGGAATGAAAAAAGTGCAATTACTGATACAATCACTGATAACATCATCCATGACATAGCTACTTAGAATGGGTGAAAGACTAGATCCCATAAGACTACCAAAAATTTGTTTATATATGGGATCTAGTCTTTCAAATCGCATTATTTCTCACAAAAGTGATTGCAGAATTAAAAAACCATCTTGTGCTTTGGCAGAGCATGTAATCGATAAAGACCATATTATGGATTTTGATAACATTAAAATTTTATGTAGCGAAAGTAATAAATTTAAAAGGACTTTTTTGGAAATGGTTTGTATTAGCAAAAGTGATAATAATTTAAACAAAAGATCAGAAATTCAAAATCTAAGCAAAATTTATAATTATATTCTTTTTTTATGATTTATATATAAAACTTGTAAAATGTCATATTTAAATCTCCATATATCTGTTACATTTTTTCAGACATCTGTCAACGGTGAATAAATCTTCTTCTTTTTTGTTACTAAACAAAAAAGAATGTTTAAACGAAATTTTACTTTTGGCAATATAATTGTCAAAAATAAAAATTTTATGTTGGCATTTATGACATTGAGGCTTATTTGTAATTGGTTGCTATTTTAACTTATTTATAAATTCAAATATTTTTGTATTAAAAAAAATGTTTTCAAAATTATAAAAATTTTCAGAGAAACATTTGTTAGATTAAAACATTTTTATATTAATTATTTTGAAAATGTATTAGCAGTAATTTTTACTTACTAAACTAATTTTTATTTGGTAAGTTAACAAAAATTGTTTTTCTTTTTAGTTCAACCTTGTAAGATATTTTGTCTTTTTTAGCTCTTGATAATCAGTTGAAAGCTCGAGATTAAAAAAATAGTTAACCAATAGCCCTTTTATTGACTCCAACCCATCCAAAACAGTTATATATATATATATATATATATATATATATATATATATATATATATATATATATATATATATATATATATATATATATATATATATATATATATTATTGTGATATTTAAAGTCTTGGTGCGCCAAGCAATAATTAGCTAATTAATTTTTTTTTGATTAATTAAAATTATTTAAATGATATGATTATGACTCTATCACAATTTTTAATTCTTTTATCTCAGGGTCAAATTCGTGCTTCAATATCTATGCTATTACATGTGAAAGGGAAGGTCCAGAGAATACCGGAATAATAAAAAACACATATGATCTAACACTATATATTGAAATAAAAATAATGAAATAATTCATCTCGATAAACTGAATCTCTCGTTGGCCCGAGTGAAAAATGACTCTTGGAATATCTTCTCTTTACGATAAACTGAATCTCTCGTTGGCCTGAACAGTGACTCTTGGAATATAAGTAGAGAAATATGACTTACAATATTTTGCTGCTTCAGCCGCTGTCAGATACACTAACTCCACAAAAACTCACTAACATTCAACACTACTGCGTGCTACATTTCAGGAACCGCCAGAGAACAATCACTGTTCCTCTTACAGACTTGGAAACCAACTGATTCTCTCTTCTCTCTCCTCAATCTCGCTAAACTTTTTCCTACATACTTATCCCACCTTTTTCAATCTCCGCCAATCAAAACTCGTCACAATTCCCCCATTTTTTCATTTCGATAACAAACAAATTTTTACCTATAATTATAAATTTCCTAAAACTTATTTACAAATAATATTTTTCTATAATTCTTAAAAACTAACAAAAACCTCTTTCTATAATCCCTTCTATTGTCTTTAATCACTGCATTAATGTGGTTCAATTGTCTTTGGGATTTCACTTAAAATTATGCGGGTCACTCAAGTATAACAAAGAAATAATTTATGCAAAGCTTACATTTTGTTTAGTACAGGTAATCCAAGAATTTAATAACTTTCCTTCTCCGAAATGTTTGTTGGATATTATCCTACTTATCTGAATTATTTTAATGTTTTTGAACTTTGAAATATTTTTAAACAAACCAATATTTTTCTCGATTTGACATATCATAACAAATCCCCGCCATTTGATCTGCCGAAAACTCTTTGTTAAATTTTAAAAATGACAAAAGTTTTCTAGGATCAAATTATTTCACTATGTTATTAAAATCTACTTATGATACTGATAAATGTCGTGAATGTTAAAATACCCCGTATATTGCCTGTCTTTATACGGGATTGGATACATTTTCGTTTTAAATTTTTCCAAGTATTTTCCCTTAAAAGAAAGTTCATAATTTTTAGCCACTCGGTTTACTTCATTAACAAGATCTCCATGGTTTCCTAAAATCTTCTCTATTTTCTTTCCCATGTTTTCTCCACAATTTATTTTTCTTTCATCCTCCTTTTGTTCACATGTGTTCACTGTCCATAATACTTCTTCACAAAATTCTGGATTCTCGTCCATCAGTGCCATTTTTTCTTCTGTTTTCTTTTTATCCTCTAATTCCCTTTGGTATTCCGAGCACCATGTTTCTATTCCTTTCATTTCTCTGATGATACCTCCTTTTTTTTCCTGCTTCCATTCTGTTTTATCGTCGGTTGCCAACAATTCTTCTGTACCTTCTATTTCCTGTTTTTCTCTGGTCTCCATCTTATTTTCCTGCTTTCTTTTCGAACTCTTCTTCTTTTTCTTCCTTCTCTTTTTCTTTTCTGTTAGATCTTGTTCTTGTACTTTCGGTTTATCCTCTACAGTCATATCGATTTCTTTGCGTTTTTCCTGTGCATTGATCCTTCCAGAATTAGTTTTCCTATCTGTTTGCTTTTCTTCTCCTGTGTTGTCTGGTTCTGCTCTGATTTCCAGTTTATTTTCCGAAAAATTTATGGTGATATCTTTTTTCCTCAATTCATCAATTCCCGCTATCATATCATGATTTAAATCTTCAATCACCACACATTTCATAATATGGAATTTGTTTCCCACTCTTATTTGTACTCCCAAGCCTTCGTTTACTGTCGTCAAATTTTTATTGTTTGCACCCACTAAATCAACCCTAGGAATCTTATACACAAATCTGTCCAAATTTAATTCTTTTACTAGTTTTTTATTGATTAGCGATATCTCCGATCCAGAATCAATCACAATTTTAATCGCTTTATGTTTTATAAATGCATCTAAAAATATTAGATTAGAATTAGAAATTTGTCTGTCGTTTCCTATTGCTACATGATTCATCTCCCTTCTATTTTGTTGTTGGAAGCTCTGGTTATTTCTATCGTCCCTTTGTTCGTTAGTATTCCTATTCGGAGGATTTTGTGCATCTCTATTCCTGTTGTGATTTTCATATGTTCTATGTTGTGTGTCATTCCTGTTATCGTAATTTTGTTGTCTATTGTAATTATTGTAATTTCTCGGCCTATATTCGTTTGTTGCTCTGGGATGTCGGTTTCTCTGGTCATAATTTGATGAATACCTTCTTTCCGGTCCATTATATTGGTCATGTTGTCTTCTATTTCTCATTTCTTTTCTTTTCGCTTCTTTTAATTGAAGGAATTGGCACAAACTATCAATATCTTGATAGTTTCTCAAAATCACGTGATCTTCCAACGTTTCCTCAAAATGTCTGCTGATCATTTCTACCAGCTGTTCGGTAGAATATTTGTATTCTAGATATTTTGAATTGTTATATATCTGCAAAGCATATCTTTCTTCAGATATTCCCATTTTTTCGTGATATTTTCCATTCTGTAGCTCTTGGTTGATTTCTCTCTGTTTATTTTTCCCCCAGAAATAGTTGAGAAATTTATTTTCAAAATCTGTCCAATTTTCAAACTCATCTTCCTTGCTTTCATACCATAACGCTGCTCCTTCTTTCAAATGGTTTCTAATTGTTTCTTTGCAATCGTCAAAATATCTAATATGTTGTAATTTGGTTTTCAAATTTTTAACAAACGGTACTGGGTGTGTTTTCCGAATATCCCCGCCAAACTGTATTTTTATGTCACCCGGACTTTGGATGAGTACTTCTCTCCTGTCTCCCATATCTCGTTGTTTTCTGATATTCTCAATTTGTTTTTCTATTTCTTTCTTGTCTTCTTGTAAAGCCATTTCAAATTTTGTTTCTAACTGTTCTAATTCCTTTTTCTGTACAGTCTTAATATCTTTCATTTTAGTTTCTATTTCTTCTCTCTGCATCTCTAGTTTCCTCTCTGTTTCTTCTCTGACTTTTTCTAAACAGACTTTTACCTCATTTTCATATTTGTCCAAACGCTTTTCCATTTTTCTATCATTTTCTTCTAATTTTTGTTCATAGTTTTCCAAACGCTGCTCTATATTTCTGTTATTTAGTTCTATTGCTTGCCTTGTTTCCCGTTGGTTTTCTTCCATTGTTTGTTTTGTTTCATCCATTTTTTGTGACTGGAGTTGCATTAGTTGTAATATTTTATCTATTCCTGATAGTTCTTTTCTCTCCTCAACTATTGTCACATTTCCTTCATTATCTGATACTTCTTCCAAAATTGTTTCATCTTCTCTGTTATCCTCCTTCCTTTCCTGCATTTTACTTTGTCTCCTTGTGACAGACATGTTGTTACTTTTTGTTATTGTTTTTTTGTCCCCGCCAAATGTGAAATTTTACAACACTCTATATGTTTCAGAACACGACAATATTTCTCCCCAAATGTATTAAATTTTCACGACAAATATCAAATATGCAAACAGTAAAATTCAAATAATTCAAAATAAATATCAAATGTACGATTGGTAAAGAAAATAAAATCAAATAATTCAATAGCAGTAAATATCCACTACCTACGATCAATCAATAAATCAAATTTATATTCCCTGGAAAAATTGTCAAAATACTTTCAAATTCAAATTCCCTCAATGTTATATGTTTTTATCTCTGGATCACCTGTACTTATTCCAGATCTCTTTCCCTTCCTTCAAATGTAAAGCTGCGATATTTTCAAGCCCCACGTTTTGGAAGCCAGTTATTGTGATATTTAAAGTCTTGGTGCGCCAAGCAATAATTAGCTAATTAATTTTTTTCTGATTAATTAAAATTATTTAAATGATATGATTATGACTCTATCACAATTTTTAATTCTTTTATCTCAGGGTTAAATTCGTGCTTCAATATCTATGCTATTACATGTGAAAGGGAAGGTCCAGAGAATACCGGAATAATAAAAAACACATATGATCTAACACTATATATTGAAATAAAAATAATGAAATAATTCACACTCAAAAGTTTTCAATAAACAAATCTCATATAAGGATTCTCAAAATTTTGTTCTCCGTACGTGAACAATCAAAATTAATGGTACAAACAATATTAATTGAAATCTCAAAATCCCAAACTATTCTAACTCTCCTAATCAAAATATTTATATCCTTTCTAAATTACGTGTAAAAATTGTGTTATCAATAAAAGAAAAAAAAACTGCAGAAACAAAAATATCTCTCTCTGATGATGAGTGGTCCAAATCCTTGTTCCTTGTAGACTATATTATCTCCTCTCAACCGCTCCCTATGTAATCAGCAATCTTACACAGATTGTTGCAAGTATATCGTCCTTAATGATCTCCTTCAAAAGCACAAATCATTCAAATTATGATAGCCTTTCTCCTCTCGATAAACTGAATCTCTCGTTGGCCTGAACAGTGACTCTTGGAATATAAGTAGAGAAATATGACTTACAATATTTTGCTGCTTCAGCCGCTGTCAGATACACTAACTCCACAAAAACTCACTAACATTCAACACTACTGCTTGCTACATTTCAGGAACCGCCAGAGAACAATCACTGTTCCTCTTACAGACTTGGAAACCAACTGATTCTCTCTTCTCTCTCCTCAATCTCGCTAAACTTTTTCCTACATACTTATCCCACCTTTTTCAATTTCCGCCAATTAAAACTCGTCACAATTCCCCCATTTTTTCATTTCGATAACAAACAAATTTTTACCTATAATTATAAATTTCCTAAAACTTATTTACAAATAATATTTTTCTATAATTCTTAGAAACTAACAAAAACCTCTTTCTATAATCCCTTCTATTGTCTTTAATCACTGCATTAATGTGGTTCAATTGTCTTTGGGATTTCACTTAAAATTATGCGGGTCACTCAAGTATAACAAAGAAATAATTTATGCAAAGCTTACATTTTGTTTAGTACAGGTAATCCAAGAATTTAATAACTTTCCTTCTCCGAAATGTTTGTTGGATATTATCCTACTTATCTGAATTATTTAATGTTTTTGAACTTTGAAATATTTTTAAACAAACCAATATTTTTCTCGATTTGACATATCATAACAAATATATATATATATATATATATATATATATATATATATATATATATATATATATATATATGTATATATATAAAAGTTGAAATATACTGATTTTTCCTATAAAAAAATATTTCAAGTGAGATAAAATACATTATTTTAAAAAAGGTAAAAGAAAAAATAAGTTAGACTTACTCACAATCAATTTAATTTAACTAATCGGACGACCGGTTTCGCTTTCTATAATATGCAAAGCATCTTCAGGTCACGATACAAAGTTAAAATGCTGAAAATAATAATCCCATATTAGGGTGTTGTCTAATAAAGATAAAAACATAGGTAGGTGATATAAATTATATAAATTACAGTAATTATGCCAATATTACATGTCTGTGGTTTTATAAATGAATAAAATGTTTAAGCAGACAAGGTAAGACCCACAAATTGGTAACATAGTCTATTAAACTGTAATGAATTAATAAATAAACCAATAAATAAACATTACTTACATGCCGGTACTCTATTAATTGATGGTTGAAAGAACATGGTTCAAACTATCTTGGATTGTTGATTGGAGAACTCAGGTCAACTATTGTAATTGTTTAACAGTAAACGGGGAAGTTCTTGAGGAGACAGATTTTATCCAATGAAGTAGAGATAGGTGGAATGTATTGTTTGTTTTATGAAAGTAATGTTCTATACCATTAATTTCTTTAAAGTTATTTAAGTTTATTCTGGAGATATATTTATGAAATGTGTGTTATTTATTGAGATTTATGTTTTGTTTTGGAAGGTGACAGTTGTAAGACAATGAATAGGAATGGATGTACAGATTGTGTGGGTGTGCAATTGTATAATCTTGTAGTTATCAAAATTTCTTTGATAAAGTTGTTGCAATATCTGGCAAATTATTGTAAAGTCCAAAGATTTTTATGTTAAAATTAAATTAATACACTTTTACACACACAGAAACACACAGAAAACACTTAAAAAACGGGGGACGAAACAAACATTTAATTTAAAATAATTTAAAAGGAGAGGATTTCCAAAAGAACTACATTTCTTAGTAGGAGACAATGAGTTTTTTATGTGCTGTATATCAGATTTTAGAGGTAAACTTGACAGATGTAGGTTAAAGTGTGACAGTTCTTCTTCTATTTTAAATGCTGTAAGTTAAGTTATCCAGTTTATGAAATAAGCTGATATTAATAAAAATCTAAAATTTTTTTAATTTTAGATATCAAAGTTAAAAAAATTTTAGATTTTTATTAATATCAGCTTATTTCATAAACTGGATAACTTAACTTACAGCATTTAAAATAGAAGAAGAACTGTCACACTTTAACCTACATCTGTCAAGTTTACCTCTAAAATCTGATATACAGCACATAAAAACTCATTGTCTCCTAGTAAGAAATGTAGTTCTTTTGGAAATCCTCTCCTTTTTTAAATTAAATGTTTGTTTCGTCCCCCGTTTTTTAAGTGTTTTCTGTGTGTTTCTGTGTGTGTAAAAGTGTCTTAATTTAATTTTAACATAAAAATCTTTGGACTTTACAATAATTTGCCAGATATTGCAACAACTTTATCAAAGAAATTTTGATAACTACAAGATTATACAATTGCACACCCACACAATCTGTACATCCATTCCTATTCATTGTCTTACAACTGTCACCTTCCAAAACAAAACATAAATCTCAATAAATAACACACATTTCATAAATATATCTCCAGAATAAACTTAAATAACTTTAAAGAAATTAATGGTATAGAACATTACTTTCATAAAACAAACAATACATTCCACCTATCTCTACTTCATTGGATAAAATCTGTCTCCTCAAGAACTTCCCCGTTTACTGTTAAACAATTACAATAGTTGACCTGAGTTCTCCAATCAACAATCCAAGATAGTTTGAACCATGTTCTTTCAACCATCAATTAATAGAGTACCGGCATGTAAGTAATGTTTATTTATTGGTTTATTTATTAATTCATTACAGTTTAATAGACTATGTTACCAATTTGTGGGTCTTACCTTGTCTGCTTAAACATTTTATTCATTTATAAAACCACAGACATGTAATATTGGCATAATTACTGTAATTTATATAATTTATATCACCTACCTATGTTTTTATCTTTATTAGACAACACCCTAATATGGGATTATTATTTTCAGCATTTTAACTTTGTATCGTGATCTGAAGATGCTTTGCATATTATAGAAAGCGAAACCGGTCGTCCGATTAGTTAAATTAAATTGATTGTGAGTAAGTCTAACTTATTATTTCTTTTACCTTTTGAAATGGACTCACACAAGCAACACATTCATGATTTACATTATTTTAGTTTGAAGATGATACACCAAAATAAAACTCAACTAGAATAACCCGGTTAACAGTGCATTTGTTGAAAACAGTTAAATTTTTTATTTTATTCCTCTTGGTTCAAAAACGGGACATATGAATTAAATATAATCAATACTGTGTTGAAACTCGTCATGTCGCTGATCTCTGCTTATCGGTAATTTATTTAATAAGTGAATCAGAAACGTCAAATCGACGCGACGACATCTAAATCACTATCGATCACAAACCAATACGAAATGATACGCCTCATCCAATTAACAGGACTTGTTCTCACGCGAACGTCATAAACGACGATCGGTTAATCAATCAGTAGTTTCAGTGATGCCACACCAACGATGAATAATTCCCTAATTACTGCGCTTGTCGCTGATTATTCCGGAGCAGGAGATACTTACTGCTTGCAGGATATGCCGTTGCCAGCAGCAGAAATAAAAAGAAGCTACTGGATTGATTTTATAATTACATTCGACAGTTGACAAATATGGCGGCTGACGGTTTTTGTTGAAAAATGCGAACGTCGCTTTGAGTTAGCGAATAATCACTTTTGTTTTATCTAATTGACCAATAATTGGGACAAAATATTGTCTGCATAGTTTATAAAATAAGAGAAATGTATAGGTGATGTACAGGGCGATGCCTTGGGACTTGCAATTAGAAGTTTAAGAGAAACTTAAAAATAAATATCTAATAATTTAGGATATGGAATTGGATGTGCTTAATAACTATTCTGGAATATTTAAAGCAGCATACCACTTCGGAATTTTTACGTAAACTTCCTTATTTTAATTATAATGCCCCGTATTTTATTAGGGATTTTGATAGAACAACTCTTAAGAATTCTCCAAATATAAGATTATGCTACTTTATACCTAGTATTTTACAAAATGACCAATTTTATTTTGAAACGAAGTTGAAGCCTTACTAATGCACTAAAGGTACCAAAATCACATCAAAGAGTGTCAATACATATCAGTAAAGATTGTAAGTCAGAGAAAAGATGATAATCATGGGGGATTATACCGCTCGAATAGGCAGTCAAGTAATGCCCGGAATTAAGCAAAAACATAACAAAAATGTTAAAAACGAAAATGGAGAACTGATCATTAACTTCTGCACAAATAACGAACTTAAAATAAACAACACATTTTTTGGCCACAAAGACCAATACAAATATACATTCAATAACACCCGTTGACAAAGGTCTGTGATAGATTACGTTATAACCAACACAGATATATATCTATCAAAAATAATCGACGTAAGATGTTTCAACTCAGCAGATGTAGATAGCGACCATAGCCTAGTATTATGTCAAATATCAATCATCATGAAATACTTCACACCTAAGAGAGTGGCGCCAACACAAACAAAAATCAAAGTTGAAGGAGTAAATACGAATCAACGGAATACTTATAAAAAAAATATCAGAGAAGATTGCTGAAAAGAAAATGATAACATCGAGTACAGCTGGGAAAAACTCAAATGCAGCAACAGAATTACTTGGAGAGAGGAAAGAGAGAGAGGATACTAAAATATCAAAAAAAAAAACTCCATGGTTTAGAAAGAAGATTAAGAAATACAAACGCGTCAAAAATAAAACGAATACTTTAGTAAGACAAATAAAAAGGGAACACTGACAGAGCTTCTCAAAACAGATGGAACACGATTTTGACGGAATACAGAAAGAAATATGGAGAATGATTAGAAGACAAAGAAAAGAGATAAACGAACTAATAAAAACAAAACATATTTATAAGTAACCATGGGTAGACTACTTTCGAGCCGTATTTGAAAAAGGTGACGATACTGAAGCACCAACACCAGAGGTGATGACAAACGATGAAATAAATGTTAAGGTGGAAAAGGTCAAGGAAACATTAAGAAAATTAAAAAATTAGAAATGACCAGGAAAGGACAGAATACCGAACAAACTCCTAAAGTAAGGAGGATCAGATCTGACCAAACAAGTATTAAAACTAACCCAAAAAATATTGGAACAAAACAGGATTCCTCAAGAATGGAGATCATGCATCCTAATACCCCTCTTCAAAAACGGAGACAAATCGGACATGGAAAATTATAGAGAAATTAATTTATTAAACCGAACACCAAAATTGATAACACAACCAAAGTGATAACAAATAAACTAAATAAAAATATAACACTAGCAGAAGAACAACAAGGTTTTAGTGATGTTTCGTGAACCTTAAGAAGGCATTTGATCGGGACAAATTAAAGTACGGTATGCACTTATTGTACACAAAAGAGATGCCTTTAAAAATAATCAAAGCGATCGAAAATATCTACCAAAACAACACAATAAAAGTAATAGTACAAAAGAAATTAACTGAACCATTAAAGCTGGCAATGGGATAAGACAGGAAGATTTCCTGAGGCCTCTATTGTTCAACCTGATTATGTATGAAAGAATACCAAATAAAGGAAAAATAACTTAAAATGTGATTTAAAAACTATTACCAACACTTATACATCTACCTGTTTATATATTATCATAGGGCTATCTGTTCTAAAAAAATAATTTCAATAAATTAACACACATTTCCAAAATATACCTCTTGAATAAATATAAATAACTTTTAAATAATATAATATATAACATACCACATTTAGTTCATCAAACAATCTACACAATACCTACTTCCTAGTTTATTTGTTAACATCTCTCCCCTTATAAACCTTTCCCTCTATTTGTTAAATCGTTGCAATAAAACCGATGATCACCCGTCACCAGTTTACCACAACAGTTTGAACTATGTTTTCTAAAACACTAAATAACAATCTTTGTAACAACATGTGATACAAGTATTTATTCGTTACTTATTTATTTAATTTCAATTTGACTAGATTGTTTTTCGTCACTTAATTTTACTTTGTTTATTTAATCAATTATAAAGTCATATTTAATAAACGCATACATATAATATTGGCATAATTGCTGTATAGTTTTTACGAGACAGCAGCCTAATACGGGTTTTATAATTTTAGTATTTAGTTTACTATGTACCTTAAGACCTGAAGATGCATAGCAAATTAGAGTATGCAAAACCGGTCGTTGGTGGTAGAATAAATTGATTGTAAGTCTTGTTCTTATTTCTTTTTACCTCTTTCCAAAGATTTTTAATCTAGCACGTCTTCAAAACTACAAATTGATCATCATATGTCATCAACGGTAATAGTAACAAGTTAACCCACCTCAGATTCACTGAATGTATTGTAATTATAGCAAGCACATTCGAGAAATTACAAATTATCATAAAGGAACTTGCAGACAGCTCCCAATATATCAGCCTAAAAATGAATATGACAAAAACAATTATACCTCAGACGTATAACTATACATACTAGTGAACAAGTGCAGGAATATATCTACCTAGGCCAAATTCTGAAACTTGACAAAGAAAACCAAACAGTGGAAATCATTAGAAGAGCAAGACTGGCATGAGCAGAATTTGGAAAACTCAGTTAGATACTTAAGAACCGCAAAATACCTTAGTTCTTAAGGAGCAAAATGCTCAACAAGTAAAATCTTTTTATTATCACATACGGATGTCAAACCTGGACCGTAACCAAGGCAAATATAAACAAAACAGCCACAACAGAAAGGGCAATGGAAAGAGCAGCAACAAAAATTGCAAACTTGAATGGAGTTTCGCAGGTCATACTACTAGACAAAAAGACCAACGTTGGAATACCACAATACAACATTGGATACGTTACAAAGGTAGACGACCAAGAAAAAGACCACATATGAGATTGGTAGACGGCAAAAAATGAATAGCCAAAACAAATTGGAAGTATGTTGCTTAATATAGAGATCGATAGGAGTTGGGAGAAGCCTATGTCCAAAAATGAATGAGAGAATTCTAAGAAGAAGAAGAAATGGCATTTTTGTCTCTGACTACTGGACTATATGTTCAGCAGTAAATGTTAAATTTTTAGTATATCTTTAAACTAGTGGCAATATATATATATATAGAAAAGGAGTACGACCGTCAATCCAATATAAATTAAGGTTCACTCAGAAGAGTGGTGGGTTTTTTCGGTCAAAAGGTGGAGAAAAAAGACAAAGTTGCATATTCACACATATATATTAACATATAAAATAAATTTAAATATAAAATAGAATATAAGAAATATTTATTACTTATATTAGCTTGCATTACTTTTGACCTAGTCTCGTGTTGCATATACACAGATTTGTATTAACTGTTTTTAATCAAATAGTTCAATACAGTTATATAATTGAAGTGATTCATAGAATCCTTTTTCATTTGCAGCTCCAAGTGTATGAACTTTGGACTGTTGGAAATTATAATTGATCGTCACCTGTGGCTGATTAACCAGCCACAACGTTGACGATTTATATATGAGTTTTTGGTTTGACCTTGGTTTGTTTGTTTTTTCTTAGCCGATCAATGGGGGAAATTTGGTGTTATTAACCACCTTTCCTTTCATTTATTGGTTCCTTACAAGCAGGTTGTCACCCAAACTCATCTTATCATTTAAATAAACCGCTCTATTATTAGGGTTGGTATTTCACCTTGCTGTTCCGTCATAATTAATGACCTAAAGGTTTTACTGTCTTTTTACGTTGGTGGCGTGTTTGTCTTAATAAAACACCATTTTACCGGCAGCATTCAAGAAGCCAGGAGTGGTAATTTCATTATACATTAAATTATTCAATTTCAATATTAATTAATATAATAATGCTATCTAAAGTTAAAATCAAATCATAACTATTGCTGTATTGTTGGAAGTGCATCTATGATTTTCTTAGTTCTTCATTCTCTCTTTTTCAATGTTTTTTTACTTATACATTTTTATAAAAAAACAAAACCACATGTTCTTTTTGCTGTGCTTAGTTTGAACAAATTGTTAACTTATTTAGTTTAATTTATTGTTTATACATCGTAATCGTATAATGTCTATTTACTTAAGTGTCTTTACAACTTTAATATCACTGACTGCTACATATCTTTTTAAGGTAACACATGTAACAACTTTTCCATGCTTGTGTGGTTTTTTCATATTGTTCTTTTTAGATGAACTGATGATGCTTTCTGATTAAGAAAGCGAAACGTCTTCAATAAATAGATGAAGTAGCTATCAACTTTGTCTTTTTTCTCCACCTTTTGACCGAAAAAACCCACCACTCAGGATCCCTCAGGATCCTTAATTTATATACATATATATATATATATATATATATATATATATATATATATATATATATATATATATATATATATATATATATATATATGTCATACCTTTTCTTTCCCAACCAAAGAAAAACAAATAAAAATATCCATCGGAATAAATTTTTAAGAAATCAATATAAACAAATTGTATATAGTAATTTAAGATAAGATTTAGTGTAGATAAGAATAGAAATTTGTTTGGCTTTTTCCGTTTCAAACAAAATTATCAAAAATCCTTTGTTTAGAATTAGAAGACATTTTACCTGTAAGTTAATTGTCATTGTTTGTATAGTCGAGTATTAAATGACCATATTTTAATCTTTTGAAATATGTATAAATGATGTATTGAAAAAAACCAATTTTAAAGTAAGCTATTTAGTTTTCTCTGAAACCGAAATTAGGCTTTTCCAAAATCATGGTAAACACAATTTAAGCTTTTTGATTGGACGGTCGTTTTTAAATGGGAATTTGGTGAGTCAATCATGAGAGAGGAGAAGTTAGTCATATTTTGGTCATCGAAAGGAAACAGTCGTTTGTCTCAAGATAGGGTGTGGTTCGTGAGTTTGGATACCGGCGTAGCAAAAAGAAGTGAATAGTTTTGAAGAAGGAGATCACAAGTAGATTAAAAGAGGTCCTTGTATCTACCGTGGGCATTTTATAAAGTATATGTGAAAGTATTCTTACGGCATCAAGTTGACAAAAGGAGGTCCTGGTGTCATAAATAAGTAGCGGAGTTTGGAGAAGTGAATCAGGTGTTTTTTGTGTAGTCTGCAAGAGGTTTTGCAGAGACGTAAAGAAGGAGCCGAGGTGCCAAAGAGGGGAGATCACATCTTTGAGGAGACTGGATTTTTCTGGGTATGTTCCAACATACAACTCAAGAAGAAAATAAACTGTAAGTGTTTGTACAATTGAATTTAATATCTGTGAAGGATCGTTTCGACATTATGGTCATTAGCATTCAAATTTAAGAACTGAGGTTTTTTTAGGCTAATCAAAAGTTTAAAGTTTTGTGGTTTCTTTTTTCAAGTAAAGAAAATTTTAAGTAAAATTGGTTTTTCACGTAATATAAATGTATGTAGCTTTATAATCTTATTATCATAATAATTTGATTTATTTTCTTGTATGCTGATTGATAAGATAACGACAGAATTTAATAATTGTTTTATTCGTTCATATAAAATAAAGAAACGTAAATCTTTGTAATATAATATATTTTTATTCTTATCTTTTCTTCTCTATCCCGATAAAAGACAACTAGAAAATCTTTTGAATCCATCGAACACAGGTAATATAAGGATTATTTTACTTTTGATAACAAATAAGATATAATTCTTTTTTATTGGCTCAATAAACTAAGTTTGAACTCAAAATAAACAATCATAACGAATATATATATATATATATATATATATATATATATATATATATATATATATATATATATATATATATATATATATATGCATCATAAAACATACTACAAAAATATTAAGTAAACTTCTGGTTAATTTTTATCGTTGTATTTGATAATAATAAAAAAGTTTATTGGTACATCGTTTTTAAAATTTACAGGCTGTGGTCTGGGTCTATTTATTCCTGCTGCTTATCCTATTGTTGCATTTGTGTGTATTTTTAAAAACAATCTGGTATTATACCTAACTATATGTCGTTTACCAATTATCTTTTCCGACTATCTGTATTCGAAGCTTGAAGTAGGTACCTTGGAATATGGAATTTCCGATGTGTCTAAGAAGATGTTTTGTAGTTTGTAGCACTAATTTTTTTTTCAATTTTCAGAGCCTTTCTAAAATTTAGTTAATAATAGTGTGAAAATCTACTTAGTAATATAGAACATCATTTTATTGTTTTTTGTATACAGCTCTAAATAAACTTTTTTGTTAATATGCATTTCTGCCACTTTAATTCATGTTACCACTAAATATTAATAATAAAAATTACTACTAAAAGTCTTTTATCTAATATATATTTCATCTTAAATTTCGTTATTAAAATTAAACATTGCATTAAACGGATTAAGTAGAGCAAATCCTATATTACCATAATTTTTGCTAGAATTCTACTTGGAATTTTAATTTTGATTTTAATATAGTTAATTAAAAATTTCTCTAGATAGTATGGAGTATACATAATTTAATTATTCATTTCCCAAATATTATTTATTATGTTGTGAAAAACCTCTGTCGTCGACAATGAAAAGAAAGAATGAGACAGATTTTGTCGCATCTAATCCCCACAGTCGGTATCGCCTCATAAATTTTAAAAAAGATTATTCTTTTCCTCGCCAAGATTTTTCTTGTTTTTTTCGAGAAGAAAAATTACTTATGCAACAGTTAATGCTGTTGCCACGCAAAATGAATAATGGATCCTGAAGGCGCTCCTATTTCAATTTTCTGCTTGAAATACATTGTAATTTTTCGGTACATTGTAACAGAAGCTCGGGACCTATGTTGAGCGGCCCAATGAAAGGTTTTCTAGAAAGTGGCAAAGGATAAGAAAATCAAATAGAACCGAATGGGGAGCCAAAATTTTTCCTGTGACACATCAATTTCTTGCGATTTGCAAATGGAATTTGAGTATCTCGGCAAATTGGTAATTTGAAGCAGTTAACAATTTAAAAAGTTACTTGACTTCTAGTATTTATACACTTAAAAAAAGTATTTATAAATATATAAAGGTTGATATTTATTTTAATACTCGTATTTATCTATAGATGATATTTTTACTTTTACCAATAACAATGAGGTAAAGATATGGTATTTAAGGGAGCTATTTAAAGATTAATTTACCAAGTTTTTGATTAAAACAGTACTAAATCTAAACTGTTAACGTTTTCATAAATTTAGCAAACCATAAACATGAAATAATGACTATTAGTATTAATCAGATTGTTCCAAATTTTCAGGAAATAGTGTTTTGGAAGAGCAAATATTTTCCAATGATTGTTGAATCGTTAAGTTTTGTTTTTAATTGTGAATAATTTTTACTTGTTTTTAGCAGAATAATAATAAATAAACATGTAAAGAAGCAAATTATTTCAGGATAAACTGGTATCCTTTAATTATGGGTAAAATGCACATAATCGTCATTTAAAATCAAATCTTAAAATTAATGAACGTTCTGTTATATATATATATATATATATATATATATATATATATATATATATATATATATATATATATATATATATATATATATATATATATATATATATATATATATATATATATATATCTTCGGATAAATTTCCGCGGTCAGATGAATGAAAATTACTTAGTTCTCGGGAAGAACCGCGTTGAGAATTTATTACTCGACATTTCGGCACCCATTTTGGAGCCATTATCAAGAGTGATACGGTTCGGTTCAAGTTTGGGGTCTCAATCTGCCTACTCCCCTCACTCGAGACGTACCAGTATCGTGTTCTGTATTACAAGAACTGTCTCTCGGCACTGAGGTCTCAATCTGCCTACTCCTCAGTGTCGAGTGACTCGACGATAATGGCTCCAAAATGGGTGCCGAAATGTCGAGTAATAAATTCTCAACGCGGTTCTTCCCGAGAACTAAGTAATTTTCATATATATATATATATATATATATATATATATATATATATATATATATATATATATATATATATATATATATATATATATATATATATATATATATATATATATATATATATATATATATATATATATATATATATATATATATATATATATATATATATTCGTATGAACTTTATATATTGTAGTTTTACATTAAAAAAATAATGATAATAACAATAATAAATAAGAAAACACAAACATAGAACATATAAAATAAAAATTATTAAAATCGAAGGTTACAGCCTCGAAGCCAATTTCTTGCCTTGGGAGTGAGTTGGTAGATTTCTTGAAGACTGCTAACGAACTTGGTGGCTGGGCACTTGAAGACGATATGGTTAATTGTTTGTTCAACAGCGCTGCATTTGTCACATTCCGGACTGGCGTTTATACCCCACTAGTTCAGAGACTTGTTACAAACTCCACGACCAACTTGTATTCTATTAAAGTTACACCATTCACGACGAGGAAAAGAAAAGCCGTCTGGTTTAATTGTAGGGTTTTCTATGAGATTGACGTTTCTGATATCTGGATTTCATTCGCCCATCCAGTGCTCCTCATTAGTGAAATCAGCCAATCTTGTAGCAGTTTTAGTAGATGGATGTCTGGATTTCAGTTTAAATTCTCTTTGGTCTAGCTCAGCGATGTCTGTATTTATCGGTAGTGCTGGGTTTTGTTTGCATTTTTAAACTAGGGTGTTGAGTGCGGCTAGTCGTCTTGTTGCTGGTGGAGCGATGTTGCTTAAAACTGGAAGCTATTGGGTTGGTGTGGGCTTTATAGTTCCCGTCATGTGCCTCATTGTTTGGTTTGACTGGGTATCTGTGACTTATGTGTGATGACTGTTTAGCCAGACAGGAGCGCAATATTCTGCAGTAGGATATACTAAGGACAGTGCGCTAATTCTGATGACCTCTGCATTAGACCCCCATGATGTATTTGCTAATTTCTGAATGATGTTATTGCCGGTCTTTATTTTTGCTGATGTGTTTTTCAAATGATGCTTAAATGTTATGTACGATCTAGAGTTACACCGAGGTATTTTGGGCTCGAACTGTGCTTTAGAATGGTTCCGTCGCATTCTATGTTTAGTCTGTAATTTGCCTTTTGGTTGTTAAGATGGAAAGCTGTTACTTCTGTCTTCGATTGGTTTGGTTGTAGGCTCAATTTCTTAATGTATCTGTTAACAGTGATTAGATCTGCTTTTTTTTTATGTCTTCTTCTTGAGTACTCAGACCCATGTCATCGTCATAAATAAATTGGAGCGAGGTGGTAGTTAGTACATCTGACGTATAAATATCAAAAAGAAGAGGAGACATAACTGACCCTTGTGGTTAGCCGTTTTACAGGTTTCTGAACTTACTGTTTTTCCCATTTAGGTGTACTTGGAAAAGTCTGTCACTTAGCATTTGGTTTATAAAATTGTTGAACGAACGGCTTGGTACCATCTGGTATATTTTAAATAAAAGACCCTCCTTTCACACTATGTCGTAGGCGCACGTCAAGTCTATGAAAGGTGCTACTGTTTTAAGTTTCTTCTGGAATCCGTTCTCAATAAATGTTAATCGCCACAGCTTCTTCCCGGCATGAATACAGCTTGTTCTTGAGGAATATTTGGCTTTGTATGGTAAAATAATCTGGTTTGAATTATCCTCTCAAATATCTTATAGCAGAGCGATGGGTCTGTAGCTCTCAGGTAGTGCAGGGTCTTTCCCAGATTTAGATATTGCGATGTTCTTACTTTTTTTGAAGGATTTTGGAAACTTCTGCTTAGGCAATATTTGACTGTAAAATTCTGTTAAAACTGTTTTTTTTTTCCTCTTATTTTAATTCTTTATAAAAGAAAAGTTATATAATTATAAAGAAATGTGTTGAACAAGTAAAACGTTTACATCTAGGGTTTGAAAAACTTGTTTAAATAAGACGAAAAATGTGAAAAATAAACATAGTTTATAAAATATTTATTTAAAAACCTTGGGACCAACTAAAACTATGTAACGAGAGACATTTAATCATGTGAAAATACATAAGCATATGCAACGATACTCAATTCTTGCTTCTCGAGCCTGGAAACACAACGAAAAGTGTAGTATATCACAAGGTCTTTCCATGAAAATTATGGACACGAGTTGAATCTTTTTAGCAAATGGCTACTTTGTTGTCCCGTAAGGTAGCTGATTTTTGAACTTTTATTAAATATAGTTAATTTAACTTAAGACAGGACGAAGTAATCTTATTCGGCTGCTCTAAAAATCGAGGTGAGATAAATTGTCAATTAAATGCAAGATTAGAGAGAGCATCGTAGTATGTGTGGCAGCATTTACGTTTCCCAGTGAATTATTACAAGTTACAGTTGGTTATTGTTTGAGTTTAACCATCATTTTTATATCAGCTTAAAAACAAGAATTTTCTATTGCCAGTGGTGTTTTTATTTCATCATAAAGTGCATCAGAGACCCCGTATTTTGGATTATCTATAGATTGCAAGGTCAGTCGTTTTATTTTGTTTATATCTATTTACGGCGATTCACTCCCACTGCTGCTCTGCTGCTCCCACTATGTCGACCTGCGCTAACTGTTCAAAGTCAATCCATAGAATAACCGAACACACGTGTGTTCGGTTGTTCTCTGGTCAATCGATGATCGAGATTTATCAAAACAACTTCAATGTAAAGCCTGTAAACAAAACATACATCTAGCTTGCACTGATCTACGAGTCGAAGATCGCGTTACAAGGAATAAGCTACGTGAAATCAAAATTCTTTCCAACAACTGCTGCTCTAATATCGAAAGTTTTGCTAATTTAAGGACGTTCTTAAGAGATCTAAAAAAGGATGTTCAATCAAAAATTGATCTAATAGATCAAAAAGCTAATGATATCAGTAACAGACTTTTACAGATCGAAAACAAGTTATCTATTGAGGATCATTCATCATCTTCAAAATTTACAGATACCATAGCAATGAAGTAGTTGATCGCAATAACCGGGCTAAGAATATTTTTGTTAAGGGTGTACCAGAAATTACAGAAGACATTGAAACAAAAGTCACGATGGTGGAATATTAAAAAATATTTTAGAAATTGTAATGTGTAACTCCATTCCTGTCACATTTTTCTGGATTGGAAAACCAAACAGTCGCGTCCCTAGGATGATAAAGGTCATTATGCAAAATGAACATGAATCAAAACATATTTTAAAAAACAAAAAGAAAATTTTACAAAACGTCTCTTTAAGAAACGTTTTTAGTATCGACGACAAGACTCCGAATCAAATAGAATGCCTAAAAGAAATTCGAGTAGAACTGCAACAGAGAAAATCAAATGGAGAGGAAAATTTAACCATAAAATATATACAAGGTGTCCCGAAAATTGTAAACTTTCGTCACCAATTCTGATATTTTACTTTTTCGTAATTGGCTCTATTTTTATACTAATCTAGCTACTTTAAATTCTAAATTTAATGAATTTTTATACAACGTTCAAAACCTAAATTCTCAAATAATTCTTATCACTGAAACATGGTTAACACCAAATGATCTTGACTCTCTTTATAACATTGATAATTATTTCCTTTATAGGTGTGATCGTCGTAATCGACGTGGAGGAGGAACTTGTATCGACTTGTCTTCGAACCATGGCTAATGGTTCGTGGCCACAAATTTAAGTTTAAAAAGAAAATTTTACTAACAACATCTAGATAATTTTTTTTGTTATATATTTATTCGCCTTCCGGCTGAGATCATAGATGCTCTATCTGTCAATATTTTCAAAAATAAACTGGTTGACCATTTGCTCTATAGTTGGACATTTAATTTGTACTAAACACTTGGTATTACCTGTGTATTTGTATATTTACTTAGTTAGTTAGTGCTTAATATGTAACTATTATGATGTAATCATTTAATTGCACACTATATAACATTGTATTCACATGGGCATATGGATTTTGTGACCCCTGCTTAAATTTATTGTAAAATAAAAAAATAAATAAATAAAAAATAAATAATTTTTTTTAAATCCAATTTTGTTGTTTGATGACATTTTCTACAGGTTTTTGAAATGATAAATTATATATTATAGTATTGTAAAAAATATATTTAATGCAACTTATGCATAAAGTTTCTTATTACCTGTCTGATAGATCATGCTATAAATTTTTCGTTAAAAAACTGTGAAGAAAGTAGAAAAATTGGTATGGATACCTAGAGAGATTGCCTTAAAATTTATGGCCAACAAATATAGAAAAATGGACCTCGCTCATTAGAAGAAAACGAGGTAGACCAAGACGATCTAGCAAAGATTTCGAAGATGCAATGAGCGTCAGAGATTTAAAAACTAAAGAAAGCTTCGACAGAAAAGCTGAAAATTAGGATGCCCATTGTTAGGATACTTGTTGCATATGGCGTTACTTTTTACTTTCTTTAGTAAATAATAATTTTGTTTATTTGTTTTTTTTTAATGGATTATTTATAGTGATATTTTTTATAAATCGTTTTATTTCTTTTATTTAATTCAAAATTAACACTTAAAGCACAAACCCAAACATTTTCTGTATAAAGCAACCACTTTGTTAAAAACTAAATCAAAAATCCAGCGCGAAAGCTTTTATAAAACTGAGTGTGCTTTTTTGTATACTTAAAAAAAAATATTTACCTATCTTGAAACATTATAAAATATTCTTGTTAAAAATAAAAATTACCCCGTTTGACTTCACGGTCCCGTGAAAAATTAAAAATTTAAGTGCCCTCTGTTGCTGGTGAATATTTTATTTGACACGGGTAAATAATTTTGTCTTTTTGATGTACTAATTGTAGAGAGAATTTCTCCAAATTGGAGTAATTTGATCTGAGCTCGTTATTAAATTTTCAGCTTGGGCTAATTCTATATCGGGTACATCTTTCTTTCTCTATTTACCGTTTAATTGCATATCCTGTTGAATAATAGTAGCAATTTAGTTGTGACGCAAACGTGGGGTCTACTGATTGCTTTCTGTGTGAAAATTATATTCTGCAGCATCGCATTTAATATAAAAATATGTCCTCGAATTATACTAAAATCTGTAAAAATAAAATATGATATAATGAACTATTTAGTACAGATGAGATAGTATACGCTCATTGAAAAAATATTGAATATTTGGAATATCCTATTATTTTTTTTTTGATAAATTCCGGTTCATCAAGTCGTTTATTGTGAAAAAGAGTTTATTTTAACAATGTTTAATGAACACTGTTAACCCTCCGTTAGGCACGTGGTAAACTAAGACAGGGTTGGTCACGCGTTTCACGATCGTAAACCATTTTATTTATATTAAAAAATACATACATACATAATACATAAAAGTTTCATAGTTTCAATAATTATACTGCATTAGGTATATTTGTTGAATTACTGTTTATTGTTTATAACAAAAGATTTACTTATTTCTTTACTAGACCATAAAATGACTACTCCATACATTTTAAAATTTTTATTAACCATTAAAATTATTTTGCTTTAATAAAAACTTTGGTGTAAATTTGACAAAAGAATTGTTGTACCTAACAATACTTTGAACAAAATCACCCAAAATCACATGCATAAAAGTACTGTTAAAAACTTGTATGACTTAGAGACAACACAAAACAGCACATATTTAGTCAGTAAAATAATCATTGCAGCTTTATTTCATGTGGTTTTTGCATGCAAACGCTCCGAACTTCACAAAAGACTATCTAGAAGATTTGTTTAAATTTCAAAGAAAAACATGAAAACGCCCGATATAATTCTGTGGTCGCAGAGGGAGTTAAGGGGAAGGGATTGTTTTCTATACCCAGCAGATATTGAGCTCGCTTCTTCATTTTTCCTGGCATCTAATTTTAATTTGTGGTCGGATTAATTCCCAAGCACACTTTTTAAGAAAGTCACTGCGTTTTACTTTCTGTTTGGGATGATTAGTGTTATATACGCAGAGTGGGTTTATGCCAGAAATATTCAATAAATTGTAAAACACAACCATTGGCCTACGGCATGTATTTCTTGTGACGTTATAATTCTGACACAATCGATCTACCATATCCACGCCGATTTTCATCATCATTGTGCATGGATGATATCAATACCAGCGACTTACTTTTCTTTGGGACATATGACACCACAGTACAGTCAGCTCGGAAACCAAAAAGAGACGACTTAATTCTCGATTTTTTTGGGGCAGAAACTCTTAAGGAACCTTTAGTCTGTCTTTTCTTACAGTACCCAAATATGTACGATTTTTCTTCAGTAAACTGTTGAAACCAATAATAAATTGCTAAACTACTTTTCTGCCGTAATATTACGACTGGTACGTGCGATGGGCTCTACCAACAAAAAAGGTATTTGGTTACTAGTTTTTAAAAAATTTTATGGGCCTTCTCGCTGATTTCCCATGTAAGTTTCCAAATTAAACTTGCAAAACATTTTTGCATCTACCAAAGCCAATGTTTTATTGCCATATCTGGCTGGCTTCGTTGGGATGTACTGCTTAAACGCACAACGTCCCCTAAATGCTAATAGTTTTTCATCTACTGTAATATACTCACTAGGAATGAAGTTATTTTGGAACACATGAGAAATCAAAATTTTCTCCCGCTCATTGCCAGGTAGCATGACTCAACTCCAGATTCTTGAAAATTATCCCATATTTTATGTAAATTTTTCCTGAAACTTCCAAGAATACCAATCAAGAACAATATCCCAATACATGCAAGAATTTCAGTTTCCGATTCCTCTTGCTTCGATATTTCTAATTCAGAGTCTCTTTGTGTAGCCAGATGTGGTAACGTCAGTGGACACGTGGTCTGCAATCGTAGACCAGTACTGTTCTATGCCTAACAAAATACTTAACTGAAGTGCCGAACACAAATAAAACCATAAATAAGAATAAGACGCCCGTTATCAACAGCTACTGAGATGCACGCGCATGTAAGACAAAATGACAGAGATATACATGTGTTTGAAAAGAGGTGGTATACGATTGTAGACCACGTGCCTAACGGAGGGTTAAGTTTTTTTGTGGACAAAAAAGCGAAAAAGATTATAATTAATGTTGAATAAATAAAGTTATTTTACTCTAAACTTAAATGTTAATTTAAATTACCTAAACAAGTTTTTTTAACTGAAACAATTACATGCTCAGTAACCAGGAGTGCCCTCTCGCTATTTTTTACCATTTAAATTCTTCTCGGTATGCTTGCAAGTACATCTTGGACATATCCCTGGGGAATTGTATTTGTTCATAATTTGCAGCAATTCAAAGCTATCGTATTTGGAACGGAATTTATTTGTATCTTCTATAATATGAAAAATATTGCAGGTATTAACTAATATTTTCTTAACATCACAAAAACAATAAAATCAAAGCAAAATATTTTATCCCCACATTAATATAAAGTTGAATTGGCTCATCATCTTGCAGAACCCTGGCTGGAAGAACGATTGGGTATTAAAATTTTACGTCGAAATGTTAAGCAAAATATTAAAGATATCCTTAAAATTTCTGGAGAATTTGAACGTCCGTTATCTGAAGAAAATAAACACAAGGTATGTTTCTATACTTCGAGTAAAAAGAGGCGCATAACTACTACATATTGCAAACAATGCCATCACGCTATATGTGGATAGACAAATTTTTTTATCATTTTTTTAATAAAACTGCTTTTAACCCTTTTCGTACTGCTGAAATAATGTTGAATATAGTTGCTGGTGGGGTCTTTGAAGAACCCAATTTTTTTTAACAGTAAAAATCCATTTCTTCAAAAATTAAAATTTTAGTCATAAATAAGAATAAGAACAGTACTTTCCTTTAATATACTAATCATAAACAATTTTCACATATATTAGCAGCGATCTGAGCAAATATGTTTCTAAAATTTTCTGCACAATGTTTTAACTCTCCTATCCTCACTTCTAGGACAGAAAGAACAATGAGATTATCGTATTGGTTCCTCATTATAAAAGGTCATTGGTATTTCCTGGCCCAATTGTTTTCTAACGATGTCTAGGAGTCCACGTGGTAACCTGTCCAGTTTCCTTTGTCTTATATGACTTATCACCACTGATTTAGTGTAAGAAGACAATTTCTTCTTATCTCTTTTGTCAGTTTTTTATTTTAGTAATATCTGGCTATTAATGGCATGACAGCTATATTTAGAATTTGGTTAAAAATCATCATTGTCCAGCACCTTATTCTCCGTCCAACAAAATAATAGCAAACATAATAATTAGCCCCTTAATTCGATTGTAATCGTGGATTGTTTCCGACTTACCACTTTTATCATTTATTTGTTGCAATGTTATTAGTGTGACATTCCGATTTTTTGACACATAAGAGCATATTGTCATTCCATTATTATGGCCTACTTGTCGGTCTCTATTTCATTTGAATTGAAGTAGTATTTATAGCTTATTAATTGTTATATTTCCAAAAAGAGCCAATCCTTGCTCTCTCAGTTTTTCATGCAATCCAATCGAAGAGAACCAGTTGTCTGTAGTAATGATTGCGGGTTGTTTTCTGTAAAGGGGTAACAAGAGTCAGATCATCGCTAGTAAAGACTTAAACATCTATTCTGGCTCTTTTTTCCTTGCCGGTATTAACAAAAAGCATTGTACATGTAAAATGTAAGTAAATCACATAAACACATAAATTTCAATCTATATTTAGCTAGTTTTTTGGGCATATATATTTTAAACGAACATCTACCCCGGAATGGTAAAGCATTTCGTCAATAGGCAAATATTCTCCAAGGAGATATAAAGCCTGGATGTTATGTATAGATATGTCTTAAATATTTTAAATCGGTGGCTGCCAACTTATCTTTGGCTTTTCTTTCTTCTCTCGTTGTTGCCTCATCGAAACGAAAACAAGATGAAATAAATAAAAAACGGCTCACGTTCATTATAGTACGAAAAATATCGCGTCCTGTTTCATCACTAGTAAAAAGAGAAGTTATATTTTTATGGTTAGATTTTATCACTCGTGATAAGTATAAGAGACCAACGAATGCCTTTAGTTCATCAATATTGATGTTACTAGTGTAAGTTGGAAACAGTTCTTTAAACATTGATCGAACTGCTTCAATTTTTACATTTGTCTGTGTGAGAATAATTTGCAACCTTTCAACGGTCACGAACAAATTCCATGCTTCCAAAAAGTTACTATGATTCATATTTCTTGCTGGTTTTTTTGGCCCCGGTAGACGAACTACTAAATTATGCTTACCGGTTCAGGTGCCCCTATTACACTATTTATGCCATTTATAATTGAAGAGCTTGGTGTGATAACCGTCCGCGTGTACATTGCATAGTTTTGAGTACAATGAGAAAAACGTGTCATTTAATCATAGTTAAAATTGTGTGAATTTTTTTTATGTTACGTTTGTAACATAACCAAAAACTCATCTTTTCTAATAATAACAATATAACAATATAATTTAATATAACAATATCTTTATTTTTAGAAAATAATATACATTCCGTGAACATAAAATTATTTAAAAAAAACAGTGTCACAAACGAAAATATTATTTACTTATTCCTAACCGTTACATATACAAATAGTCCTCCACAGAATATGGCTCAAGAGCTACCAGTAATTTAAATATTTGATGTTTATACAAACTTAATCTTTCCTCCCTTTTAATAGGTTCAGGCAGTTTATTAAACAATTTGATGCAGCAATAAAGAGCGTTTTTTTCTGTTATACTTAACCTGTGTATTGGAATTTTATAATTATATAACCTGGTATTTACTATACTATTGGGCTCAAAGTTCCTAAAGAGTATTTTATTCTTATATAGAAACAGTAAGCATTCTTGAATAAATACAGCGTAAACTGTTAAAATATTATTACTCCTAAAATGCCCTCTACATGATTCCCTACTTTTTAAGTCAAACATAACTCTGATTATTTTTTTTCTGAACCAGAAATATATTATTTATGTCCCTACTCTGGCCAAAATTTATTAGACCATATCTAAATTTTACTTCAAAATTAGCATGATACACTGTTTTTAATGAGTTACTATTCATGTATTTTTTTTAGAACTCTAAAGCTGTAAATCACTTTACTCAAAGACATACATAACTGGTCAACATGTTTATCCTAACATAAAAAACTGTCAATATATAATCCCAATACTGTTTGGCATATCTGAATGCGCATAATTTGTCTTAAACAAAAGAAGATCTGTTTTATTTTGATTTAAAACCAACCTATTCATAGAAAATTAGTCTTTAGCTTTCTGGAACTCTAAACTAGCATTAACGCCTAGAACAGACATGTCTTTATCACTGACTAAAATGTTTGTATCATCTGCATAATTTGTTATGCTAGAAGTAGTATTAGCCACTAGACCATGAAGATCATTGATATAGATCACAAACAGTAAAGGACCAATCACACTTCCTTGTGGTACTCCAATATGGATAGTTCTTTCAGATGAGATGCCTATTTCAGTGTTTTTATGTATTTTTACTAAATGTCTCCTATTTGCCAAGTAGGACTTAAACCAGTTCAATGCTGGTCCACGTATACCATATTTCTCCAATTTATCAAATAATAGGTCATGCACTAAACAGTCATATGCCTTTGATAGGTCCAAAAAGAGACCCTAAGCCATATGACCAATCTCAGTACATTTCAAAATATCCCAGACAAATTGAAAAATCGCAGTCTGAGTTGATTTTCCCTATTGATAACCATGCTGATTTGCACTAATAATATGACATTTTGTTAAAAATTCTGTTATCCGCCTATACATAGTCATTTCTAAGATTTTTAAAAAGGAACATAGAAGGCTAATTGGTCTATAGTTATTAATTAATTTAGGATCACCCTTTTTGCAAACAGGTGTTACTATGGCAGTTTTCAGGCATTCAGGAAATACACCAGATTTTAGTGAATTATTTATGATTGTAGTGAGAGGATTCACTATCTCCTTTATACAAAGTTTAAGGATTTTAGTGGGTATTTCATCAATTCCACAACTCATTTTGTTTTTTAAATTTTTAGTTATATCCATAATTTCAGTTTCTGCCACAGGTGCGACAAACACTGAATCTATGTTACTTGCAATGTTGTCTTTATATTCAGTGTATTATAATTGAGATAAAGTGTTATTTAAAGTAGTATTTAAGTGGATCATGTATTTATCAGCAATCTCTTGAGGACTACCCTCTACTTTTATTGAATTTACACTTTTTAATTGACCATTAATTTCACTAATAATTTGCCACATGCATTTATTTTTGTTTGCAGCTTTAGACATCCTGTTTTCATATAGCTTTGATCGTTTTGTTATTAGTTTCTTATTATATTCTTTTTTTACCTGTCTATAGGAAGCATAGAATTTATGGTTAAATCTGCTCATTGTAAACAAGATGTCTAAACGAGTCTTACATTCTATTATCTCTGGATCATCTCTTTTATTAAGGCCTTTTTTACGTTGCCTAGAATCTAACTTTTTAAAAGGAAAGCACTGATTGAATATATATAGAAACTGATTTAAGAAAGTATTCCATTGATCATTTACACATTTGTAACTTAAATTAAGCCAGTCATGATTATGTAATTTACTTATAAAGGTTTCAATATTATTTGTACTAAAATGTCTTTTCATTTCAAGAGTATTCGTTTCTGCTTCCTCTACCTGAAAAGTTAATTTTTGGGCAGAAGGACCAGAGATTCCAGCGTGCAAGACTTCTACTGACAAATATGATTGCATATTTGTTAGTATGTTATCTATACATGTTTTAGATGTGGCAGTTACTCTAGTGTAGTCTTCAATTACATGACAAATATTATATGAGTTAATTAACATACAAAATTTTACTTTATCTTATGTGTTATTCTTAAGATCGATATTGAAATCTCCCCCTATAATTATAATTGTGTTTTCTATCATAATTCTTCCCAGTATAATATCAAATTTGTTTAAAAAAACTGCCAGATCGCTACCTGATGGTCTGTAAACTGATGCTATAATGAGTTTGTTATTACCTATATTAGCTTCGCATACAGCACACTCTATTACCCTATCTACTGATAACTCTTGTATATTCTTTCTTTCCTGGACAATGATGTCTTTACTAAGATAATAGCTGTTCCTCCATGTTCGTTCACATTATTTCTATAATGACTAGCTGTCAGCACAAAATTGTTAATTCCATATTCACTTAATTCTTCTTTAGTTTTCCAATGTTCTGGTGTGCACAATATTTTACAGTCACTGTTGTTTGTTAGAAGTTCTTCTATTTCATCAATACAATTTCCTATGGATTGGAGGTTCTGGTGGATGATACTTATATTCTTTGCTCGTGTGACTGTGTTTTGTATTTCAATTTCCTTGTGTTGATGTGTCTTGTGCTCTCTATTTTCTCCTATGAAAAATTTACACCTCGGTTATCTGGAAAATCCTTATGACGATGCATCTGAAACCTTTTTATGCCAACACCATTAGGCCAAAACTCTGGTTTATACATGTCATCCTTATATTCAAAGGGAGCCGATACAACAAATCTCTTCAACATATTTTCTTGACTTATATATGTATAATATATAACTAAACTAATATATATGTATATGTTCACTTTGGTTTTTTTGTTGAATGTTGATGTTAAATGTTGAACATAGACAGTTATTGCTACCAAAATGAGAAACATTGTCTAAAAAAATAGTAACAATGCTGTGTTTTTGCAAAAAATCTTTTTTATTGGGTCTAAAAGAAATTAAACTTAGAACAAAGTAAGTAATACAATAATAAATTCTACCATACTGCCACTGTAGTAATGCAGAAAATCACAAATAAAATAAAAGAGGGCAGTCTAAAACACTCTAATCAGAATTGCCATTTTTTTGGCAATCAGCATCCGTCCGTTTGATTATATCATAAAATGTTTGACAAAAAGAAATAACATAGTTTTTCACTAAAGGCATAATGCTATCGTATTTTGCTGATTTCAGTGGTATCTTTTCCTTATAAGCCAGAGGAGCTCCGTTAATTTCAATAAGCGTTTCAAAACTTTTATTTAAAGCATATGACCAAGCTTCAGTTATCGAAATATTTTCAGGGGATGCAGAATCATATATAAATAATCTTTATTTCGATAAAGTAAAAAGGTCGCTTTTTAACCAGAGCAGACTCTAAAAAAAAGGCTCGGAATATGTTTTGAAATCAAACACCATGTCCAGTGTTATACGTTCCACAGTAAACTTTTTACCATAGCTTCCAACTAATGAATACCATTCTTCGGGTACATACAAAATCTCTTTCTTACGCTTCTTTTTTTTAATTTGTGCAAAATCTCGGTCACACATTAAGAAGCTGTACCCTGGCTCGGGTAGATGGTGTACTATTTTTGGAAATCTTTCGTTCTTGGCTAAAGTTAAAAGAAAATTATGCAGAATGGTAGCAGAACTTTTAATATACTTCTGTCTAAAATGCCACAAAAACGATACAGTCTCTATGGAGCCTTTCTTCGCAATTGTTTCGGCAAATACATAACTGACTGATTCATTATTAGAAGAAGGATAAAAAAAGCTGATTTTAAACCCAAATTGGCCTAGCATGAAATATTTCCCCTGTAGGGGAAATATTTTTTTCGATAATAGAAAGAAATAGTCTTCACCATTTCGACGATTTGCGCCATTTCAGTTTTTTTTTTTAAATCATCGTAGAACGCTTGGACTTTCCGAAGATGAACTTCTTTTTGAACGTTCAGTTGGAGCTTAAGTTAATTCGTATAAGCAGCATCAAGTTGTATTTTCAACAGATCACCAGTAGCACCAGTGTCCGATCGCGGATAACCAAATAACAAATTAAAATGTTCGGTGAAATTTCTATAATAGTAAGCAAACATTACTGTAGGTTTTATTTTTTCGTGCCTTTTTAAAAGACAATATTGCTCGGTATCATATTTTTTTAAATAAAATTTGTACATTTTTCGCACATTTAAGTCTGCTGATAGATTTTTCTTTTTATTTTCATTTAGAGAATACTGTGATTCACGGACTGGTAAACTATTTATGTGCTCCTCAATCTATTGTTTTACAATAGTTTCCTGCTATTTGCTTGGACGATTATGATGTTTACCACAGGAATCCTTTTCAAGCACCATATCAGACTCTTGACTGTCTTGACTGTACAATTTTCAATACTGTTGATTTGTGAACCGCATGTAAGTTACAAAATTCTGAGCGATACACTTTTACAGATTTTATACCCATTTTAACACTTAGCAGTAAGAATACTTCTTCGTTTCAAGTACGCTAGTTTTTCTACTTTTAGATACTTTTCTTACATTTATGAGCGACCCTTAATAGCTATCTTAAATTTTCTTATCTCCCATTGCGTAAAATGCTGTAAATATTGCAACTTTTTCCATTTCCTTCCCTTTTTCAAAGCACCGGCTACGACACTCACACCTAGACCCTTGTTTTTTACTGCAATAGTTTTACCACTACTAGTTGTGTACTCTTTTCCAGAATTTCTTTGCAATTTTCTAATATTTCTTTTCCAAGCTGGGGAGTGAACTTGCGTTTCTTAGTATTTTCTTCCAAGCGCCTTTCTGCAGTTTCATCAACAATAAAACATATATAAATATGGTGCATGGATATTTAACTAAATTAATAACTTACCTTAACTAGTTGTGCTACTTGAGTTATCATTTGATTCGTTTGCAGTTACAAGCTTTGGAATACATTCCCGATTTAAACCTGAACCACTAGCTTTATTAATATTATCTGCACGTACATTTTTATATCAGCGTTATTTTATATTTTTAAAACTTATAAAATCACTTTCTTTGTTGTAGTTGTTTAAATCATACTTTTTGCTTCTTTTGTTGCCACTTTCTTCTTCCACTACATACTGTGGGTCAGTAGCACTATAAGCGGAATCATGGTATTGATCACTTTCGCCAAAAAATTCAGTAAAACTAGCCATTTTCGAGGAGTGATATACACACTACACTTTACAAACGAGGAAAATGTGAGGTTAGAACTTCCTTAGCGTTAGGCGCAAAACCGGTTATGTGAATCACATGGTCGTTTATTGTTCTCAATACCGATCCTAAGGATTATGCTATTGACATTTTTGGTGAAATAACCGTCCACGTTATTCTATATTGAGTTTCTTACACAATACTAATAGTAACAGATAACCTAGCAAGTTTACAGTTTTTGATGGAAAACATAAACACCCATACCAAAAAGTATGGTCTAAAACTGAACATCAAAAAGACTAAATTCATGATTGTAACAAAGAAGCTATACACCAATGTGAATTTAACCATAAATAATCAGCCAGTTGAAACAGTTACGTCCTACAAATATTTAGGGATTTGCTTCACTGATACTAATGACCAGACAAGAGAAATCAAGAGGCGAATAGAGATAGCGAGGCAATCGTTTGTCAAAATGAAAAAGTTCCTATGCAGCCAGGACATAAATATAAACTTAAGAACGAGAATGTTAAGGTGCTATGTTTTCTCCGTTCTGCTGTACGGCATGGAAGCTTGGACACTGAAAAAGATAAGCATCAAAAACATTGAGGCATTCGAGATGTGGTGTTACAGGAGAATGTGTAAAATACCATGGGCAGAAAGAGTAACAAATCAAGATGTTCTGCTGAAGATGGGGAAGGAATGCGAAGTCATAAAAACTATACAAACGAAAAAACTGGAATATCTGGGCCACATAATGAGAGGAGAAAAGTACTCTCTGCTTAGACTCATAATCCAAGGAAAAATCTAGGGAAAGAGAAATGTGGGACGTAGGAGGATTTCCTGGTTGCGAAATTTAAGGGAGTGGTATGGGTGCAGTTCAATACAGTTGTTCAGAGCTGCAGCCAACAAAGTAAAGATTGCTCTGATGGTAGCCAACCTCCGATAGGAGACGATACTGCAAGAAGCAGAAGACACAATACGTGTACGGGTTTTGCCCCAAACTATGCAGAGTATTTTTGAAGGCAAGAAATGCCATAAACTCAATTTCGACAAAAATGGCTTTTGACTGGTTTTTGCACCAAACCCTTAAATTGCAGTTTTTGCCGTTAAAAATTATTTTTATTTTGATTCCACTCATTTTGCGCATTAGATTCTCCTAAATTTTCTTTTATTTCATAAGACGATACTTTAGAATCGCTGTCTAAATCACTTGGTTCAAATTCATGGATTTCAGAAAGGCTTTCATCATCAGAGAAGAAATGTGGGTCGCTTAGTATCGTTTCCAATTCCTCTTCAGTTAAAGTTTTATGCGTATTCCAATTCTTAATATCTATTACTTATTATGTATGTGTATGTATATATTTCTTTTCTAATTTTTTGCTAGTCGTAAAAATGACGAAAATCCAGCTTAACCTTCAGTGCGGCTTAGAACAACAGAGTGTACTTTAAATTAGAGCTTCTGAAATTTCTCACAGATCCTTTTGTAATTTACTACAAGTTAATCTTAAGATATTGTCAAGAGTTCTATAAGGAATTTTACCCTTCACAAAAGTTTATTAAAATAACCTAATGTAAGGTATCTAATATCATTCTCCAACTTCAATTTTGCTGATCCCCTCAAATTAGAAATATCATCCCTGCAATAAATAATTATCATAATTTAAGGTCTGTGGGGCACAAAACGAACACACAATAGCAGCGTATTGTCAAACAAGAAGTAAAGTTCGAGAAGACTGCCTCCACCTAACTTCACCCTGTGCTTGAGGCGTAAATCTTCTTTTGCCGACTCGCTAGCAGGGCACGCTACACAAATGAGTGGGTTATAATTATTACAGTCTACAATCAAAGGCAACTCGCTAATTATTGTAATTAACTTCGACGAGCCAGAGAAATAGGTTAGGAAATAATAGAAAGCTGGCTTCACTTGACACGGTAATTTTCGTTTTCATTAATCGTCTATATACTAATCACTTTCTATTCTAATTGGATGTTATGAGACAGGGAAGGTTGTTGTCTTGGATTCGAGGGTTTGCTGTCGCTGAAAAATATCTTATTTATAAGGGTGTACTGATTTATTAGGCTACACTGAGAAAACATGTTTTGTAAATAAAGGAATTCGGCACTTATCTTATGTTTAAGTGGTTACAGTTAAATTGGCTGAAACTTTGCAGAGATGACCTGGTCATGCTGATCAAAAGTTATCATTATGCCAAGACTCAAAAATCAAGGGTTTCTGAGCTATAAAGGTACAAAGTGTCGGATTTTAGTACTTTTGAAAAATACATCCCTATTTGTAAAATATACAGAGTTTTAGTAAATCAGATTAGACGTATCCGAGATGAGAATAATAAAATGTTTATTTACGAAAAGGATGTCAAAAAGAGATAAAAAACTACTTTGACAGATAATTAAATAAAGAATTTGACAGACAACCAGTTGAGTTAACGGAGACAGTAACAGCAATGGTCACCGAAATAACAAACAAGGAAATAGTTCAAGCAATTCAAAAAATAAAGAAAGAAAAAGCTGTTGGGCCAGACGATATTCCTGGGGAAGTGTGGAAAGCATTAGAAGAAACAGGGACAAACTGGTTAACAGGTCTATTTAATAGAATTTTGGAAGTTGGACAAATGTTGGATGAATGGAGAAGCAGTGTATTAATACCTGTCTACAAAAACAAGGCAGATGTACAAGAATGTACAAACTAGAGGACCATAAAACTACTGATACCAGTCATACCATGAAAATATGGGAAAGAGTAATTGACAGACGGATACGTGAAGAAACCGAAATATCCGATAATCAGTTTGGCTTTATGCAAGGTAGATCAACAACAGACGCAATTTTATTTATAAGGCAGTTGATGGAAAAATACCGGAAAAAAGAAACAAACGCTTATATGGTTTTCATTGATCTTGAGAAAGCATATGATAAAGTTACTTGGGGAATTCTGTAGTGGGCACTCAAAAAGAAAGAAGTACCCGGTGAATATGTAAAGATTGTGAGAGTTATGTATGAGAAAGTAACAACTGGTGTTAAAACAGGTGTGGGAGAGACTGATAAATTTCATGTGAAAGTAGAATTACACCAAGGCTCAGTGCTTAGCCCTTATTTATTTTCGTTAGTTCTGGATTAAATAACAGCAAAACTACAAGGTAATATTCGTTGGTGCTTAATGTACGCTAATCATATAGTGTTAATATGAGAAAAAAGGTTTAAAACTTAGTAAGACCAAAAACAGAGTCTTTGGAATGTTCATTTATATATGGAGTTAGTGTAAATAAAATGATATATTGTGAAAAGTAATAGTTTTAAGTAACTAGGGTAGGTAAGTAACTGGAGAATTGTTCTTTATCCAATATTTATTTATTAAATCATATTTGTTTAAATTTATTAATTCGGTATAAAGGAAAGTGTTTTGGTGTTTAATTTTCAGTAAAAATTTTTCGGCCAAGAAATGTCTTCTAAGAGAAATTGGAGGCTCAAGTGCTTCAACATAAAGGGGCTAAAATTAAATTAAATTTTAAAATTAATTTTGATTTATATGCTTGGTGGACATCAATACCGATAACTTAATTATTTTAACAGTAGAAGCATATATATTGTTAATTTGCCTGGGAAAAATAAGTGTCTATTAAAATTGTTTAAATTTATTAATTATCGTCTTTCTCAAAATAAGTTTAGCACATAAAAAAAGTATTTCTGAAACGCTGTAATTGTATTAAAAATAGTAGTTTTTTAAAATTCTATTTACAACCTCAGTTATTCCTAAAAGCACTTACTATAACGAATTGCACCCCGACTCATATCGGATTAAATATAAACGTAAATGATTTTGCTTTGCTCCACTCACAAAATCCGACACTTCTCTTACTCCGACAAATGCAAATAAATTTGCCTTATATAAGAAGAAAATGGTAATTCACTTTACCTCCTAGAAACTTCAAAGACAAAATATAATTTTCAAACTTTTCATTTGTGAAACTTTTTGAATTCAGTTGCTTCAAGAATAACGAAACAAATAAACATAAAAAGTTTCAAAGAGCATTCTGCAATTACACGAACTAGCTACAAGAACTTATTGAGGCCATTAGAGGATGTTTTCTTTTAAAATTCTTCGCAGACTTTCTGTGAGTTGCACCTTTCCCTTCTGCATGAAATTAGTAAAACTTTTCAAGAGTCACTAAAGACTTTTTAATCATTTTTACATAAAAAATGTTCTTTTAGAATTTAATAGCCTTAAAAAAAACAAAATAGAGATAAAAGATAGCATATCAGAGAATGTAGTCAGATGTCAGTCAGTTATTATTAAAGAAATACGACTTTTTGATTAAGTAGACCAAGATTTTTTAACAAAAATTATTCTATTATGAGTCCATTCCTACACAGCAAAATATACTAAGTGACATAGAAATTCGAAAAAATTATTTATTTTATTTTAATAAAATTTTGTATTAATCAAATATCTTGGCAAAAACAATAAATGACATAAATTTCAGTATATCATTTTAGGTTTTCGTTTTTTAATAATTTTAAAAGAAAAGTTTTTATACTGGAGATATATTAATTTTTCTCGGTAGTAGTAAGCAAAGATACAAAGAAAAATCAGAAAAATAGCAAAACAAGAAAGAAGAAAAGGAGAAGAAGTAAAAATCAGATACCAGAAATTAGAAATAGATAACAAGGTGCTGAAATGGAATGCAAATAAAAATAAACTCACAGATATTCAAGATGTTCCAAAAACTAGAAAAAGAAGAATGAATGGATGAAAATAAAACAGACAATGCAAACAAAGAGGAAAATGAGTCAAGGTATATTCAGGATAATAAGAAAAATACAAAAAAAGAAAGAGAATTAAGAAAATGACAAAAAACATTGGAACATGGGACGTGAGAGCGCTGCTAAAAACAGAAAAAATGGAAGAACTAGTGACAGTTAAAACAATGCAAGACATATATTGCAAGAATACAGGAAACTAGATAAGGGGACATGGAAAAATCGAAAAGGAAAATTATAAATTATGGTCTGCAAGCAAAGAAAAACAGGGATATGGAGTAACTGCTTCTATCCTCATAGGAGAAATAAGACATAAAGTTATGGAATTTAAACCCATAAGTGAAGGAGTATCATACATAAGAGTAAATATCTAATCGAACAAGTTGTCCATATAATTGGCTATGCACCCACAGAAAACAGTAATGACTTGATAAAACAGCAGTTTTATGAAAAACTAGAAGAAAACGCCGAGGAAATTACAGGAGAAGATACATAATGTTTATAGGATATTTTAACGCCCAAATAGGCAAAGAAAATTGCTTCAGAGAGGTTGCAAGTAAAAATTCAATATGACAAAACAAACAATAATAGAGAAATACTATGTAGTTTAGCAGCGGTATTAAATATAGACATAAGTAGCACGAGATAAACACAAAGACATACACAAAATAACATGGATGAGACCAGGAGGTTTGGAGGAATTTCAAATAGACTATGTACTGATTAAAAAGACACACAAACAATTGATAAATGACGTAAGATTTCACAGAGGGGCCAACATCGATACGGACCATATGCTAGTGATTACGTCAAAGCCATAGGAAACATTGTTAGCCCCAAAAACATATGCTTCGCCTCAAGAATTTCCAATAACCGGATATGCATCTACTTAACAAATTCTGAACTCGTAGAACATATTTTAACAGAATATCCTACGATTACAATCAACTCTGTAGAACTACCCGTAAGAAGACTGGTAACCCCTGCCAAGAGACTAATAATCTCCAACGTCTGTCCACCAATACCTCATGAAATTATAGAAAAACACCTTCAAGATCTAGGTCTTCAACTTGCTTCACCAGTGTCACATTATCAAAGTTGGAATCCCCGGTGATAAATTTACGCATATTATGAGCTTCAGAAGACAGGTATATGTTACTCCAACTACAGATAGCCTCGAAATCGAAACATCATTAATAATTCCATTCGACAATAATTCATACAGAATATTTCTCTCTACTGACAAAATGGCATGTTTTCTATGCAAAAAACAAGGACATACAGCAATTAACTGTCAAAATCACCCTAGCAATCCTCTCCCAAATGAACAAACGTCCCCAGCTGAACCCATCCCTGCTACCCCAATATCAAACAACATGGCACCACCACAACACAATACAAAATTCGGTTCCCAGCCAACAGATAAAAACTGTCGATATATCCACCACTTCCATTGCCGCAAACAATGAATTTCTTCCTCCTACCACTGGTCAGAAACGAACTCGTTCTGACGTCAGCGATTCTACCTCCCAAGAAACATACACATATACTAACTTACCCATCAAAGACATAAAAATGCCTTCACCCGATGCAAACATACCTATAAAGCATAAAACTAAAAAATCCAAGAAAGTCGCAACCGATCAGTCTAAATTAACCGCCTCCTCTGTTCTCACAATTAATAATCTTTATCAAAAATATCCAAAACTTATTCTCCTTACCAGTTGAAAATTTTCTTGCCTTTCTGGAAAACTCATTTGGCAGTAATAACCCTCTACAAGAAGCACAGCAGTTCACTCAAAATGTTAGATCACTACTCAACGACATGTTTAGAATATACCCTTCACTGGAAAATAGAACAATTAAGAATAGATTTACAAGGATTTCTAAGAAAATTAAACAGCAACTTAATTTCGACAATTCAGAAATTGGAAGCACAACATCGCAATCTACAAATAATGATGAAGATTATCTAACCGACTCTTCTCTGACCTCTAAACTTTCTAAATATTAAAAATATTTTACTTTCACGTTAGTGCAGTGGAACTGCGATGGGTTCTACCCTCGCTTAGAATGCTTACAACAATTAATATATAATACAAAAGCAGATATTATCTGCCTTCAAGAAACCAATTTCAAGGAAACACATAGCCGTGAACTTAAAAATTTTGATGGTTACCATTTCCTTCGGCCTACGTTTACAACAACGGCCGTTGGTTTACAAAATAATGGAGTTCCACAAGGTTCAGTACTCAGTACAACACTGTTCATTCTTGCAATAAATGATATTTGTTCCAGTATTTGTCCACCAGTCAAGCACTTAATATACGCAGATGACCTTATTTTATTTTGTCAGGGAAAAAGTACAATCGCCACATGCAACGTACTCCAAACCGCTGTAAATCAACTTAGCGAATGGTCCAAAAAAACCGGATTAGGTCTTTCAACGACTAAATCCAAATTAATACGGTTTAGCAGAAGAACCTGCAGCCAAAGTCCAATTATTACCCTTAATGGAACTCCATTGCAACTAGTTACTCATCACAAAATACTTGGTTTAACGTTTGACAGTAGGCTAACTTGGAAACATCATATTAGTGTATTAAAGGGCAATGCAATGAAGAGACTCAATATCATCAAGGCACTATCAAAGTACACATGGGGTGCGGACGAAACCATCTTACTTAATATATATATATATATATATATATATATATATATATATATATATATATATATATATATATATATATATATATATATATATATATATAGAGCTTTAATCCGCTCAAAACTGGACTACGGCAGCTTCATATACATGTCTGCATCAAAATCTGACTTAAAGCTACTGAACTCTGTGCATAACACTTCTATTCGTTTTTGCTTAGGCGCTTTCAAATCTAGTCCCATAGATAGCCTTTACTGCGAAGCTAATGAACCACCTCTCTGGATTCGACGAAAGTATCTTCTTGAATCTTACTTTGCTTCCGTATCCGCAAACCCATCCAATCCAGTCTACCATTTAATTACTTCAACATCGCCTCCGGAGACCTCGCAAAGGATCCAATCAATAATAGACATCCAGAAATTAACTCTAAGAAATACCATCGACCTTACTAAAACACATCCCTTCCCAATTCCGGATACCCCGCCTTGGAATAGACCAATCCCACATTCAATCACTTGTCTATTAGAATACACTAAACATGAAACCTTAAGCCTTCTCATAAGGCAACACTTCAAAGAAATTATAAGCAAGTACCAATTCCAAACAATTCTGTATAGAGATGCCTCCAAAAGCGAAGCAGGCGTTGGATGTGCCGTTACCACATATGATGAAGTAATAAAATCATCTTTTTTACCGAATTTATGCAGCGTATACACTGGAGAACTTTATGCGATATTAGAGGCTTTTAAAAGACTAAAAACAGATCATAAAAACCAACCAATATGCACAGACTCCCTGTCGTCACTACAATCGATAAAAAGCCTATACTCTCAGCATCCCTTAGTTCAAGAAATCCATAGGACACACAATGCACTCGCTTTTCAAGGTGTAGATGTCACGATCATCTGGCTACCATCCCATGTCGGCATCCCCGGTAATGAAAAAGCAGACCAAGCAGCCAAGCAAGCTTCTTGTGTAAACAGTCAATCCTCAAAAGCTCAACATATTCAAATCCGTAACGACCTAAAGCAAATCTTCAAGCAACAACAATATCATACCTAGCAAACCCACTGAAACACAATCAAGAGTGCATTACATGAGATCCGGCAGACTGTTGAAAAATTTGAACTTCCAAATATGTCTAGAAACGAAAAAGCTGTCATCCGAAGATTAAGAATAGGACATACCCGATTCACACATGAATATTTAATGAAATCCGAGCCGAAGCCCAATTGCCAAATCTGCTTAAGTGTATTAACCGTGAAACATATCCTGATCGAGTGTCCCCGGTATGCAAAACACAGAGTGCAACATAAACTTACGTCAAATATCAAAGACGTTTTAAACTCGCCCGATCAAGTCTTTAACCTAATTGGTTTCTTGAAAGACATTCAGTTGTTCAACAGATTATGACCCCTTGTTTTCCATGTATTTTACCTTTAACTTATATCTTAGTGATAAAACTGTTATATTATTTAGTCATAGGCTCTAAGCTTATAGTTTAACTTACTCCAGCAATTAGTAACATGTATTTATTGTAATAATTATTGTACACAATATTGTTTGTGTCAATGGCCATTGCAGCCGAGACACATTAATTTAAATAAAAAAAAAGGGTTAGTAAGTCAGTAATGTTTCTCTGATGTTTTTTAATAACAAAATCAGCACATTTGTTATGTTTATTAGAATAAAAGAACTATACAGGTTATTAAAGAGGAAGAAGAACAAAGAATGTTGTACAATTCATACGCAGTGCTACCAATCAAGTAACGTTGGATTTCTCTACTCATTAAACAAAATATAATAAAATTTTGTAATTTTAAATGTTAAATTGTGAAAGAATGGTGGACAATACAGCATTTTTGATATGATTTTCAAACTCATATACATAAGATAGAGGTAATTTTATTAAAAAAGTTTTTTTATCGTTGGCCTGTGTAATAAAAAGGTAATGGTTTAGTATTTTGTCTCATATAAATCAAATATGATACATAAAAATATTATGTAATTTTAACTTATAAGTTAAGTTACAAAATTGATTATAAGATAACGGATAATTGATATCCTTACTTTTTAACTATAATTCGTACTCGTCGCAGACATTCTATGCAGTAGATATTAATTGTAGTTGTTTGTTAATGATGACATATTGTCTGTTGATAAAAACTCTTTTAAATAACATTGCGACAAAGTATTAGAAGGAAGAAACAATTCATAAACAATATTTTTAATCCTTATTCTTGTTAACAGCCAAAGTGCATAACATGACCGTTTTTTTATGTCGCCCAATTTTTCTTCAGCCTCTTCCTAACAGTATTTTTGCTCCATTCTATGTTCTTGATTTTTGTACTGATGTATTAACTAAATTTATATGGCACGGCTGTACAATATTTTCAATTTTTTTTCTATTAGATAAACTTTCATCGTTTATTTTTTAGGCAACTCTACCTCTGGTCTAAATAATTCTAAATGACCCCAACTAGGGTCCTAAATGCGAATAATCAGCTCACTAAGTCAGTTTTATGCTATAGATGTTTGATGTCTTGATACAAAACATCCAGTTATACCAGGGGCAAATAAATGCAAGCTTGCACGGAATAGAATAATCATTTTGTTGATGGGAGGTGACCGGAAACTTAATTACATAATTTCGTATATAATTAAGAGTATAGTCAAACTTATAATAAACTAAAATACCTATTTCTTATCTATTACTACTTCAGATTTAATTTTATTATCGCAGGAATTATTCCTAGGTATCACAATAAATCTGAAACCATTAACACTTACCGGTGACTGTGTTTGTAATGAAACAACATTCATAATTTATGATAATTACTTCCAAATAGTAGACTAGAGTGTTTAATAATAAATACAGTAAATCGAATGTTTAACAATAATTCATAATCATTCAGGTTATTATATATTAATGTGACTTTAAATCAATATTAATGCCTTGGCAATATTAAATATTTATAATATAATTACACAATGGGAAAAACAATGTTCACAACGCAGAACTATTCAAAGAAAAAATAGTAACACTCTAACCCTCATTTTCCTTTTACCTTTGCTCAGAAATAAATAATTCGTTATGTGTTGCATTATGGATATATTATGTTTTTTTTTTACTTTTAGTAAAGAATAAAAGAAACGGATTGGCATAAAACAATTACATTTTAACATCCCTAGAAAATACATTATAGCCTAAGAGCCCGTAAACCACAGACCTTCGTTATTTTATAATTAATGAAAATTTTTCAGCGTATACTCCCAATACAGATAGAAAATATAGAAACATCATAATGTGTAAAACGTATAATTTTTTGATAATTTCTACAAAACACTGTTAAAAATTACGTCATTCATTGTCCGACACTAACTATCGTAGCAACCCGTTGTCAGAAGCCCTTAACAGGTTGGATGCCTTTGACGCTTATAAGAGTCACTCAGTATTTTGCTCGGGTACCTCCGTCGCTTATAAGCGTTCAGTACGTACAGTAGAACCTCGATTAACCGAGGTAATTGGGACCGAGAGTACCTCGGATACGACAAAACTCGGATAATACGGAACGTAATCTAAATATAGTACAATATAAAGCCGATTGTTAGGTTAACATAAAAATTGGGACAAACACACATTGTTTTGGTATAAAACGCATTTAATAATACATAACCTTAAAACAGTTGAATCTCAAATACACTACATGTGAATCAATTATCATTTTTAACAAGGAAGTCTTTGATTGTTTTTTGAGCAAGGTTATTGCTTCTTCTGCTGGCTGCCTTGTTACGCCAGCGCCGCAGCCATAATAAATCATTAGTTATAGCATAATCTTGCTGCTCAATACAGGCTGCCTCGATAGAGCGTAGGCCATCTGTGTGAGAGATCCGATCACTGGGCTCATCACATTCCTCACTGTAAAAATAATTTAGCTTTTCGTGCTTTCAACAGTTTATCAAGTTATCAGTGTATAAAATAAGTTTTGGTTTGTGAATTTAAAGTTTAATGAAGTGTAAAATGTGTACAATAACTCTGTAAAAAATATTCGACAGGTTAAACAACATCTTTCAGTGTGATGAGTTTTAGAGCATTAATGACACTTGGACCTTCCTCTAATTTCTCCAGTATCATTTTTAGCAGTATCTTTTAGTAATTTCGTTTAACAGTTTGAAGTACACCTTGATCAAGCGGCTGGATAACGGAAGTAACATTAGATGGTAAAAATATGGCTCTAATACCATTGCTCACTAGTTCATCATCACCTGGATGAGATCGAGCGTTGTCAAGAATGGCATTGGAAGGAAGATTTTTTTTTTCAGGAAAGCTTCAACAATCGGAACAAAATCATCAAAAAACTAATTTTTCAAAATATGCGAGTCCAACCATGCGTTTTTCTGATTCCTATATATGCTGGGGAAGGTGTTCACATTAGTGTTTTTGAAAGCACGTGGCTTTTTAGGCTTACCAATTACGACTGGTTTTAATTTCAAACTTCCTGCAAAATTAGCACATGCTAGAACTGTAACTCGATCTTTACATTTCTTATAACCAGGAGCTGATGTTTTCTGCCGACTAGCTAAGGTTTTACTCAGCAACATTCTGAAATTCAGGCCTGTTTCATCACAGTTACAGTCTTGATCTGATGTAAGGCCCTCATTCAAAATCAATTTTGAAATTTTTTCTTGAAAAATAGGCACTTCAGTTACATTTGCTGAAAGTTTTTTCTTAGATATATTAAGTTGTCGAATTCCACATAGGTTCTTCCATCGCATTAATCACGCAGAACTAGCAGTAAAGGGTTCATCACCATCGCCGAACCTTTTTTGAAAAGCTACCGCTTTTGCCTGTAAAATAGGTCCGCTCATTGAACTGCCCTTACTTCTCATTTCCGAAAACCATATGAATAATGCCTCACAAGTTTTTTCATATTCACACTTCTTTAAAGTTTTTCGCTCTGGATTGCAATCACTATTTAGGCTCTGAGCGCCCCATTTTTCTAACTCTGTCCTTTTTCTCCTCCAGTCACCTACGGTAACCTCACCAACACCCAAATCAGTAGCTACACTTTTAATTGATTCGCCCTTGTCAAGACGACGAATCGCGTTTAGTTTTATGTCTAAGGATACAACGACACGCTTGCGCTTAGCACACATTGTACTTATTACACACACGCTATTAACAGTAGTAAAACAGATCACTGATCTACAAAAATGCTTTTGAAAGAGTAAACAAAGCACTGCCCCACTGCCACTGCTACGTACAGTAAAACAAGATGGCGTCTTGTGGGAGACCGACTCACGGACGGTTCCGTACAGTCGGCTAAACACGAACTCCCACATATCCACTCCAGCGCACGTATTGCGGTTGCGGTAAGTTAAGGCGCTTTACATCGCTTGTTTATTTGGAAGTGATACTTTATTAAAATTTATAAAATAGGATGGCCTCGGTTAACCCGGAATCTCGATTAACCGGAAATCGGTTAACCGAGGTTCTACTGTATTTATATATTTATTTACATTTTTTAGTCGGAACCGCAGTTGAATACATGTGGTTCAAGTTTTTCAAATATTTTTATTGTTTTATTATCATACAAAATGAATACGTTGAGGCTGGTCCTTCCAGACCTAAAAGGAGTCGTTATCATAAGTACACTGAAGTAGAATTGTTAAAAATGTTGGAAAATAGTGATGAGTTTAGTGATTTTAAATTAGAGGAGGAATTTGATTGCAGATGGACAGGAACGGACTCGGAGAGAGAAAATTAAATCGGAAAAGTAATATCTGATTCGAAATAACCTGCGGCTGAAGAAAATGTGAATTTACAACAACCTGCGGCTGAAGAAACTGTAGATGAATGTTCCGACATCTGTTGGGAAGATGTACCAGGTGAGATGAAAGATTTTCCGTTTCTAAAAAATCAGTCATTCAATGCAGTTCTACCAGAAAACACTCCAATCTGTTTTTTTCGCAGTATATTTACTGATGATATTTTAGAATTTATAGTTGATGAAACAAATATTAACGCAAAAAATATTTTTTTATCGGTGCAGACTCAAGAAAAATCTAGAATTTGTTCATGGAAAAATGTGACAAAGGAAGAATTATTCATATTTTTTGGAATATTTTTACATATGGGTGTTGTACGACAACCAAGGATGCGCGATTATTGGAAACGGGACCCTTTATTTAATAACGCTAGAATTTCTTCTAGTATAAGTAGAAACAGGTTTTTGCTTATACTGCGAGCACTTCATTTCTCCAGAAATCCCCCACCAGGTGAATCTAGACCTAAAGATAGACTTTACAAAATAAGACCGATAATAAATTTCTTTAACGAAAAAATGGCAGAAATATTTTATCCAGGATGTGAGTTATCTCTAGATGAATCCATGGTTCTTTTTCGCGGCAGGATTATGTTCAAGCAATACATTTTTTTTTTTTTTTTTTTTTTTTTATTTATTTTTATGGCTTCGGCAGTTTGCCATACAGCCAGTTACATGATCTTTTAATCTCATTAGGTACAGTAAAAAGTTTTTGAGTTATTTGCAATCGAATAGACTAAAATAGATAAATTTACAATATTTAACAAAAAGAAGAGAAAAAATATAAATAATACATACACATACAGTAGTCTCTCTCTATAACGATTCCCTATATAACGATAATTCCTCTATAACGATGAAAATAGTAAACGTTGGTTGGTTCGTCATAAGAACAATGTATTATTTCTTTCTCTATACCGATATCGTTCTCTCTCTATAGCGATAATTTTTTAGTGTTCAATAGTTGATAACAAATGTGTTATTGTGTTTAAAGTTCAGACTACCTGAGTCACGAAAGGCAAGGTCATTGTCCAGCAAACACAACGAGTGCCCTTCAGCCAATGGACCAAAGTGTCATCAAGAGTTTGAAAATCCATTACAGGAGAACACTTTTGATGGAATTAGTTGAGAATAATGGCGATCTTAAACTAAACATTCTTGACGCTATCCTAATGATTAGTAAATCCGGGGACGAGGTGACGAGCAATACAATAAAACATTCCTTTAAACACGCAAGATGGCTGGAAGATCAAGGATTGACTGATGATGAAGATGACCTGCCATTAGATGTTTAGGCCGGACAGTTTACACTTACTATCACCTACGAACCGGAAGAGCTAACATATTTTGAAGAAGTTGATGAAAATGTAGCTACAACATCTAGACTTTCTGACGATAACATCCTGCAAGCAGTTCGTGTCAAAGAAGAAAACAGTGACTCGGAAATAGAAGCAGAGCCAGAACCAGCTCCGACCCCTCAGCAGGCATTGGATGCAGCAAAAGTACTGCATCCATCGATTCTTCATCCACCAGGAAGACGATATGAGCGCTGTGGAAGATTCGATGCGGACAAGGTCAGGTCAGTTCTGTGGAAAGGGAAAAGAAGACAGACCAAGGTGACAGATTTTTTGTTAATGTAGGCTAAATATATTTTACAGTAGCATATTATTTTTTTTATTGTACAGTACACATGTTTTAATTGTAGTCATTTTTTATACTGTATTGCTTGTATCATTCGTTAAAAAATCTATGTGGAATACAATGTTAATTCGTTTATATTCGTTTTGATAATGTTTTTAAATTAAAATAGGTTATTTAGTACAGTATTACAGCACCGAATTTTGTCTCTCTCTGTATAACGATCTCTTCTTATAACGATGAAAATTCCCGGTCCCTTGCATATCGTTATGGAGAGAGAGGACTGTATATATCCATAAACATATACAATTAACATGGGTCACTCGTTTCACGTCCAGGGGACCATCAGGACATTATAATATATAACATACACAGTAAATAGGATTAAACATATAAAGGAGAGAAAACAAAGGTAAAAAGTAAAAAAAAAAAAATTTTTTTTTTTTTAACTAAAGAAAAATATTACATTTGGTCAAAAAATCGATTATGCAATCGTAAATTAATCTATTTTGAGTCGCTAGGGCAGATAAAACGTTAAACGGAGATTTACCGGTAATACGAACTATATTATTATATAATAAGGTGGACTCCAAATTATATTTGGCACAACCAAAAATTACATGATCTAGGTCACCTTCTACTCCACATTCCAAACAGTTTTTACTCTCGATCACATGAATCATTGCAAGATGAGCAGGAAAACAAGCATGTCCAAATTTAAGCCTAGATATGGTTGTTATATAACGCCTAGGGACATTATAAGTTCTGTGCCAATGTGCAACAGGGACAGTTGTGTGTAAAGAAGTGTATCTATTTGGGTTGGTAAAACAAAACTCAGACCATAGGTCACTCCATTTATATTTTAAAACTGCCTTGCGTGAAGCAACCAAATCAGAAATACTGGGTAGAAATTCTGTGGTATCCACTGAATAAATACTTAATTTGGCTAGTTGGTCCACATGTTCATTATGTTTAATTCCACTGTGTGCTTTGGCCCATATAAATATCACATTTTTTTTATTTTCCTTAAAGTGTTTAACTAATTTTTTAATTAATATTATGTAGGGATTGGAGTATGAGGTTGGAAAAAAAGGTTGGTTAATGGCTGTGAGAACTGACATGGAATCTGAAACAATAATAACGGAGGAATCTCTGTTAGAAACAAAAAGTAGGGCTTGATATATGGCAATTGCTTCCGCACTAAATATGGAAATATTTGCTTTTAATTTGAACATTTTTTCTACCTTCTCCATGGGGATGTAAAAGGCACATCCTGTACCGTCTTCTGATTTGGAGGCATCCGTGTAGATAGTACTGTAGTAATCCCAATTGGATAAGATGCTTGTTATAATGTTGTTATTTGCTCTTCCAGTGTTAACATAATTTGGTTTAATAAATTTAACGCTATAAAAAAGAGCTTCAAAATCATTTATATCTGTGTGTGATTTTAAATTAATAGCTTCATCGACACAAACTGTGTTTTCTCTAAGAGCTTCACATAGGGTTGGAGAATTTTTCTTAATCCAATATTTATTCGTTAAATCATAATTGTTTAAATTTGTTAATTCGGTATAAAGGAAAGTGTTCTGGTGTTTAATTTTCAGTAAAAATTTTTCGGCCAAGAAATGTCTTCTAAGAGAAATTGGAGGCTCACGTGCTTCAACATAAAGGGGCTCAATAGGAGTTGTCTTCATGGCACCAATACAGATACGCAAACACTGGTTTATAAATATGTTTAATTTGTTTAGTAAGTTCTTGCTGGCAGATCCATATAACCAACATCCATAATCTATGATAGAGCGAATGTAAGTTCTATAAAAAAGTAAGGAAGTCTGAACATCTGTTCCCCACCAAGTTTTAGTTGTCATTTTCAGAAAGTTTAGGCCTTTTTCACATCTATTTAATATATATTCTAAGTGAAATTTCCATGTGAGCTTGTGATCCAGTATAATGCCCAAATATTTAATTACCTTTTTAAAAGGAATTTCTCGCTGTTTTACTATAAATGTTTCGATATTGGGAATATTATGTCTACTGAAAATGGTCACTGCTGATTTTGTGGCCGACAGCTGAAGGTGATTTTCTTCCAACCATATTTCTACAACGTTGTAGGTATCCATTAAAAATCCAAAAGCTTCATCTCTCTTCTTTGTTTCACAGTAAATGCAGAAGTCATCTGCATATTGGATGATCTTAAAAGGATATTTTTCCAACTTTAATTTATGTAGGTCAGCTGTGTATAAATTGAAAAGAAAAGGACTTAAGACAGCTCCTTGTGGAATTCCTGTGAAAACATATCTTGGGCCTAATAAATGGTTGTTAAAATCCCTGACATAAACATGTCTTTCTGAATATAATCCGATAATAGCATACACTATTGCCTTAGGAATGTTAAAATCAATAATCATTTTTTTACTCAAAATATTTAAGTTTAAGGTGTCATATGCTTTCTCAATATCAATAAAAATTGTTGGAAGAAAGTTATTTCTAGAGAAATTATTTTGAATATTTGTTACTAAGGTTGTAAGTGCATCTAGCGTACCCACTCCTCTTTTGTATGCAAATTGACAGGGCGTAAGCAGGTCTTTTTTATGTAGCCACCATTCCAGCCTATGTTTTATCATACGTTCGAAAGTTTTTTGCACACATGATAGCAGAGAAATTGGTCTATAAGAATGGGCCAAGTTAGGGTCTTTACCTTGTTTAGGAATCGGTGTGATTATAATTTTCCTAAAATCTTCAATGCACTCACCTGCAAGCATCTCATCAAAAATTTGCAGAAGAAAACTTTTTGCTATAATTGGTAGGTTCTCTAACATCGGATACTTTATTTGATCAAAACCCGGGGCAGTACTTTTTTTATTTCTTAAAGCATAATTTAGTTCATTAATGTGAAAATTATTTGCCAAAAAATGTTTTTTATCTAAGATCGTATGTTCGATATTTACAGTGAAAGGAACAGTCTGGGGAGCTACATGATTAAAAAACTCATCTATTAAATCATCATTATGTGGCTTACCAATGTTTATTGTTTTACGATTCATTTTTTTTGCTTGTTTCCATATCATGCTAGTTGGAGTATTTTTGTTGAGATTGGAACACCATTCAATCCAACTTTTTTTAGCTTTTTCTTTTAATGTTCGTTTAGTAAGTGCCATGCATTTTTGGTATGCAAGAAAATTATCTTTTGTGGGGTTTGCTTTGTATACTTGCAGTACATGTTTCCTTTCAGAAATTATGTTGTCACATTCTGCATCCCACCAAGGTGAAGGTGTTCGATTTTTGCACTTAAACGGTCTGTATTCTTTTAAAGTTCTTTGTGCCGCATTATTTATACAATTGATTAAGAATGCATATTTTTCTTTGGTGGTTGGATATTCTGCATCAGTAAAGTTATAAAAGTAGTCTTCCACAAACTCTTTATATTGTTCCCAATTAGCTCCTTTTAGGTTCCATCTATATCGCGGAATTGTGATGTCCTGCGGAATTTGCTGCCTTGCAAGAGTTATTTTTATCATAAAATGATTCGATCCAAGTGTGTCAGAGTAAACTGCCCAATCTATATCACTAGCTACGTCCGAGGAGCAAAAGGTAACATCTATCATAGAATCATTGCATCCTGGCCCGGTAATACACGTGGGTTCGCCAGTATTCATAACTACAAAATCACAATTATTGCTTGCTTCAATGAGTTGTTTACCAATAGAATCGTTTTTATGGGATCCCCAAGTAGCATGATGCGCGTTAAAATCCCCACCAATAATACATGGAGTTGAAAACTGCGAAAAAATATTTACCCAATCAGTTGTGTTGGTTTTAATATCCGGTGACCTATAAACGGAAATTATACTTAAAGTTTTATTGTTGAATTTGATATTAATACCACAAACAAGAAGATCGACATTAAAATTGGAAACTATGCTTAATTCTAGGTGTGAAATCGACTTTTTGACCAAAATGCAAATTCCTGAAAAACCATCTTGTCTATCTTTACGAATTACATTATAACCTACGAAACTATATACTTTTTTGGGTTTAAACCATGTTTCACTTATTATTGCTACATCAATATTATTATTTACAAGATAATGAATTAGACTATTTTTATTCGAAACAGCAGAACGTGCATTCCACTGACAAATATTTAATGTCTTTGGTAATGGAGTGAAGGTTACTTTTTACATGTGTCCTCCAACACTTTATTTATTCCTGTTTGAATTAAATCATTATTCAAATTTTTGATATCTTCAATGGTATGAATACCTTTTAAAAATTCAACTATAAAATCTGCAATTGACTTTACAATGTTTTTGTTATTTAAATTTTGATAATTTGGTGGATTATTATTTCGAGGCAGTGGTTGATTAGGGCCAAACTGAAACGGAAACATCGGTTGTGGAGGAGGAGTGTCATTAGAAATTCGACGTTTTTTATTGCTATGGCCGGTAGGACTTCGTGTAGGATGGGTGGGCAAAACGTAATTGCTATTATTCTTAAAATTTGAGTGTAAAAGGGAGTTAGAATTTCCAGACTTAGATTCAATCGCTGGTAAAGGCGGAAAATTGGAGTTGGATAAAATAGAAAAACTATTGTTTACAGATATACCAGAATAAGACATTTCACAATATTCTTTTGCCTCAATAAAGGAAATATTTTGTTCAACCATAACATTCTTAATTTTACGTTGTTTTTCATAATGAGGACATTTTCTTGAAATAGAAACGTGGTCATTTGTTTTACAATATAAACAGCGAATTTCTGAATCGTGACAAACATGATTTTCAGCTTTTATATTACTACACTTAATACATAACTCTTCAATATTTTTACATTGCCTAGAAATGTGACCATAGCGTAGACATCTGAAGCACTGTGTAACTCTGCTAAAAAACCGCTCCACCGAAAAATATACACTATTTATTGAAATATAATTAGGTAAAGTGTTCCCTTCAAAAGTTACAATAATGGTTTTTTTGGGGACATACTGTATATCACCATCCTTTTCTATTCTACGATGTGTACGTTTAACATCAACTACTGTTGAAGGAGATTTTATGTTATCTAAAATATATTTCGTATCGAATTGAGTATCAATATCTTTTATCAAACCCTTAATTTCTAATAAATGATTTGGTATAAACGCTACAAGATCATTTTCTGATAAAAGAGGATTGTTTACTAAAGCATTGGCATCAGAACATGTTTTTAGACTAACTTTTATTCTATTTTTTCCAACAGATCTAATTTGGTTAATATTGTTAACATTTAGTTTTTTGTGTAAGATATCTCCCACAAATAAGGGATGAAGACGGCCGGCATTTTCAATATTTTTTCGTTCGATAAAAACACAAATATTACTCAAATTATACTTATCTCCATTTCTTAGATTAAAAACTTTAGGTGTTTTATTTTGTTTATAAATATCCTTTTCTTTATCACTAATGACCTGGCGACTGGTTTCAGCTGTTGTCTCAGAACTTAAAGTGGTATCCATGTCTTGTACAGGGACCGATAAATAATTTCCTGACTCCGCATCACTTTTAGAGTTATTTGCACTCATGTTAATAGTTACACCTAACGGCGTCTTTCTTTTTAAAGCTTCCCCCATTTAGGGGGGAGCTATTTACACTCCGTACACGTTAACCACCGTACCACTCCGTTGGCTACCTTAATGGGAATCTTGAATACTTATTAATTGTAATATAACTATTAAATACTGTTTAATATACACACAATTATTAAAAACTAATAGGAGAACTTTTAATTATCAAGTTTAACTTTGACAGTTATTTGACGTATATGCAAACGAAGCAATACATTAAAAACAAAAAACACAAATATGGGATTAAGTTGTATTTATTAACAAACCCTAGAGGTATTGCTCAACAATTTGCTGTATATACTGGTATGTTAGACGATACTGGTGGTGAAGGACATTCTGAAAAAGTTGTCCTACATTTAATGGATGGATTATTAAATATTGGCCATCATATTTATATGAACAACTATTACAACAGTTTTTCTTTAGGCAGAACTCTAATTAAGAATCAGACTCACTGCACCGGTACACTTCGGTCTAATAAAAAAATATATATAAATATACTAAAGGAGTAATGATAGATAAGTGGAAGGATAAGAGGGATGTTTTGTATATTTCAAATAAATATGTAAATAAAATGGTTGAAGTAGAAAATAAAAGAAAACAAAAAGTTACTAAGCCATTGCCTCTCGCCGAATACAATACACATGTCAGGTGTAGATCAGCTTGATCAAATGCTTTAATACTACTTTCACGAAAGAAAAACAATAAGATGGCCAAAGAAACTTGTTTTTGATATTATGTACATGATGCTCAATAATGCTTTTCACTTATATAATATATATTCTGGACAGAAAATGTCATAATTTGATTTTAGAATGGCAATTATAAATGAACTTTTACCTCCTTATGAGAATTTAAATAAAAAAAAGCATCAAACATCGAACATAGGCTAATAAAAAGGGAAGCGACTCCAGGTAAAAATCAACTCGACAGAAAAAGATGCTGTTCCAAAGAAAAAAAAACGGACGGATACAACGAAACTTGTCCTGGAAATCCAGGATATTGTCTAAATTGCAGCATCATAATTCACAAATAGAATATTATAGCAGTCAAAGTTTTATTAATATTAAAGTTTGTTTTTGTTACATGTTTTGAAATAAATAATGTTTTACTGTAGAGTATAGGCAACGCTTATAAGCGTCAACGGTACACGGATATGAATGCCGAAACTCAGTGCCACTGCCGCTTATGAGCGTCAGTGTTTTTTTATCTTTTCTTAAATATTTAAAATAGCAATTACATATAAAATATCATTATTCTTAATTATTAGCAACGGCATACCGTTTTTTCTATTTTTGTAATTTGGGACCACGTAAAAGTAAGTTACAAAATAGCGGCATCCAACCTGTTAACACGCATTTAAATGTAGTTTTACTTACGTTATGGTATAAGAGCTCAGTTTTGTACCGATTCTGATTCTACAAAACATTCTTAAAAAACTGTATTTTGTTTATGTATATCTAAATATGTTTTCCTATGATTACAGCGTCATCTATCACGAATCGAAAAAAACAAAAAAACACTTGATTAACTTTTTTCACGTAGAATCTCAATCTGAAATAAAAAGTGTGGTTTCTCATTTAATATTTTAAAGTTGCCTGCGCCCACGCCTAGGAAGTGGTTAAGCAGGGTCATCTTTAGTGCTGTTTAGATAGATTTTTAAAAAATTAAAAACACTTTTTTTGGTTTTTCATTTGGAAGTATATTAGAGATCATAAACTGTTTTCATAATTTTCATAGGATATCACGATAAATTCTTGTTTCCGATTGTAACGCCATCTATAGCCGATTTGAAAAAAATTTTTCGTACAAAAGTTACTTACCTAATTTTTTTATGAGAAATCCAAATTGGTAATAAAAATGGTGGTTCTCATTTAAGATTTAGGGTTTTTGAGTTTTTTGATCTGATGTTTAATTCGTAAAATATTACCTTGATCAAATGTTTTAATACTACCTTAACGAAAGAATAACAATAAGATGGCCAAAGAAACTTTTTTTTCCATATTATGGACATGATGCTCAATAATGCTTTTCACTTATATAATATATATTGTGGACAGAAAATGTCATCATTTGATTTTAGAATGGCAATTATAAATGAACTTTTACCTTCTTATGAGAATTTAAATAAAAAAAGCATCAAATATCGAACATAGGCTAATAAAAAGGAAAGCGACTCCAGGTAAAAATCAACTCGACAGAAAAAGATGCTGTTCCAAAGAAAAAAAAACGGACGGATACAACGAAACTTGTCCTGGAAATCCAGGATATTGTCTAAATTGCAGCATCATAATTCACAAATAGAATATAGCAGTCAAAGTGTTATTAATATTAAAGTTTGTTTTTGTTACATGTTTTGAAATAAATAATGTTTTACTGTAGAGTATAGGCAACGCTTATAAGCGTCAACGGTACACGGATATGAATGCCGAAACTCGGTGCCACTGCCGCTTATGAGCGTCAGTTTTTTTTTACCTTTTCTTAAATATTTGAAATAGCAATTACATATAAAATATCATTATTCATAATTATTAGCAACGGCATACTGTTTTTTCTATTTTTTTAATTTGGGACCACGTAAAAGAAAGTTACAAAATAGCGGCATCCAACCTGTTAACACGCATTTAAATGTAGTTTTACTTACGTTATGGTATAAGAGCTCAGTTTTGTACCGACTCTGATTCTACAAAACATTCTTAAAAAACTTTATTTTGTTTATGTATATCTATATATGTTTTCCTATGATTACAGCGGCATCTATCACGAATCGAAAAAAACAAAAAAACACTTGATTAACTTTTTTCACGTAGAATCTCAATCTGAAATAAAAAGGGTTGGTTTCTCATTTAATATTTTAAAGTTGTATGCGCCCCACCCCTAGAAAGTGCTTAAGCAGGGTCATCTTTAGTGCTGTTCGATAGATTTTTAAAAAATTAAAAAAACTTTTTTTGGTTTTTCATTTGGAAGTATATTTGAGATAATAAACCGTTTCCATAATTTTCATAGTATATCACGAAAATTGCTTTTTTCCGATTCTAACGCCATCTATTAACGATTTAAAAAAAATGTTTCGTACAAAAGTTACTTAACTAATTTTTTTATGAGAAATCCAAATTGGTAATAAAAATGGTGGTTCTCATTTAAGATTTAGGGTTTTTGAGTTTTTCGATCTGATGTTTAATTGGTAAAACATTCGACCGTCCCGCTTCTCTTATCATACCCTGTATAAAAATCAGCTTTTATATTTTAACGTATGTAAAATTAAAACTAAATGCGCATTAAGGGTGTGTGTCAAGGAGTTTTCACGGTGATAAGCGTCTGCCAATAAATGACGTAATTTTTAACAATAATTTGAAAGGAAAATCAAAAAATCACGCTTTATTGTTTGATAAATATAGGCTGGTATTTTACACATCTGTAGCACCGTTTCTCCGCTAATTCTACGACAACTTAACCTTTATGATGGTCCCATATTTCTTATTTGTGTTGGAAGTACGCGCTGACCAATTTTCAACTTTTATAAAACAGCGAAGTTCTGGGATTCGGCTCTTGGTCTATTAGCTTATAGATCTATAGACATCTTGGCTCTTTAAATTTTCTTGATTAGAATATACTGCAAAGTTTGCCTTGATTTATTAAACATTTTGGTCGCTTGCTTTTTAAAATTTATTATTAATGCAATATTTGCGACATGCCTTCATCATGTGATTTAACATATTTAATATTTGACTTTAGCTTGGGCATTATTGAACAATTTATAAGAGAAAACAAAACCCTCCTACTATAATATTTATCTGACGACGGATTTTACTCAGATCTTTAATAAGCAAATAATTTTTTAAATTCTTACTGATAAGCTAGTTTGCAGATGTTAAAGTTAGTTCATCAATAAGTAAACCGTCTTTGTCAGCTGTTGTATTTTTTTGTTCTTCTTCAAAATATACAGTACTTACAATACATCTTATTACTTTTGTCACTACTTACCACTTGAACATAATACATTGTATTACTGCATTAACTTTTATTTTATTCGACTGTCTAATTATTAAACCTTAAATACACGCGCTCTATATTTTTACGTGACTACACGTGTGGATTACATTAGTAATCCATACGTACTGGAGCTCTAGAAAAGCAATATTATTTGAAAATAGTGTTGTTATTTTAATGAGGTTTTAATATTACCACTGCAATCTATAATTAGCTTTATTTTATAAGTAAAATGTACATTCAATAAAAAAAAATATTAACTTTAACCAAACGTTACAAACCAAACTAGGTTCTATAATATCCTAAATATAACATCTTTAGATCTGATTCAGACTGCATGTTCTGTTTTATCTCAGCACAGTGTACACATATATATATATATATATATATATATATATATATATATATATATATATATATATATTTATTATGATTGTTTATTTTGACTTTAATCTTAGTTTATTGAGCCAATAAAAAAGAATTATAACTTATTTGTTATCAAAAGTAAAATAATCCTTATATTACCTGTGTTTGATGGATTTAAAAGATTTTCTAGCTGTCTTTTATCGGGCCGGAGAAGAAAGGATAAGAATACAAATATATTATATTACAAAGATTTGCGTTTCTTTATTTTATATGAACGAATAAAACAATTATTAAATTCTGTCGTTATCTTATCAATCAGCATACAAGAAAATAAATCAAATTTTTATAATAATAAGATTATAAAGCTACATACATTTATATTACGTGAAAACCAATTTTACTTAAAATTTTCTTTACTTGAAACAAGAAACAACAAAACTTTAAACTTTTGATTAGCCTAACAAAACCCCAGTTCTTAAATTTGAATGCTAATGACCATGATGTCAAACCGATCCTTCACAGATATAAAATTCAATTGTACAAACACTTACAGCTTATTTTCTTCTTGAGTTGTATGTTGGAACATACTCAGAAAAGTCCAGTCTCCTCAACGATGTGATCTCTCCTCTTTGGCACCTCGGCTCCTTCTTAACGTCTCTGCAAACCTCCTGCAGATTACACAAAAAACACCTGATTCACTTCTCCAAACTCAGCTACTTATTTATGACACCAGGACCTCCTTTTGTCAACTTGATGCCGTAAGAATACTTTCACATATACTTTATAAAATGCCCACGGTAGATACAAGGACCTCTTTTAATCTACGTGTTATCTCCTTCTGCAAACTATTCACTTCTTTTCGTTACGCCGGTATCCAAACTCACGAACCACACCCTATCTTGAGACAAACGACTGTTTCCTTTCGATGACCAAAATATAACTAACCCCTCCGGTCTCCTGATCGGCTAACAAATTCCCATTTAAAAACGACCGTCCAATCAAAAGGTCAAATTGTGTTTACCATGATTTTGGAAAAGCCTAATTTCGGTTTCAGAGAAAAACTAAATAGCTTACTTTAAAATTGGTTTTGTCAATACACAATTTATACATATTTCAAAAGATTAGAATATGGTCATTTATTACTTGACTATACAAACAATGAAAAGATTAACTAAGACAGGTAAAATGTCTTCTAATTCTAAACAAAGCTGTTATTTTGATAATTTTGTTTGAAACGGAAAAAGGTCGTTTCGTCGAAAAATTTCTATTCTTATCTACACTAAATCTTATTTTAAAATTACTATATACATTTTGTTTATAATGATATCTTAAAATTTTATTCCGATGGATATTTTTATTTATTTTTCTTTGGTTGGAAAAGAAGAAATATAATATAAATATATATATATATATATATATATATATATATATATATATATATATATATATATAATATATATATATATATATATATATATATATATATATATATATATATATATATAAATATATATATATTGTTATGATGTGTTTTTTGTTTGAATGATGAGCAATGAGTATTTTTAATAATATAATATATAGGGTTTTTATCGCGGTTCTCAAAGAATTAGCTTGTAAGTACTTTTTTAAATTATCTTTATTATAACTATTATGAAACACACATATATATCTAACCTAGTCAATGTAAATTTAAAATAAACTATCTTTAAACTGATATTCTTATGAAACTAATTAAATTCTATAGACAATCTAAAATTTAAACAAACTATCTTCAAAATTGAAATTGTTATGACACTAACTAAATTATATTAACAAAATTTTGTACCTTTCTTTCACTGAATGCCTAAATGAACTGTTTTCTACTATATAGATTCTAATCTCCACTGAATGTCTTCGTACTTCAGTTATCCTTGTTTTTTGTGAAATTACTTTTTTCAATTATCAGCTTCTACCAATTTAAGATATAGTTTTCTTCACCAGCATTTATACACCACCAACCAAACCAGCAAACAGCATTTATATTTATTCTTCTTTTCAATATACCAATATCCAATTATTATAAGTTGATTTATACTAATCTCCAACCATAATATAATTTAATTTCTTCCAATATACTTTTTTTTTAATCTTCAATAATTATTTGTGTATAATTATAAATGTGCATTAAATATATGCATAATTTTTAATCTTCTTTTAACTCACTATATTAAACAATTGGACTATCTCCAACTAACTTTCATATTTCTTATTAAACTGCTTGACTGACTTACTAAAACTGTGAACAATTGACTTCACTAACTAATTGTGTCTTTCTACTAACTTTCCATAATAAACTGCTTGACTTCTAACTAAAACTTCCAAAAACTCTGAACAATTGACTTCACTAAGTAAATGTATCTATCTTCTAACTAACTTTCATGATAAAACTGCCTGACTTCTGACTAAAAAACTTAAAAACTTCTTAAAACTCTTCTGACTGCACTATCTAAAACTTTTCTGACTAAAAACTTTCAAAAACTCTGAACAATTGACTTCACTAAGTAAATGTATCTATCTTCTAACTAACTTTCATGATAAAACTGCCTGACTTCTGACTAAAAAACTTAAAAACTTCTTAAAACTCTTCTGACTGCACTATCTAAAACTTTTCTGACTAAAAACTTTCAAAAACTGCCATCTTGAATCCAAATCACGGGTATTTATATCTTTTGGACATTCTAGAACCATCTCGTAAGATATCATGTTCTATTCAGTTCTATTTAATACATGTCTGAATTTTCTGGAACAAACCATTTCGCAAACATGGCCATCTCCGGAGATCCAGAGAATTCCATTCTTTTCTATTAATAATTTTGTTGACATTTAGGCTTTTCAGATCAGAATATATAATTAAATTAGTAACTAACACTCTAATTTAATAAAATACACATTTCAAACAATATATTATTATAATAACCCCACTTATATTCGTATTATGATTCTTAATTTGACACTTGGAGTATGTATAGTTGGTTGCCTAGGCACATGGCTCACTTAAATCTATTTACAACATTAAAATTACTAAATACAACTTTTTATAATTATTATATGCTAATTTATTAAAAATGCCCTCACATAAATATATTTTTATTAAATTCTCTAGTATATAACTTATTTAAAACAACCAAATATCTAATATTATGTAGTATATAACTTATAAATTATTTTCTATAAACCCTAATCGTCACAATACCCCAAAATAATATTTAAAATAAATAATTTACTTATTATTTTTTTAAATATTAATTTTCTCATACCTTATTAAATTTAATAAATCAAAATTTTTTTTTTTTTTTTATTTAAAATGTGTTAAATACATCCCTGTTCGCTGTCTATGTCAAAACAGAGAACAACGGAGCACAGTTCGGCTATTCTATGGTCAAACTGTCATGTCAAATGGAGCAATGGATGCGATATCAGAGAATAAAATATAACCTTAATTAAAAATATAATAGATATGGTGTTCTGTTTATTTATAGACAAAATCTAGGAATTATTTCCATTCAAAATAACTTCATCAATATAAATTGGTAAGTTTTTTTTTCACTTTATTATATTAGAAAGACATTTTTATAGCAATTATAGTATCAAATTTGTGTCTAACCCCAAATTATGATTTTTAGGGTACAAATTAATTTCCATATATACAAAATTCAACAAGTATGATGTCAAATTGATTCTAAATAATGAAATCTACCATCTACCATTTAACAAATCAAGTCTATTGAATAAAATGGATATATCAGTAAGTTATTATTGTTATTATATTTGTGTTAAAGGTATAGAAATCATTATTCAATCTCTTCATGATATTGAAAAATGTCGTTGATATGAAATATGCCTCTTAGTCTGTTCTCTGCATCTATTAACACATAACTATTTAGTCCATTCTGATTTTCAATTGTATATGGACCTTCAAACATTGGTTGTAATTTCTTACAACGGTTTTCTTTAACATTACTTTTTCTAAGTGAACGAATTAACACTAGGTCTCCTTTTTGAAATGTGATTGGTTTTTTTATATTTCGATTTTGTCTTCTGATATATTTTTCAGCTTTCCTCCTAATTCGGTTATTCACTTTCTGCATTACTTGTTCTAACATATCCTGATTATATTCACTAATCCACTTTCTGTTTCCTATATGGCCAAACATTAAATATTCTGGTACTTCCTCTGTATTCAAATTATGTGTATTATTTAAAAAATCCTCTACTTGTGGTATATGTTGCTGCCAAGTTTCGTGTTGATTTTGACACAGTATCCTTAAATATTTTATAACTTCTTTAATATATCTTTCTGCAGGATTTGCCTGAGGATGTCTGATACTTGTAAAATGAATGTTGATTCCCTTTTTCTCACAAAATGTCTGAAATTTTTGGTTGTTAAAATATGTAGCATTATCTATTATGCAATTTCTAAATGGTCCTATTTCTTCGAAAAATTGATTAATATATAATTTTAATGTTTTAACATTTGTTCTGGAGCAGGGATATAGTTTAATAAATTTTGTATATAAATCAACTATCACTAGTATATGCTTTTTTCCTGTTGGACTGAGAACTAAATTTGAAATAAAATCCATGGAAACTGTATTTAGTTTTTCATATACAACATTAGATTTATATGTGTTCTGGTTTTTGGAATTCTTTTCTTTGTTTAGTTGACATATTGGGCATTGGGTAGTAATTTCTTTTGCTATACTTATGTCATTCTTTGCAAAATAATTGTCCCTAAATAGCATCCATAGCTTTCTTGAACCAATATGCATATAATTGTTATGTAAATTTTTCAATATTTTCTTTGCTAAAGTTCTAGTTATTACATATACTTCTATGCCATTTATTATTTTATAATATACCCCATCTTTCCTAAGGACTTTTTGTTTTTCACTCAAATTGATCTGATCTCTTATAATTTCTTCTTTAGAATATAATCCAGTACTTTCTACTAATTGATTTAATCCAATTTTTATTGTTCGCTGCCCTTTTTGTGATGTATTTTCTAACCTTGATAAAGCATCTGCCACTATATTGGATTTTCCAGAAATGTATTTGATTTCAAAGCAGTATTCACTAAGTATTAGACTCCACCGATGTATTCTACTGTTTCCATATTTGTTATTTAATATAGACGTTAAAGCTTGGTGATCTGTTTCTATTGTAAATTCATTACCCAACAAATAAAATCTTAATTTTGTGACACAGTGTATTATACTTGCTAGTTCTAATTCTGAAACTGAGTAACCCTTTTCATGTGGCTTTGTAATTCTTGAAATGAATTGTATTGGGTATTCGACCCCATCATGTATTTGTAATAATACCCCTGATAATCTCTCTATTGATGCATCTGTTCTTAATATGAATGGCTGTGTATAGTCAGGATAGTATATTTTCAAATTTGACAGAAAAATGTTTTTAATCTCTTGGAATGCTAGTTCTCTTATCTGATCCCATCTCCATTTTACACCTTTTCTCAGTAGTTCAAGTAATGGAATTTCTTTTATACTTAGATCTGGTATCATCCTTTTATAATAATTAATTATTCCAATAAATCCTCTTAAAGTTCTTAAATTGTGTGGTGTTTTATATTCCTGAATGACTTGTGTCCGTTCTGGATCCATTTCGATTCCCTTAGTGTTAAGTTTATAACCTAGATATATGACTTCTTTTTGAAAAAATGTACATTTTTCTTGATTTATTTTTAGTCCAACTTTGTCTAATCTATTTATTATAGTTTTTAGGTGTTTCTCATGATCTTCAGCCGTTTTAGAAAAAATTAATATATCATCAATGTAGTGAATTACAAAATGTTCATATTGATCCAAAATATCATGAAGACATCTACATAGAGCACTGCAAGATGATTGAAGTCCAAATGGTACTACTTTGAATTGATATACTACTCCATCTATCTGAAATCCTGTATACTGTCTACTTTTTCTTTCTAGAGGTATTAACCAGAAACTATGCTGTAAATCGATTTTAGTGAAAAATGACATTCCTGTAATTCTTCCTAATATTCCATCTATACTCATTGGTGCTTCAAATTGCTTTTCAGTAATCTTGTTAATATTCCTTGCATCCAAACATAACCTGATTTCACCTGATCTTTTTCGTACTACTACTATGGGGTTAATAAAACGTGTGTCTGCCTTCTCAATGATCCCATCTTCTAACATATTATTAATTGTTTTGTTTACTTCTTCTCTGTATTTATATGGTATTGGGTATGATTTTGTTTTAAAATCTTTTTCTTCTTTAACTTTTATACTATGGATATAATTTTTTGCAATTCTATTTTCTTTATTGACAAGTCCCCTGTGTTGCTGCAATATGGAAATGACTATTGATTTATATTCTTCAGGGCAATTTAAAACTTTCATTATATCTTCTTCTTTACAAATAAAATTATTCTTCATTATGTACTCATTATTCCTTGCTTCCAATTTTACGCACTCCGCCTCGTAGGCATCCATCTGCTTAAAATTTCCATTCCTTAAATATTCACTACAATAATTATTCTTTACATTCTTCTGGGACATTTCCCTATCATCAAAATACATTTCTTCTTCATAAACATCATTATTTTCTTTTAATAATATCCTATCAACTCTTATTCCTTCTTCTACCTCATCTTTCTGCATAAATTTAATTATTTGCCCTTCCAAAGTTACCATTTTTTCTTCAAAATCTATCTTTACTTTCTTCTTTTCCAATTCATCATTTCCCATTAATATATCAACACATAAATCCTTGACAATAAATCCTTGCATATTAATTTCTTTATTAAGAATATTAATTTTAAAATTGGCTAGTTTATCAATTTCACCCAACTTCTTATTATTTGCACCAATAATTTTAATTTTTGGAATCTTTATTATATCTGATAGTTTTAATGTATTAAAAATAAAATTCTCCGAGACTAAAGTACTTTCTGAACCAGTATCTATCATAATCTTAATCATTTTATTTTTGGCCAAAGCATTTATATAAATTAAATTAATAGATTCAATAATTTTCTCTTCATCTAAAGAAATAAATTCAGAAGGTTTTTCATAATAGCAATGGCCTAACTTGTAATTCAGAAAGTTTACTGCACAAAATTTTGATTATTAGAATTGTCAGATTGTATCTGACCACTTGGATCTGATGTCCTATGTCTTTCCCTACTATGACTTCTACTCACATTCTCCTGCCTTGTATTACTTCGTTCCCTGCCTTCGCAGCTTCTATTCCTTCGAACACAATTTACCTGTCTGTTATAGTTAGGTCGTTCTGTATTTCTTCTATTGTTAAAATCTTGTCTATTATTATTAGTACTGTTATTAAAATGTTGTCTATTATAATTAGTATTATTATTAAAATTTTGTCTATTATAACTAGTATTATTATTAAAGTTCTGTCTATTTGGATTAGTGTTAGTATTATTAAAATTTTGTAAATTATCACCATACCTAGTATTATTGTTATATGATTGTCTATATTGTTGATTATCATTTTTATTATATTGAAAAGTATTGTTGTTTTTTCTGTTGTTATTATTACTTGTCATACTGCCTCTTTGTATTCTTTGAATAAAATTAATAAAACTATCTATTGTTTGAATATTTTGTACAGTTACGGTTTGCACAACATCAGCATCAAAATGTCTAGATACATTTAAGACTGTTTCATCCTCTCTAAGTGGTGGTTCTAAATATTTTGCAACTGTTATCAGTTTTAATGCATAATCTACCATATTTGATTTTAAATTGTGATTATACTTTCCAAAATATAGAATTTCTCTAAACTTTGCTTGCTCTAATTCACCCCAATAATAATTTAAAAATTTATTTTCAAATGTTTGAAAGTTATCTAAATCATTTTCAATACTAGCAAACCAAGTTGCTGCATTGTCATTTAATGTCATTCTAATATAATCTTTAATATCATTAATATTATTCACAAATCTTAATTTATGTTTTAAACTATTTATGTATACTCTAGGATGCAAATTTTTTATATTACCAGAGAATTTAATCCCAGTCTCATTTGTTAAATTTAAGTAAGGTCTCCCTATGTCTCTCATTTGTGAAATATCATCTATTCTCTGTTCCACATTTCTTATTTGATTACTATTTATTTGGATATTTTGTTGTATATCGTCTAATTTTTCTTCTGTGTTTCTCCTGTCTTCATTAATTTTTACTTCTAAGTTACATTTCTCCAACTCTATTTTCTGTTCTATATCTATTTTATTATCTTGAATAATCCTCTATACTTCTGTCCTCTCATTTTCTATCCTTTTCTTGTAGTCATTCCGTATACTTTTTATTTCATTTGCAACTTTTTTCTCTGCAGCTTCAAGTTTTTTATCCATTTGTTTTTCCATTTGTTTTACAATTTTATTATTATTATCTTCTATTTTCTTTTCTAATTTTCTATAATTCTCTTCCAATTTCTGTTCCATTTTTTTCATGTCCTCTTTGACTTCTTTTGAATTCTCTTCCATTTTTTTCGTATTCTCTTCCATTTTCTGTTCTATTTTTTTTATGTCTTCTTTGACTTCTTTTGAATTCTCTTCCATTTTTTTCGTATTCTCTTCCATTGTCTTGTTCATCTGCATCATTAATGACATCAAAGCTGCCATATTGACATTTTCCTCTCTTTCTGGATTCATTTCTGCAGTATCTTGTGGAACTTGAACTAAACTCTCCTCTTGTATAGGTTGTGTTTCTACTTCCACATCTTCTTCATTCTTTTTGCTTCTTGTACCTTTCTTTCCTTGAGACATTTTGAGACTTTACTTGTTCAAATATAATTAAAAATAAAATCTATAATTTTTTCTTTCTACTGATAATTAATTTAATTATATGAGAGCACTTATCTTCCCAAACTAATTCTTTTAAATAGAGAGCCCCACGTTGGGCGCCAAATTGTTATGATGTGTTTTTTGTTTGAATGATGAGCAATGAGTATTTTTAATAATATAATATATAGGGTTTTTATCGCGGTTCTCAAAGAATTAGCTTGTAAGTACTTTTTTAAATTATCTTTATTATAACTATTATGAAACACACATATATATCTAACCTAGTCAATGTAAATTTAAAATAAACTATCTTTAAACTGATATTCTTATGAAACTAATTAAATTCTATAGACAATCTAAAATTTAAACAAACTATCTTCAAAATTGAAATTGTTATGACACTAACTAAATTATATTAACAAAATTTTGTACCTTTCTTTCACTGAATGCCTAAATGAACTGTTTTCTACTATATAGATTCTAATCTCCACTGAATGTCTTCGTACTTCAGTTATCCTTGTTTTTTGTGAAATTACTTTTTTCAATTATCAGCTTCTACCAATTTAAGATATAGTTTTCTTCACCAGCATTTATACACCACCAACCAAACCAGCAAACAGCATTTATATTTATTCTTCTTTTCAATATACCAATATCCAATTATTATAAGTTGATTTATACTAATCTCCAACCATAATATAATTTAATTTCTTCCAATATACTTTTTTTTTAATCTTCAATAATTATTTGTGTATAATTATAAATGTGCATTAAATATATGCATAATTTTTAATCTTCTTTTAACTCACTATATTAAACAATTGGACTATCTCCAACTAACTTTCATATTTCTTATTAAACTGCTTGACTGACTTACTAAAACTGTGAACAATTGACTTCACTAACTAATTGTGTCTTTCTACTAACTTTCCATAATAAACTGCTTGACTTCTAACTAAAACTTCCAAAAACTCTGAACAATTGACTTCACTAAGTAAATGTATCTATCTTCTAACTAACTTTCATGATAAAACTGCCTGACTTCTGACTAAAAAACTTAAAAACTTCTTAAAACTCTTCTGACTGCACTATCTAAAACTTTTCTGACTAAAAACTTTCAAAAACTCTGAACAATTGACTTCACTAAGTAAATGTATCTATCTTCCAACTAACTTTCATGATAAAACTGCCTGACTTCTGACTAAAAAACTTAAAAACTTCTTAAAACTCTTCTGACTGCACTATCTAAAACTTTTCTGACTAAAAACTTTCAAAAACTGCCATCTTGAATCCAAATCACGGGTATTTATATCTTTTGGACATTCTAGAACCATCTCGTAAGATATCATGTTCTATTCAGTTCTATTTAATACATGTCTGAATTTTCTGGAACAAACCATTTCGCAAACATGGCCATCTCCGGAGATCCAGAGAATTCCATTCTTTTCTATTAATAATTTTGTTGACATTTAGGCTTTTCAGATCAGAATATATAATTAAATTAGTAACTAACACTCTAATTTAATAAAATACACATTTCAAACAATATATTATTATAATAACCCCACTTATATTCGTATTATGATTCTTAATTTGACACTTGGAGTATGTATAGTTGGTTGCCTAGGCACATGGCTCACTTAAATCTATTTACAACATTAAAATTACTAAATACAACTTTTTATAATTATTATATGCTAATTTATTAAAAATGCCCTCACATAAATATATTTTTATTAAATTCTCTAGTATATAACTTATTTAAAACAACCAAATATCTAATATTATGTAGTATATAACTTATAAATTATTTTCTATAAACCCTAATCGTCACAATATATATATATATATATATATATATATATATATATATATATATATATATATATATTGGCACTGATTTGCAAAATTGAAGGTTGATTCGCTAATTGAGTGTTTCCGTTTGAAACACACCTCGACCTTAAGTGATAACTGTACATTATTATACCTAGTACATTATTATAGTATTTATGATTCGGTATTGATAAGATCTAACGACTTATTTGCTTAAAAAGAGACTATATGTACTTTGGATAACAAAATAAAATTATTTAAATTATTCTAAGCAGCCTCAAAAAGTCTTACATAAAATTATTAAAAAATTAAATTCACATCCATCAATTCGGTTCCGTTGGGTGTAAAATACAACGTCGAGGGCGCGATGGCAGGCAACCTGACGAACAACTTATCAGCGATACACGACTCATAAATTATGATGTAAAAGGCAGCTACGGTAATTGCATCTGAAATTTGAGCTGTTAAATTCCTCTATCGATTCACTTTATCGCAGAAACAGTTGAGAAAACGCGAGCGTCACGCTTTTTCGTGTTCCCACATTAATTTTTGTCGATCTGTCCGCGATAAAACCATCAAAAAAACGCAATGGGACTAATATAGCTTGTCCTTCGTAAAATTGAAGAGTTTCAATTAACTCGATTTATTTATGGTCTACGCCAAGTAAGTATATAAAATATACGCACGAATGTCCCTCAGAAGAAATAATAACCTAAATTTCAGAGAAGAGGTCTGTTATATAAAATATACTTAAACGGATAAATACACACAACGCAAAAGTCTAAGGAGATTTTAATAATTTGACAATACCAATGACAGAAATTTCATGACCATATAAATTTGCTTGTACTATAAATGTTGATACAGATACTCACTTCTTATCAAAAAAAAAAATTGTAAAACTAATAGCAATACGTGTTTTAGAATGTTTTTTAAAAAGGGACAAAAAAATCGACATTTTTATGTTTTGTTTATTTTTAATTTTAGTCACTTTATACCATTCTTGCTTAATAGGTGAGTTAAAGGTATTGTCTTTTTACCATGAAACGACAACATTTAACGTTGGAAGAGATAAATAGAGCCGTGGGCCTCCTTCAAGCTGGTATGCGACAAACTCAAGTTGCTGACCAGCTGGGTGTCTCCCAAAGCGTCGTAAGTCGTTTGTGGCGTCGGTTTAGAGACACTAGGAGCCAAGCCGAGCAACATCCAGGACGTGGTCACTCTACAACCGTCGCTCAAGACCGATATTAAATTTTAAATGCCAGAAGGCAGCCAACAATCACAGCACCTGAGCTGGTTAATGAATTACAGCTTGCACATATTGTAACAATTAGCAGCAGTACTGTGAGGAATCGTCTCCATGAAGCCAATCTTCGTAGTCGGCGACTACTGAGATGTCCACCTCTATCTAGAGGCAATCGCGCTGCAAGATTAACCTGGTGTCAAGAGTTTCAGAATTGGATTGACAATGACTGGGCCACAGTTTTGTTTAGTGACGAGTCTAAATATGGATTTCATCCAGATTCTCGTCGGACAAGAGTTTGGAGACGACCCGGATATGGAGAACGATTACGACATCTTCAAGAAGTGTATGCATACAGAGGTGCTACATTAATGGTATGGGGTGGAATGATGATTGATGGAAGAACTTACCTCATTTTCCCACGTGGCTTTCTCACAAGTTAGCAATATTTGGACACTGTTCTTGAACCTGTTGTGCGCCCGTTTGTTGCTGCTGTTGTAGAAAATTTTTACTTTATGCATGATAACGCTCGACCACATGTTGCGCATATTGTAACAAACTGGTTGGATATCGAGGGTATTGATGTATTGCCGTGGCCAGCACAATCACCGGACTTGAATCCAATTGAGCATGTATGGGACATGCTCCAACGAAGAATTACTCCACATATGGGCAATATCTACAATGAGTTTCAATTAAAAGAGCTTCTGAGAGAACAATGGACACAACTACCTCAAGCAGACATTAACAATCTAATTCGGAGCATGAACAGTAGATGTAGAGCTGTGATAAACCAACGTGGTGGCCATACTATATAATTAAGGTTATATTTCGTATGTTTGACATTTTATGTTGGTATGTGAAACATGGGTGATTTGCAATATATTTTTTTTTGCTCCAATTTTCTGTTTTTTTCAATTTATAGTTTTTAACATATTAAACAACAATTTAAACTACAAATTTTGTATTACTTTTTTTAAGTTGATTACAGATAAACAAAATACGTCTATTTATAAAAATATCCCTAGACTTTTGCGTTGTGTGTATAATGTAAATATATACATTACCAAAGATAAAAATATTATGTATATTAAAGATAATAAAAGAGATAGAGCACAACACAGATCAGTAGGTACTCTAGTTGGATTTTATGAAAAGTAGGAACGGTTCTTTTTTTTATTGAAAAAATTTATTCCACATCAACCACGCAGGGTTATTAGTGGGATGACAAACACAATAGTTTTATAATGATTATAAATATTAAACCGTATAATACAATTTCATGTCTCTTAAAAACTTTAATACATCAAAATTTTTATCTGTCAGGATGGATTTGAGGACGTCTGAAATTCCATGCATTCTTCTTTGAGAAGGTCAGGGAAACATAGGCAGTCAAGCAGGAAGTGTTTCACTGTCAATAAAGTGGAGCAGTTGTTGCAAATTGGTGGTGGATCTTTACTGATTAAAAATGTGAGTAACAGCAGTATGGCCAATTCTTAAACGGTTTATAATTTATTGGTTTCGTTTACTTATGGGGTTATTCAACGAGCTGGTCACCTTTGGGCATATTGGGTTTAATTTGGTTGCTAAACTTTGCCAGTACTTTTGCCAAATGTTATTGCAATGAACTTTAATCAGATGTTTCATGTCACTATAAGGATATTTTGTAATCTTTGTAGAATCTTTTAAGTTGATACGGCTTGTAGTTGCTAGTTGATCTCTTTTTACATCTCGCCAGATTCCAGTGTGCGATGGTACCCAACTTAAAGCTGTGTCCTTTCCCATGAAATGAAGTATTTTTAAGTCACAAGGTGAATTATTTAATATAAGTTCCTGTAGTTGGCTGTATATTATATATCACAAAATTTTTTATTTAGAATCCTTTATAAAAGCTATATAATTTAAAAACCCAATCGGGCTATATCACAAAACGTTTTCGGAATCCATATTCCATTATCAGTGCACTAGGTATACATATATTGAGCCACTAAATATGTGGGTAAAAGCCCGTTAAAAACTGTTTGTTGGTATATAAAATGATCAATACACCCTACACATCTGCAAACCGAGGTAACAATAGAAGCAACAAATGGAATACTCTACAAATAATAAAACAATAGATAAAGGAAAGTCATACAAATCGAGTCCAAACGAAATATAAAACAAATTTTATGGCATAACAGAATCATCTCCAATTAACCATCCTTCAAACCAAAAACGCCAGATACAGCCATGGAAAAGTTACCGAGCGATTGCCGGTATAAGCAGTCTTCACATACTGACCAACGACTTTCGGCGGATGAGTTAAAAAATATAAGGGGACCTTTTTGTCCTGGTGTTAAGAAATCGGCTTCAAAGCAGGATGAAACAAAATCTAAGTCAACGGCATAAGGATGTAGAAGGCAAGGGAAAACTTCTACATAAAAGATCCCTATGAATAACTTTAGTACAATCATCTTAGTGTTAGAAACCATCAACGACTTTACCGATCATGACCCTTGGAAGCCAAGATCCGACAGGGGATAAAAATGCATGCTCTTCCTGCACGAAATTTATTTTGCTGTTCTATATTTTAATCTATTCGTTAATATTCGGCCACACATTCTACCGATCGCACTGATGACCATTACTTCTCTATACCTAGTTAGAGAATAGCTTATCTTCCTTTTTGTAGAATGAGCTGATGTACCCCGTATTCAAGTCGTCTGGGATATCTTTTTCTTTTAGACATTTGTTGAATATTTTAATTGTCAGTTTAAGGAATACATTTAGTACTTACTCAGTTTATTGTGGATATTTTCGGATTGTAGCTGGAGTAGTCCGATAGTGAATATTAAGAAACCAAGTTGTTTAACCAGGATATTTGTCTTTACCAATGTCTCTCTTACTCCACACTTTTCTTTGAAAAATGCATTTCAGTAATTTATGTTTTATTTGATTTTCTTTGTGACCCAAATATTCAAATTTTTATACGTTTTAATCTGTACATTATTTCTTTTTTGATATGTTGTTTTTGGAGTAGTGTTACGTTTGATTTTTGTTTACCCGTGATATTTTAACAATTTTTTTTATTGTCTTAGTCAAGATTTAAGTTAACATGTCACCGGATAAAGAATATGTATGATCGAAGCAATTTTAGTTTCAACTTTAAATTTTAATAATTTATATGTATGTTTTGAGTAATTTGGAATTTTGAAAAAAATATTCTACTATTTCGCCAATCTTGACCAGAAAATGGTTATGCGATCACGATTTAAAAATATCAATTTAGTCTTTCCGTAACTAAAATGTTCGGTATCGATGCATAAAGACTTATATTGATTCCATGTTAATGTTAAAGGTACAAAATGTTACAAATAATGAGATTAAAAACATAATTAAAATATGAAAACTATATTGTCCAAAACATATTTACAAAGATGAGGTTTATAATCTCATCTACCTCGCAATGAAGGGAAACTGGGAATAAAATACTAATGGTCACTCCTTTTTAAAGTACCCTGTAAAGGTCGGCAATAATTCTTACAAATCCTTCCCCATTCGGCGTGACTCTCAATAAGATATCCATTCTCTGATGTTTTTCGATCATGAACATCTACCTGGACCACTGCTTTCAATAATTCTCTCCTCCCTTAACAATCTCAAGAACTCATAATGTGTTCTCCGATACACATGACCTAGATAATCGGTTTTGTGCTTCTTGATGAGGTTAAGAAGTCTTCTATTATGTACCACTTTACGCAATACTGCCTCTTTAGTAATTAGGTCTGTCCATAAAAATTTTAGGAGTCTTCTAAACACCCACATTTTAAAGTCCTTTAACCTTCTTATAGCACTTAGTTTTATTGTTTATGCCTCTGTTCCATATAAGAAAATAGGATATATGTATGTTTTCACGAATCGGCACCTAGCAGCCAGCAAAAAAGTTGTATAAGTCAAAAGGAGTTTCAATTTAAAGAATGAAGATATTTCATAAACCTACCCATACTAACACGACTTTTCACAATTCATCTTCCCATCCCACACAACATAAACTGGCAGCCCATCATAGTATGTTACATAGATTAACAGAAATTCCGATGTCAAAATACAATTTTGAGACATAATTAAATATCATTAAGCAAATAGCAGTAAACAATGGATACAACGAACAAACAATTAATAAAATGTTAAATCAAAAACTACACAAGAAAGCCCTGAAATTAGTATTTCCACCACCAGAGAAGTACCTTCTGCTCGATTACATATACAGGCAAAATATCAACAAAAATAGCCAAACACATAAAAAAGAAAGAAATAACACCTGCTTTCAGAACAAATAACAACCTAGGCAAATATATTTAAAACAACAAGAGCCAAAATAAAAAACACTTACACAGTGGTGTGTACAAACTTAAATGTGGCGACTGCCCAAAAACTTACATCGGTCAAACTGGTAGAAATTTTAATAAACGAATAGCAGAACATAAAAGGTCTTTCAATAATAGAAGAACAGATTCTACATACGCACAGGTATTTAAATTTATTTGAGTCTTTTATGAGGGTGTTATAAATTTAAATATCAGCTTATAGATTTAGACTTTTGCTTATTACCATTTTTTGTTTTACTGGAGTTGATTCTAAGATCAAAGAATTTGCCTTCTTCTGTTACTGCGTCTAGAAGTCGCTCTTCCGTGGTGCTGTCCAGGATTACAGTACCATCGACATATTTAAGTTGTTGATCTACCTTTCGTTAAATTTTATACCTTCTTATATGTTATCCAATGCGCTTTGAAATACTTGAAACAAAAAGACATGGACAAAACAGACTTCTTGGGCACTCCTCTTATTATGGGAACACTACTGGAGAGGTTTTTGCCTATTTCAACTATTGTTGTTTTTATAAAATACAGATTTTTAATAAAATTGATGTCTCGTTATTCAAACACTGATACAGTGAGTAAGTCAATAAGTCCTCTACTCAGTAAAACGCCAGTTCATAATCTACAAAACACAACATATTTTGTCTGATCTATGCATTTTTGTAACAGCACTGTAATACTAAAGAAGACCTCCCTGGTCCCTAACCGTTGACGAAACGAGAAACCTTTATTGTTTAATTTTGCTTGCTTTTTATATACATTCGCTGGTGAATAACTTTTAAGATAATTTTAAGAGGATGACTCATTATGCTGATTATTCTGAAATGGGAGTATTTATTTCGTCCCATTATTCTTTTTACCAAAGTGCAAAAAGTCCAACATCGGTTCACATGTATTCTGCATTAGGACTAACGTTTTTTCTGAGCAGTACTCTCAGCCTTAATCTCAATGTAACATTTACCGTATAGTGATTATATTTAAAAAATAAAAGACATTGGAAAAATCACAGTGAAGTCCTTATACAGACTGCGATTTATATTCACGGATAGTTTAGATATTGGATGTAACGTAAGCAATGCTATAGTGCTAAAACAAATTTGTTACTAATAATTGTGCCAAATAATAATTGGTATACAAAATTTTATCGCTAACATTTAACATATTACTCAACATCATGGGACAACCGTTAGCGGTTGCCTGCATTGACATGACGAAAAGAGTGGTAAATACTGCAGCTTAGAAACTTTGCTTCGATCTGTTTACTATTTTCGTACAAATTTCATGCGGAATTATGGCGTCTACAGGTGGACTCGTTTCCGCAACCACTATGCTACCGTCAATAATAAAAATCACGCAAACTGTGTATGGACTAGTAATAAAAGTTAGTATGCTGATTGCTGGGTGTAGAGAACAATACGGGAAAATTAAAAAAAAAAGGTACAATAATATATTGGAGAAAATACAACTTATAAAGTATTGTGTATTTTTAGTAAATATTACTTATATAAGCTGTTAACGTTGATATATGCAATATGAATAATAAGCAGGGCAGCAAAGTTTCAAAATAGTGGTACAATTATGTCTTCATTAGGTTATGTGTATGTGTGTAGGTGTGTGTGTGTGTGAGAGAGAGAGAGAGAGAAAATATGGTTTGGAACCAGGTCCGTTATTTACAGATTTTTATTTATTTGTTATTTTGTTTAGCTTGATATTTTTGTTAGGTTACGTTTAAAGAAAAATATGTTTGTCGTAAAAACGGGAATAAGTTAAGTATCTCGCCATTTTATTAGTCAAAAACTGACATGGAAAATCTATCTTCTCGTCAAGAAGGAAAAATTCAGAATGAGATTAAAAAAGGTGTAAAATCGATATTGCTTAGTTAAGAAAAGATCTCGCATAACAGCATAAAACAAACACGTAGTACGTAAACTAGTGTAGAATTTTTAAATTCTGTTCCACGTAAAGTTTTAATTCACGTATTTAAAATTCCTAAGAGTTTAACGTACGTATTACAAAACTTCGATGAAAAACACTTTGGTGTCTTTTCGAATAAAAATAAATCAAATGTAAATGTTTATTTTTAAATTGTCTTGTGCAAAAGCCTTTATCAGTAATATTCGCGTCTTAAACTTACTTAATCAGTAGATCGATTTGTACCTTTCGGTGTTGGGCCGTTTAAAATACAATTCATTAAATTACAATATTTGACAGTCTTCTGAGGTGTCCTAGCTCTTAACGAACTTTCTCCATTCCTTCCTATTGGATGCCATCTATGTTGCTTCCTGCCAAGTCTTACCCTTACTCTGCAGTATCTGCGATATGTCACTGTTCCATTCTTTAATGGGTCTTCCTCTTCTGTTCTTCCCTATTGGTTTGGCGTCCCACACTCTTCTTACTTGTCTATTATTGTCCATCCGGGTTAGATGTCCGAACCATGCCAATTTTTTCTCTTTGATTGACTCGAGTATCGGTTTGATTTTGAGTCTTTCTCTTATTTCTTCATTTCTGATTCAGTTCTGTTCTTTTTACTCCTATCGTTCTTCTGAGGTATTTCATCTCTGCTGCCTGAATTCTGCTCTGATGTCTTTTGTTTAATATCCAATTTTCTGCTCCATATGTCACTGTAGGACTATATATTATTTTGTATATTGTCATCTTTGTCTTTGTTGATATTTCTTTGTTATTAAGGAATCCACTATTTAGTGCTTGGAATAGTTTTCCTGTGTTTTCCATTCTGTTGTTAAGATCATCCTCGATGTCTCCTTTGTTGTTGATTACTGTTCCTAAGTATTTGTATGAATTTGTCTGTATTATTTTTTGTTGGTCTATCATTACTTCTATTTAATCTTCCGTCGCTTGTTTCCTTGATATTTTCATTATTTGAGTCTTCTCTTTGTTTACGTTTAAGTTGTATTTGCTTGCTTCTAGGTTCCATTTTTTTAAGTTGTATTTCAGTTTTTCTGCAGTTTCCGCAATTAATACTATGTCGTCTGCAAATATACACATTTCAGCATTTATCATTTGCATTCTGTTCCAACCGATGCAGTATTTCTTAAATGTTTTCTTACATTCTTTCACTATCTCATATATTACATTTATAAATAGTACTGGGCTGAGACTTTCCCCTTGTCTAACTCCTTGGGTTGTTTCAAATGGTTCTGACTGTATATTTAACATTCTTACTGTATTTGTTGTTTTTATGTATATACTCTTTGTTGCTTCTATCAGTTCTTCACTTACTTGTTTCTTCCGCGTCTTAAAACTTTAAATGAAATAAATAAAATCAAATCATTTATTTGGATTGGAAACTGCCTTGATGAGAATTAAAAGTGGTTGCACGTATTCACTAGATTCGTATGCCACATGCCACTAGGCACAACCAATCGCTTGCTAGATAGAAGTCGTCAAAAGTGCGTGGAGTTTTTTTTAACGGCGGAAAATCATACATGCGTGAGAAGAAGAATTGTGAATTTATTCCCGGATGAGACCTTAAGGGGAGAATATCACGATCTGGATATTTTCTGGACTTTCCTACTAGTTCATATGTCGCTATCAAAGTAATTAAGCTTAAATATCTATTATAACGTCTACATACATATATGGAATAGAAAGGTTCAAGTCAAAAGTATGAAGAATGATTCTAAAAAAAATAAAATAAAAAAATATTTCCAAGAAAGCAATTTCTAAAGGCTCTATAATAATTATCAGTTACTTTTGTGTTGAGTGTAACATACGAAAAAACTCTTGTGCCTTAGTGGACCACCACTTAAAGAAAGGACATTAACTTTGACTTTAATAATGTAAAAATCTTGGAACAAGTTGATAATTATAAAAATCGGCTTTTCCTTGAACTGGTACACATTAATAAAACTCCTGAATCTATTAATTATAAGACAGACACCAATCATTTAAGTAATATCTACTGCAACATACTAAACAATATATAATATGATAGATCTTAACCTTTAAAAACAAACTTAGTAATTCTCTACTAACTGTACCTATAATTTTATTCCATTCCTAAATATCAGTATTACAATAACTGACTACATACCATCAATTACATTTTATAGATCAATTTACCATGTTCCTGATTCTTTCCCAATTTTGTACTATTAATTCCATCTTTCCACTTTATAATATGAATAATACTGTCATAATAATTGTTCATTTTAACTTATTCACTAAAAATTGTACAATGGAAATTCACTCTATAAAATATTGCGGTTACCATAACTCCTAAATAAAAATCAAACAAAAAAATGTCATTTATTTAGATATGCTAAAAAATTTTTATTCTTATAGTTGTAAGTATTGAAATATTCGCTTTGTTTACATATAATAATTAATTATTCTAATAAATTTACAGTTTTCTCCTGAAAAAGTCACAAAACCGTGACGAAATATTGAGACAGAACAAATAGAGTTTTATTTCCATCGAGCAAAAAGACAAAAGAGGGAATGTAAAGGTAGTGGGGGCAAAAATATTGTTAGACAGGAAGTGCCATCTTGAGAGGCCAAATTAAACAAGGAAAGAGAGTCTTTCATTGTTTAAGAAATCAAATTTAGTTGGGTTTTGTTATTATTTGTCTCAACTGTCACATGAAATCTTATTTATATTGAAGTTTTTTAACAATTGTTTCACATTTTAGACTGTTATCGTTAATATTTAATTAAAATTTTCTCGTCTAAGACACATTCTGAAAACTATTTTATAGCTACTGTTAATAAGTGTCGGAAAATTTAAATTTGGCGCATTAGCATTTCCGGATATGTCCGCCATCAGAGGCCACTTTTTTGGTCGCCTTTTCATAACGATTAGATTCCCTCTTTTGTCTTTTTGCTCGATGTTTATTTCCTACAGACCGATTGCTGATACTATAAATCAATATTTAAAATAATTATATATATATATATATATATATATATATATATATATATATATATATATATATATATATATATATATATATATATATATATATATATATATATATATATATATATATATATATAAACACTCAATTAGCGGATCAACCTTCAATTTTGCAAATCAGTGCCAATATATATATATATATATATATACACTTCTCCAAGAAATTAACGCACCACTTCAATAATTCAATTTTATTTGTAAACAGGCAAAGAATAAAAAATAAAACTTCACCAGATTTACTCTACATTTTATTAGTAATTATAACAATTTGTCTAATCATCAGAACATGTTGAAGTACAGGAGAAAAAAAAAATAAAAAGGAAAATTCTAAAAAAATAATGATAACAAAAGTTAACTAAAATATTAGGAAAAATCTTAATAACGAGTGTTTCCACCTCTAGTACGTATAACAGCCTCACATCGTTGGCCCATACTTAAAATTAATTGCCGTATTTCATTTTGGTCTAGTTCTCTCCAAATCTGGATCAGCCTCTCTCCCACTTCCTGTAAGTTGTTTGGTTGGATCGGTGTTGCTCTTAATTGCCTACCAAGGATATCCCAGAGATTTTAAATCGGATTTAAATCCGGACTATGTGCTGGCCATTCCATAGTATTAATTTCTACCTCTTCTAGATAATTTCTGACGATATGTGCAGCGTGAGGTCTGGTATTATCTTGCATTAGTAAGAAATTTTCACCGACATAAGGAGCGAATGGTAATAAATATTGCTCCAGGATCTCCAATATATACGTTTCAGCTGTAACAGTTTCATTTTCTATGACCACTAGGTCCGTAGGTGCGGTCAAAAAAATACCACCCCACGCCATAACGGATCCTCCACCAAAAATCCGGTGTGTGAGAAGTTACACTGAGCATATCGTTCGATGGGTGGTCGCAACACACGAACACGTCTGTTGTTATTGTACAAACAAAATCGGGATCCATCAGTAAATAGCACTCGTTCCCAGTCAGCCTCTAACCATTTAACGTGTTCTCTGGCAAAATGTAGTCTCCACCTTCGATGCTCTGCAGTTAATAGAGGATCCCGGACGGCAATCCTAGGTGTTAAGTTGTATTCCCTAAGTGGCTGGCGAACAGTTTCAGTACTAATTTGTATAGCATGCATGTCTCGAAGCTGAATTTGTAGACTTCGATGTGTTACAAAACGTTGTCGAAGAGCAGAAATTCTTAAAAATCGATCTTAAATAGGGGTAGTTACCCGGTTTCGTCCTTGCCCTGGTCTGCGTGTAGGATCCCCTGTTTCGAGGAATCTTTCTGTCACCCGTGAGACGGATGTGTGGGACACATTAAACCGACGACCAATTCTTCGGTAACTCCAACCTTCTTCCGACAGTATCACTGCCTGGGCACATTCATCTTGGGTTAAATTACGTGATTGACGCTCCCTAATAAACACAATTAACAATAATCAACAATTAAACAGTAGCCGAATAAAATTCGTTGAACACTTGGAAATTAGTATATTTATAGAATAAGTACATTTTTTGCTTTTTTTTGTTTTGTTGCAAAAAAAAAACTATAGCGATAAAACACAGTCAATAAATATAGAGTGTACGAATAGCATACACAAGGGGCTTGCAAAATATAACATTACAATGGAAATTTTTATTACCGCTAATAAAATATTTTAATATTTCAAAGTGGTGCGTTAATTTCTTGGAGAAGTGTATATATATACCTTAAAGGGGGGATTTTTTAAAAAAGTTTTTATGATTCGTGGTATACAGCCAACGACACGAATTTAATTTTCCTTGTGGATTATAAATATATTACACTTGGAATTGCTTTTGTAATTATCCGCATTCATTAGATGTAATCCTTAGTTACTACTAGCTCTGCATTTCTTAAAAAAACTCCAACTAATAAGATTTGGATCAAACTAGAAAGTTTTTACAGAATTGATGTCAATTTTTAGGTCCAAAATAACTATTTCTACAAAAAGGTATTGAGTTATGAGAGACATAATAATGTATCACCTTTGAAACGAACAAAGTTGTCGAACAGGGTTAAGTTTTTCTAAACATTGTTATTTTATAGATATATGTAAATAAAACAATGTAACATTATAGTAAATAAAAATATCATTTTGGTTTACTAGAATGGAAGTTTCATATGGAATCTTTTATTTAATAAAATATCACACAATCAACTAAAATGAAAAAAAAAAAATGGTTTATACAGAAATTTTTGCGTAAATGTAATGTAATAAAATAAACATAATGAATATTTCTCGCTTTTATGTTTATCTGAAATATTTGAACTTTCTGATGTTTATATTTATTACGTCCTGTTGTTCTATTGACTATTTAGAAATCTTGGTTAACTTCCCGTATTACGCGGATGATTTTAACCCTTAAACACCTCTATTAAAAACAGCACATCAAGATAATGGCAATAGACCCTTTATACACCCGCACCGATGGTGCAAAGCCCTTCAGTGTACTGACATCCAGGTAAGCTTGTAGTCAAATAACGATTAATTATTCAACGGCTCCTATCCCCCGGTCTGATTCATTAGCTTTAAGAGGATTGTTATCCTTAGTCTGTGAAGGGTAGCTGAAATTACATATCATCAATAGAAGCGGCACACGCAGCGGTAAAGGGACGAAGAGGACCTACCGTTGCCCCGTAGGAAAGATTGTATTTATGAAGCTGACTATGCATACACGATTATTGTTTATTTGATGTATGCAGGCCGGATGCGTTTGTATTTACTGAGGTATTCAAGGATTTGTTGGTCGATTTACAAAACAGATAAGCAGATGTGGAGAGATTGTTACCTGCGGCTTCCAGAGATTTCAATCAAACAGAGCTTTATCAACTTGTTAAACTAAATTGTTCTGCTTGTACATAGTACAACATTCAAGTAAAATATTCTGAATAAAATTTGGGCTTTAAATTTAAAAAAAGGTGATAATTTGCATTTTTAGACTAATAGAAGATTTTTTTCTAGGGGAAATAAAATGATGTGGCGGGATTTCAACAGTAGAAGTGTATTTAAACTATGTGGTTATAATGGAAACATATTTATTGTAGTTGATTTCTGTTCAGAAAAAGGTTTTATTTCAGAGGCCGGTTCTAATTTAGAACACCCACCTTGTCATCCTGTCATCCTGATAGCCACATTAATATTTTGTTGAGAACTTTTTTCATAATTTTACATAAAGAATATGTTAATGATATAAAACGATATAATTCTAGTTGTAATTTATCTTTATTTGCTTTAATAATAGGGATAACAATACCATTTTTGGAAATGACTTTTGTAAACAAATAACACTAAACATTTGGAGTCACTCTTCTGCTTCTGTAGAAAGTATATTTCATGCCATTGAGTGTTTGCTAAAACTCTTCATAATTAAGAGGTATATTGGTAGGGTTGAATTCGTCGGAAATTGTAATAATATGCATTGCCACTGTTTGTAAGTTAAGAACTTCTTAGTGTAATATTAGTTGAATGAGAATTTTTGATAGGTATCAGCTAGTTCATTTACTTTATCCTGTGGATCAGCTAGTAACATTCCTTCTTGTTCTAGACTTACGATCTGTTGGTAAGTATGCTGTCCTGTTATTTTTTTAACTTGTTTTTTTAAATTGATGATATATTTGGGTTGACGTTAATGCTAGATATTTATTTCAGCCAGGATTCTTATTTGCTTTTTTATAATTCTCCTTACTTCAGCTCCACATTTTTTGTAATCTATTAAAAGATCAAAATTTTTGTAATTTTTGTATTTGTTCCAAACTGTTTTATTTGTTATGTTAATAAACAGGGAAAATAAAATTTTACTCTCAAAATTTACACAGATTACTGAAACTATTCCAAATTTTGGGCACCATAATTTTCAAAACAATGCCTACATAATCCCGTCAGATGTTCTAGACACAAATATGCTGGGGTGCAAAATTAACCGGACACTCAATTATTTTTTTTGTTTTTTGTTGGTGTTTAGATCGAAACTTGTTTAATTGGTTTGAAATTGTATTTTATGCCTTAAGTTTTTTTCTTGTTTGAACCTGTTTCGATGTTTTTTGCGAACAAAAACACTTTTACACATACGTTTTGTTATTAATGTGAAATATTGGCTTAGTATTAATTAGTTTATTGTGGTACTGTACTTGATTATAAGTTCGGCTGTAGGTTTTTGATTGTCTCGTGTTTAAAATTTGCATTAAAAAAATTATGACACCAGAAGAAGTAGCACAAGCTATTGCTTTACAGGATGATGGGCGGAACATTCGTTACATCGCAAATGCTTTAGGAATTTCTCAAGTACAGTGTTTGATAAAATACAAAGATTTCGGGAAACAGGACAAAACACTAGGAGACCAGGTCAAGGTAGACAAAGAACCACAAGTCAAGTTGAAGATCGCTTTCTTAGGTTACAAGCATTACGCGATCGTACATTATCAGCACCAGTACTTGTTCAACGATTAAATGATGTTATACCGTTCGAAGACGCTTAAATGAATATGGATTAAGGTCCAGAATACCTGTCACGGGACCTCTATTAACAGCAGATCATCGGAGGCAACGTTTACACTTCGCTCGCGAACATTTTAATTGGAGTGTTGACGATTGGAGTGCTGTGCTTTTCACGGATGAATTAAGATTTAACAGATACTCATCGGATGGACGACATAGGATATGGAGAAGAACTGGTGAACGTTATCAGCAATGTTGTTTTGCTCCGAGAGTTCAATTTGGTAAAGGTGGTATAATGGTGTGGCCAGGCATTTCCCTAGAGGCTCATACAGAACTTGTTACAATTCAAGGGGACAGTTTGAACGCTCAACGGTATATTCAGCAATGTTTGGAAGATCATGTAGTGCCATTTGCCCCATTTATTGGAGAAAACTTTCGTCTAATGCAAGATAATGCTCGTCCGCACATTGCAAGAATAACACGGGATTACTAGGATGAAGTTGGAATTCGTTTATTACCATGGCCGCCAAGAAGTGCAGACTTAAATCCAATAGAGCATGCATGGGATATTCTGGGACGACGTATTCGAAGTAACCATGGTGAGTTTGAAACCATGAATGATTTGAAGCAAGCAGTTCGTGACGAATAGGAGCAAATCCCTCAAGCAGACTTTGCTACCTTGATCCGAAGTATTCCTGATCGAATAAGGGCCGTAATTAGGGCTCGTGGAGGTAATATACTCTACTAAACATTCTTTTCCATAAAAATTGTTTATATTAAAATAAAAAATAATATTTTTTTCTTTGCGGATTTTTAAATTTTTTGAATTGTTTATTGTTTTTTCTGAGTAACATTCTTTAGTTGTAATAAATTTGACTTTTAAATTTTGTCTATTAATAAATACTTAATTGAGAATATCGTAAACTCTTTTAAACTCCAGTTTTTAGGAAAAATCATAAGTGTCCGGTTAATTTTGCACTCCAGTGTATTTTTTTACAGTTTGCATAAGAATATCTTGTTCTTCAACTTTCTGTAGTGCTGCAGTACGTACATCGTCCATGAGTTTGATTCTGGGGAGCAATATTCTCAGTTTCTATACCACATATTTCAGAAAGACGTAAACGGATTTTTCTGGGAATGTTTTGCTGTTGTATTCTTCGACGAATATGTGGGCTAAGTAACTGAAATCCTAAATTTTCTAAGAATTTTCTTTTATCGATTTTGTTTGGGCATTCGAGGTGTAAATGATGTATATTTTGGCATTCGAGGTGTAAATGATGTAACTATTTATTCCAGCAACGTTCATGACACTATAAAAAATGACCATTGACCAACGACGAGTTGCACGAGCGCAATTGTAGGCTTCGCACATTTTGTCAACAATGTAGACACCGCCTTTTGTTTTGTTGTAGTCCATGATTATTTCCGGTTTGTCAGTTTCCTCGTCAATAGCATCATCGTAATGCATAGTCAATACTAACAGGATATTTCTTTTTCGTTGTGGAGAATACGAAACGAGCATACACTTATCTCTAAAAGCAAACATAATGGATTTTTCTGGCCTTGCTAGTAACATTTGAGGAGGTATCTCACGTTTATTTTGACGTAATGTCCCAACTGTAGTAAAACGGTTTTGCTTTAGTATCTCCGTCAGAGGTAAGCTGGTAAAAAAGTTGTCAAGCGTGACATTTCTATTTGATCCCAAGATAGGCGAACAAAGACGAGGCACTAATGCTAAATCGAAGTATCCAGTTGCAATGGTCCGTCAGGCTGTTTCCCTATGTACACTTTTAAATTTGCAGTGTAAAACATTTTAGCGTCCACTAAGGCATATATTTTTATTCCGTAGCCATTCAGTTTTTTAGGCATATAAATTTTGAAAGGACATTTACCTTGAAATGCTTCGAGTTTTTCGTCAATCGTGGTGAATGCTGACATATTGTAATGTTGGGACAAATTGGATACAAAGTCATCGTAAATTTCCCTAATTGAACCTAATTTGTCGACTTGTACTCTTTCTTGCCTTGTAGCTTTATCGTCGAAACGAATATGTTTCAACAAAAACTGAAGTCCTATCCGGGACATAGTAAGTCTGAATATGTCCATAGCCATTCCGTCTGTCCTAAATAAATTTTCAGCGTTTCTCCGGTTATTTTTACCACCACCAGAAATATATAAAAGTCCCAATACTGCTTTTATTTCTAATAAATCAGTTGGTCTGAAAGAACAATTTTGTGAAACGTCATAGGCTTGCATTTCTATAAGTTTGTTGATGTAAGTAACAATTTTTTTCAATATGTTGGGAGAAAAGAAGCATTCCCATATTTCTGAAGCTTTATTTTTATGCCTTATATATCTTTTATCTTTTTAGTTTCCATTTTTAAGTTGGTATTGTATTTGTAGTTAAATTTACTGCATATTTTATTAAGCTTGGGAAGTGGTCACTACGATATAAATCTTTTAGTGCTGTCCTATCAAATTTGGTGAGTAATGAGGGTTTGCATATGGAGAAAACAATTACAGAAGATGTTCCCGTAGCCATATGGAATCTTGTTGGAGATCCGTCGTTGAATAGGCATAGGTTTATTGTGTTAAAAATGTTTTCTAACATATTTCTCCTTAGTTGGCGTAGTCGTGTGATTCGGTGATGTCATTTTGAGTCTTTAAAATGAGCATGAATGTCAACAAGCATTTTAATGAGTGATGTTAAATCTGGTTTATAATTCTTAACAATATTATAGACATCTTTAGCTCCGTATGTCCCATTTAGTAATTTCCGAAATTGATCGTAGTTTATGACATATATGATTTATGACATATGAATGGGTAATGATAAACATTTTAACAGCTTCTTTAGTTGCTGTTGTTACTTCAGTTGTTGTGATAATTAGATTTTGTAATTTCTGACCCATTTATAACGGTTATTCTTGTGGTGGGTCTTGAGTAAATGGTATTATGTTTTTATTAGGTGCAGAATTGGTGTTATTCTGCGGCCGTTATTTTTTTAGTTGTAGAGTTAATTTTATTACATCCTTTGTAAAACAAGTTGAAGGCTAGTTCTTCTGTTGGAGATGTTGTTTACCCTAGATGTCTCTTGGATGATTCTATAGATTTTTTTGTTGTTGAAAGGGTCAGATTTGAAGTCAAATTTATTAAAAGAGGAGAAGTTGTTGAGTTACTATCGTGGCTGTCTGTTGTGGGAATATGCGAAGTGACAAGACGTTGGAATAGTAGTTATTATATTATAATTAATTCAGGAAGAGGTTTTTGACAACAATTGTGAGGCAATATGGCCATTTTGTTTGCGTTTGAAACAAAGCGATTGGTGGCTAGCTTAAAATACTTTATAGTTAACACTATCATGATTGACCACGATAAATATAGGTATGGGTATATTATCTAGTGGTTGTATTTATACTTGACACCTAAAACTGAGTAGGTGGCTATATTCAGGATTTGGAGCTCCAATTCTCAAGCATGATGTTGGTGACATCAATTTCAATTCTACGTTTTGAAAAAGATTTCTTAGTATTTTGTGTGGGACTGTTGGAGTAATATTAGATAAGAGAAGTCGTTCTGATGGGGTGATTGGTCTACATGGTAAAAGTACTTCATTATTTATTTTTATGGATCCTGTTTTATTGAGAAAATTATCAACTACAGTTTTACTAAAAATATAAATTCATACTCATTTATTAGAGATTCTTGACGAATAAATTACATTTTTTTGTTGAACGAGTAATCCTTGTTGTAATGAATAATTTTGCAATTTTGTGCTATTAATTGAACTGAAGATGATAGCTTCTTCTTAAAGTGGAAATTTTGGACTAGTTTGTTGGGAGTTTGTTGCAACAACAAAGTACATTGAATTGCTTTGAGTTGTGATAAGAGTTTTCATCGATGATAAATTAATATTTGTCATTTAATTTGCGATTTCCAAAATAACTATATTAATTCAATCTAACTGATGTTCGTTTACGTACGTTTTTATGTCTTCTTATAACACTGACTTTAATAAACAGGTATATTACTTTTATAGATTTACTTACTATGGTGAAAAAACAACTACTACTGCATCGTTGGAAGTCCTGCTGAATCTACCACCACTTTATATCTTTAAAAAGGGCGAAGCCAGATCAGTTATGCTCAGATTAATCCATAGTCAGTGACATATAAGCCAGATACATAGTACTGACAACAGGAAGCTAATCGAGGAGCTAAAAGCCAATATTGTGATGGGGAAACCTATCCATGCAACAGCTATGAGTAGCAATAAGTTCACAATTAAGATACCAGGCAGAGAAGACTGGAATAAAGGTGTAATCATACAAGCTGCTGCTACCTGATATATGAATGGCCCAAAAACATCGGAGGGTGTAAAAGACGTCATAGTAGGGACAAATCAAGGGATACATTTCCCGGTAAGTCTATTTAAGGATGTGACAATTTTCCAGGCGGAAATTACGGCAATCCATCACTACGTGGAAGAAATAGAAAGGCAGGAAACAACGTTCTGTTCAGTTGCCATATTCACAGATAGTCAGGCAGCGCTTAAGGCACTTAATTCTGTAGAGATCAATTCTAAGCTAGTATAGGATTGCATGTGTGCCCTAAATAAACTAGGAGACCGTAGCAAGGTTACGGTAGCCTGGGGACCGGGGCACGAGTGTCATAAGGGAAATGAAAAATCAGATGAAATGGCCAAACAAAGCTCATCAATGCCATTCATTGGACCGGAACCCTTCTGCGGCGTTGCAAAGTCAGTAACAAGAACGGCTATAAGGAAGTGGGTAGCTCCCAAATCTCTGGAATGGAATGGTGGAGGAATTAACCAGGACAAAGACAGGCGAAACAGTTCATTACATAACATTTGCCAAAATTTACGGCAGACCTAATAAGCAAAGACAGGAAAACAGTTAAAGCCATAGTAGATCTCCTAACAGGGCACTGTAAGCTAAATAGACACTTGAAGCTGATGGGATTATCAGATGATGACCGGTGCATATTCTGTCACCTCGAAGAAGAAACAGCAGAGCACATTTTATGTCAGTGTGACAGTCTGGCAAATGTGCGGTTCTTTGCATTAGGAGAAGAAAATCTGCCGGCAAATAGTACGTAGAAGGTACAGTCTTGAAGCTACTAGACTTTATGAAACGGGTCAGGCTAGAGAATGTTGTCTAGGATTAGAGAACCACAATAGATCTGAAAAGGTCGCAGTGGAATAGGCCACCTCTCTAAATCTAATCTAATCTAAACTGGTGAAAATTAAACACAAATACAAGAAATTAAACACACTATGTCCCCTCTCCCCCTATGTTTAAATTTGTTACTAATTTTATAGACGTTTTTATTTTACTTGGCTTTAAATATATTTTAATATTCTAAAAGATTTTAAAATTTTATAATATATAACCTAAAACTCATCTTTCTTAAACATTTATGGATGCCGCTTATATCGAAAAATGTTAAATGGCAACCTAAGACAAGACTTATTTTACCTGCATAAGTGCAAGCTTTATTTCTCCTTTTTATTGTAGTGCATTTCCTGTAATATAATAAACTTTGAGCCTTTAAACTGAGTAGAAAATACAACAATGTTGAACCTCGCGAGGCAATCATATAGCTTTTAAAATCGCGTAATATATCTTAGAGACACTAAGAGGCCACAAAGACGAGAAAAGATAGTTTCGTGTGGAGAAAAGGAAAATTCTTTATTTTATTACGGCTATATGGCTGTAAAATAATTCTTACTCAGGTGAGTGATCATTATAACAGAATTTTCTTATTGTAAATTATCCGCATTAGCAGTGTGTATGTGTTTATTTAGTATGATTGCTGAGTAAATGCTTTGTTATCATGATCCTTAATATTGAACAACAAATCAGTTAAGTTATCAGAAGCATTACCTAATCTTTTTAAGTCACATATTACTTTTAACATGTCGTCCATTTGCGACACTATTGTGTCTGACGACACAGTGAAATTCGAAATCTCCGTATCGCGATCTATTTACCAGCAAAACTGTGGTATTTTTACTTTAAAATTGGTGCCACAATGAGAGAAAGACAACAAATATTACAATGTAGCGCTTTCTCATTAAGCGATCTAGGTATCGACGACAAAGGAACAGCTCAGTTATTACCTGTAATTGTTAGAAGGAAGTTCTAGCAGTTTTTTTAAACAACGTGATATTTGAACATACAAAGAATGACATCAAAATTATTTATGGTGATCTCAACGCAAAAATTGGTAAAGAGCAACAATACCTAACAACTATAGGTAAGCACAGCATTTATGAGGTATCCAATGACAATGGCATCAGACTAATAAATTTAGCAACTTCCCTTAACATGGTCACTGCCAGCACATGCTTTCAGCAAAAAAATATTCATAAGGGAACGTAAAGATCTCCAGATGGGGTTACTGTAAACATGACCGATCATGTTATTATTGACTCTAGACATCACTCAGATCTAAGAAACGTATGCAGCAGACGAGGGGCAAATGCAGACTAGGATTACTACCTAGTGGAAAGTAAAATAAGAGCCAGAATCTCAAACATTAAAAAAGAAAAGGGATCCAAGATTGAAAAATATGAAATAAAAAACTTATCAGACAACAGCAAAAAGGCAAAATACAAAGAATATATAAAAGGAATATATAAAAGGAAGGCTAGAAAACAGACAAAAGCACGAGGATATAAACAGAGAATGGGAAGCGTGTAAAAACATCATACAAGGCGCGACCAAAGAGCCCTTCGGTCGACAAAAAAAGCTCAAATTAACTAAAGGACAGTGGTTCGATGAAGAGTGTCGTAACATAACAGAGAGGAAAAATAATGTATAACAACGACTACAACAACGACATAGAACACGAAAGGCAGAGGAGGAATATAGAATGCTGAGGAGGGAAGACAAGAAAATACAGCGCAGAAAAAAAGAGAACACATAGAAAAAGAACTCCAAAAAATGGAAGAACTAAATAAACCATCAGAAAACATAAAATTTTACCAAAAACTTAAAAAAAGTAGAAAAGAATTTAAACCACGAACAATGATGTGCAGAGACAAAGAAGGAGATATAGTAACTCAACAGAGTGAAATACCTTAAAGATGGACAGAATTTTTCAAAAAGTTTGAAAAAAACGAAGATCCACTATATAATGCAATTATACTGGATCAAACGGATACCAAAGAAACAACCCCATCTTTCAGTAGCTAAAATGCAGGAAGCAGTTACCAGACTGAAAAACAACAAGTCACCTGGATTAGATAACATTAGCGCAGAATTAATAAAGAACGGCGGAGACTCCCTATTGAATGCGATACACGAACTGATAGTGAACATATATGGAATAATAAACAACTGCCACAAGACTGGAATACCGGAGTAATTATCCCACTACATAAAAAGGTAGATCAGCTTCAATGTAAAAACTACCGGGCAATAACGCTACTAACTGTGGCATATAAAATACTGTCAAATATTGTGTATGATCGATTGAGACCATATGCGGAACAAATAGTTGGGGGATATTAATGTGGTTTCTGCAGGCAGAAGTCCACGATAGATCAGATCTTCGTCTTGAGGCAAATCCTGAAAAAGACTAGTGAATTTAATATAGACACACATCATATTTTCATTGATATTGAGAGTGCCTATGGTAGCATTCATCAAGAATTTCTGATCCATGCACTGAAAGAGTATAATATTAAAACTCAACTTATTGATATAGTAAAAGAAACACTTGAAGTACAAAGCAAAATTCGAATTCAAAACGCACTAACAGATATAATCCATGTGAACACGGGCCTACGACAGGGAGATGCCCTATCCTGTATTCCATTTAACATTACATTAGAGAAAATAATTAGAGAGTCAAAAGTCAACACCAGAGGAACAATAATAACAGAAAGTTTACAAATGTTAGCATTTGCAGATGATATCGTAGCTAGAAGCGAAAGAGAGATGATAGAAGCATTTAATGCGATAGAAAGAACGGTACAAAACAGTGGCCTAAACATTAACGAAACAAAAACCAAATACATGAAAGCCAGCAAATTGACAGGCCAAAGAAATCTACAGAATCTGACAAAAGGAGACTACCACATCGAAAGCGTGAAAAATTTTACATATCGAGGTTTACTATTTACTGCAGACAACAATGTCAGTGAAGAAGTTAAGAGAAGACATGTCGCTAATAAAACATAATTGGACTAATTAAATATCTAAAACCTAACAATATCACAAGAAAAACCAAATGCAAAATATACACCCTAATAAAACCGGTCCTTGTATATGGATCAGAGACATGGACACTGCCGAACAGTGATGAGAACCTATTAGGTACCTTTGGACGAAAAATCCTTAGACACATATAAATGGGTGAAAGAAAATGACATATGGTGCAGAAGATATAATTTTGAACTATACACAGCATACAATGAACCCGAAGTCATAACATCCATAAAGATTGGATGTCTGCGTTGGATAAGCTATGTTGAACAGATTTTGGAGATTAAAACACCAAAACATATAATGAGGCAAACACCAGTAGGGAGAAGGTCAAAGAGAAGACCCAAACTTAGATACATGAAACAAGTCGAACAAGATCTGAAAACACTTAAGATAAGCAACTGAAAAAACGAAGCAAGGAACAGAACAGAATGGCGAAAAATCCTAGAACAAGCCAGAACCCAGAAAGGGTTGTCGAGCTACTGATAATGATAATGATATTTGAACATATCACGGTTTTAATGAAAAGCTAAGTGTAATTTCGAGTAATTTGTTCTTTTTCGACATGAGATAGATCATTTTATCACATTTTTTTTTTGTAAAATTTAGAAAAAAAAATATGTGTTAGGTTTTTTTTATTCCTTTTTTAATGCAAAAATAATGGATTTATCTGTGATAACTCAAATAGTAACGTTGAAGATGATAAAGCATTTGCTATTTGGTAAAATGTGATTTTGTTTATTTATTGATGTACTCTTTTTTCAGAATATTTTCAGATTAAGTTGTATATTTATTTAAATTTATAACGTTGTAGTTGCTGAATATAAGATTTTATTAACTTTATATTTTTCAGATAGGGTTGAGATCAAAATTAATGTTAAGAGTTAGTAGCACAAAAAAACGACAATGATTTCCGAAATTCCGACCATATATTGTCAATGAGAACATATAATCAATATATTAATAAGATCCGTAATTATTCTAATAAGAATCAAGACACGACTCAGAGTAAGTCATACTGTATAATACAGTTTTGATGCATAGGTATTTAATTCATGTTTGATTTAAGATAATCAAGTGATATCTCAGTCCTATCGTCGTCGTACTGAGTCTACAATTTTATCATCTATCAGATCCTCAAGTGGCTCCTCGTCGTCATCCTTACATGAGGGTAAGTGGATTAAATATTAATTACTAAAGAACTAAAATACTCACTTGCTATTTTGCATCTTTGCAGATAGTGATGACTCAGTAAAAGATCCGGATTACCAAGATCCAACACTACTGCCTGAAAATTTGTCACTATCTGTATTTGAACATTTAAATTAATCACCATCTGTATTTGAACATTTAAGTTCATCACCATTTGTATTTTTGTATGAAAATTTATCAACATCTGTATTTGAACAAAAAAATCTGTTATCTTATATTGGACATAAAAATTCAACATCACCGTTAACTGAACATGAGAATTTAACACATCCTTTATCTGGAAAAAGGAAAGAAAAGACTAAGACAAGAAACTAACTGGAAAAAGAACGTCACCAAAAAGTGAAGAAATAGTGGTAAGTCTTACCAATCATCTAAAACCAAAAAAGAAATACCTGAAAGGAAACTTAAACCACCTTGCAAATAAACCTGCAAATTAAAGTGTCGATAACGGAAACTCATCGACAAGATCTTCTAAATTATAACTAATACTTAGTCAATGGAAGAGGTAAAACCAGCGCATCGTTATGTTAGAGTCGATGAAAATGGTATAGTAGCCCCAAAACTAGATAAAAATAATGCTTTTTTTCAAGCTAAATGGCGTTAAAATTAGAGTCTGCAAGATTTTTTACGTAAACACTTTGGGTATTAACAATCGAAGTATTTAAACGGTGCTAAAAAAAGAATAGAGAAACAAACGTCTCACATCTAAAAGGCAACCGTGGATGTCACTCCAATCATGCTCACGTAGATGATGCACTCAAAACCGCAGTAAAAGCTTTTTACTCCTCAATGTAGGTCTCTCCCAATTGCTTCCATATTGCTATCTTGTTCCAATCTAATCCACTGTTTGCCTGCCATTACTCCTATGTCATCTATCCATCCCTTTTAAGGTCTTCTCATGTTTCTTGTCGTCCTCCTTGGTCTCCGTTCTAGGATTCTTCGTATCTACCTGCTATCTGACAGGCCAAGTGCCATTTTATTTTTGTACTTTTTTCCACGATATCCCTAATTTTCATTCTGCATTTTATCTCGGTATTTTAAAGCATCGCTGGATCAAGTGTATCGAGCTAAAAGTAGACTATGTTGAGAAAATTTTCATTTTTCTTTTGTAAGCTCACTACTTATCGAACTGCCCTAATACATTTTAAAGTACACGTTCATTCAAATACATCAAATTAACGTTAACTTCAGAAAACCCTTTAGAAAACTCATAGAATGTGCTTTATTTTAAAAGAATTTGTATTTATTTCTTATCTTTTTATTTTTGACTTTTAAATCTTATTGTAAAATAAGTAAAAAAAATTGCGAACTGGGGTAAGTCACACACATTGTTTGCCTTTACGCCCGGTCACGTTTACGCCTAAAAAGTTTACTCATGCTCACGATGGGTCACGTCGTGACTCGCTATTTCACCTAAAGCAATTAAGACAAATATGAAGGACGCATGATTTCGATTAATTTTTTATGTGAAACATATACATATTATTAGCGCATTTTGGAGGTAATATTAACTCATATACAGCGACGGTAATCATCTCTGTCATGTCTTCATACCATTATGTTTCGCTCCGCCGTGTATGTAAGTAAATTTACTACTTTTGGTTGTTACTTTGACTAGTTTATACTAGACGCATTATTGTCAAAAATAACTTATACTTCCTTTATACTTCCTAAATAAGTCTTAGGTTTTTACGGTGTCTTTTAAAATTACACAAAAAACAGCTTAACGACACAAAACCATTCATTCAAGTCCCGTCACCCTCTCTGCGTCTTAAACTTTGTAAAAATAAAAGCAAACAATAAGAAAAGAATAAACTGGAGAATGCAATGCGCGCCAGGAAAATCTACTTTTCGTTTAATCCTCAAAGTGACATGTTTCTCCAAAGTTAATATTTACTCGACTAATCCTATAATCCCTTGCACAAGAAGTTATGCTGGTAAAGAATGGTAGCGAGGAAGCCAAAGGTGGCGGATACGAATATTTAGCAAATACCAGTACAACTGGAATGTTTTTGTGCTATAGAGGAGGGCTGGAATTTGCTGTATTGAATCAGAATTTCTTACTTCCTTCGGTACGTGACATTTGATATATAGTAAATACATTTTATTCGTGAAAAATGTATCAATATAAATAGAAAATTTACATTACTAACATATAAAATCTCTTTCTAGCAGCTCGATTGTCGAATAAAAAAACTTTGTAAATTTTACAGATTATTAGGACAATCGTAAAAAAATTAAACCTTAAAAAAATTCTGAAAATAAAATATTTAATTAAAATGTATTTCTACATAGTATAAAAATGAATTTACCAATAAAAAAATTCTTTTGCAATGCAGATAAAAGTAACTTATATTTACATATTGAATTTAAAAAAAAAATAAAAGAGATTTATTTCTACCTCTATGCAATAATAGGTACAAAACAAATAAATTGTTTCTTTATTACGTTTATTTCATCAATTATTGTTGTTAAGATGTTAAAAAAGGCAAATTGTTTTAAGTCTTTCCCTTTACAGGCTTTTTTGAAGCTATAATAAATATACTGAGTAACTGAAAAGAGCACTAACCTCGATTTTTTTATTTATTTTTTTAGCAGAGGAACTGAGCTTTAACACATTTTACATTTTTTTATTTTATAAAAACTTAAATAAATGAATAAAAAAAGAAAAACATAAAAAAGATCAAATAGACAAACAACAAAATAAAAAACAAATAAATATATCATTATGAATACAATGGTCGGTAATTGTAATTACCAAAATCAACGGTAAATGTAGAAAATTGTTTTCAATTATCTACTTTTATCAGTAATTTATAAAATCACATAGGATCAGCGGTAAAAGTATAAAATCATAAAATAAAAACAATAAATTTCAACATATTATATTCAAGAAGTGTGATTTTTATTGAATTGAATTAAAAACAAGAGAAATTTTGTTTAACCTGAAATAAGTCTGTTTGCCTGAATTAATACTACTATTTTAGTTGCTTACTATTTTTTTTGACATAGCAAACTCTCATGGCACTTAAAATTGCATAACTTTCCATTTTTATTACAATTAAACTTTTCTGTTTTACATATACTTTTGCAAGAACATCGCTGATAGCCTTGCATACCCGACAAAGAGGTTTTTCTAACATACTCGCGCAATCAAATGTTTAGTTTTGGAACCATGTCTAGAGAAATGAATGATTTTTTGCAGATGGTAAATTGATTTCCGCCTATGGTGGGTGGACCACGTTATGCGGATGGATGAGAGTGATCCCACTAAAATAACTAAGCTAAACAGGCCGGTCGGAAGAAGAAGAAGGGGGCGACCTAAACTCAGATATGTGGACGACATACACGAAGATCTGAGGGAGATTGAAGTGAGGGGCTGGAGAAGACAGACACTCGATAAGGAAGGATGGAAGAATGTTTTGAAGCAGGCCAAGGCTGACGAAGGGCTGTAGCGCCAACTGATGATGATGAAATTGATTTCTGCTAAATACATACTGTGGCAGTCACCTTTCTTTAGTACCCAATTCGAGTAATTTATTTTAAGAACTTATAATAACAGCCAAAATATTTCTAGAATCACTTCGTGCTCTGTCAACATCTGGCACTCTTAATTTTACAGTATCACCAACTTTTAGTTCTTCTAGATTCATTCACTGATGGTTGCTCAGGTTGTTATGGTTGTTCTATTAGAAGCTCATTTGATTCATCCACTTCTGCTTCTTTACGTTCTTCAGAATCAGGACCTGACTGGCTTTCTTGTACTTGTTTCACCAACACTTCCAAATATTCTTCAGTCGAAATATTTTCTAGAGCATTTTCTGGCAGTGATAAAGATTTCAAACCAATTTTGGCAGAAACCCATAACATAGCTTTGGGGACTGCACTTGATGCCAGCATGGTAAGCTTGGTTTGTGGCAAATTCTACAAATCGAAAATCCTCTGAGAACTTGTTTGTTTGGTTGCTTTCTAACCAGGAACGTAGCTTATTTTGGATATCTTGATTTACACGTTTAGATCCTTGTGACTGACTGTGTCTTGGCTTACCGTCTACTATCTTTAAATCTTTCCACATAGAACACAATTCTTCTATAATTAAGTTGGCAAATTCTTGGCTACTATTGTAGATTTGAAGCATGATAGAAGGTCCAAAGACACAAAATATGTCAAGAAGAACTAATGCTTGTTCTGTACGTTTATTTTTCAACAGCCGTAATTGTACAAATGTTTTAAGTGATCTTGGTAGACAAAAATGAACTTGAATATATTATCTGCTTGGGCTTGCATATCTATTAAACCTATTTGACATCTAATATTCATTTCTTTGACAGTATATGTTTCACTACTAAGATTTTTTCTAGCAAGTTTCACACAGATCCAAATAGATCGTTATAATTTCTGTTATGTTGTAATTCTTTTAATATTTTTGTTCTACCTCAATGCCCAACATAAAATAAAACATTTCCGCAGCTATATCTAGTGGATATATAAGAAGTGCTCTATGATGACCCACTCGATGAACAATTCTACAGACTGTACTTTTATTTACCTCTACGAGGTCACCAAGAACTTATTAAAAGCAACCAGTATAATTTCTTAAGGTTATTATAATTTGATTTAACCTTCAGCCGGGCGCGCCGCAGTAATTTGCTGCGTAAACTCAATATTTCCAGGTAAAGTGTTAACGGGATACGCTATGTACGTGATATTTTTAAAATTCCCTTATCGGTTAATCCTTAGTCGGTACCTATCATCGTCTTGTGAAATCCAAATCCAATTAGTTAGTTATCGTACTTTATTGTGAATAGTACATCGAGGCAGACAATTGCTGCAAGGCGCCTGGTAATGAAATTCGCGCAATTTTTTTTTTTTTTTAAATAACTAGTATATTATATATCTTTTTCGAGAAATTAAAATTTTCTTGATAAGTAAAATTGTTAATAATATAATTATTTAAAAGAATTATTATTATATATGAAACATATTAGATTATTGTAGACTGTTGTTATCCCAAGCACAATTAGAGGAAATTCTAAATAATATGACAGATATTGAAGATGAAACAGATGAAATATTGGAAAGTAATAGTGATTTGGATGAACAACAAATTGAGGAGAACCACGACAATACATGTTCAGAGCAAGATATGTCAGATGAGGAGGAAGTGTTTGACGAAAACGTTGAAGATACATTAATTGACAAGGATAAAACAAGTAAGTAATATAAAACTTCTTTTGTCACATCTAAGACAAAGCAACAAAATATAATGAGAGTACCACCGGGATTAAAAGGAACTGCACGTAAAATAAAAACAGAAATTGATGCGTTTTTTACTATTATCAATATTGATATGGTTGATGAAATTCTAATTTTTACCAATTTATATATAAATGAACATAGAGATAAAACGCAATATTTAAGAGATAGAGATTGCAGGAATGTGGACAGGAGTGAGTTATTGGCCTTTTTTGGACTCCTCTATTTGATTGGCATAAAGCACGGCAGTCACACAAATGTGATGGAACTTTGGGAAAAAGATGGCACAGGGATTGATATTGTTCGAGCAGTAATGAGCTACAAACGTTTCCTATTTATTGCACGTTCATTAAGATTTGATGATAAACATACAAGGAGTGATAGATGTAAAATAGACAAGCTGTCGGCCATTAGATCGTTCTTTGACAGATTTATAAAAACTTGTAAAAACTGATACAATTTGTCAGAGTATATAACAATTGATGAAATGCTCCATCCCTTTAGAGGTAGGTGTAGCTGGATACAATATATAATCAACAAACCTGCTAAGTACGGGATAAAAATGTACGCGTTATGTGATGCTCAAACATTTTATACCGCCAATTTAGAGATATATTGCAGTAAACAGTCAAGTGGCCCATACGACGTATCAAATTCGGCTTTTGACGTTGTAAAACATCTAATAGAGTCCGTAGAAAAGACAGGAAGAAACATAACAACAGATAATTTTTATACTAGTATTCCGTTAACTAGATATTTGCTACAGAAGAAAGTTACTCTGCTTGGGACGCTGAAGAAAAACAAAAGAGAAATTCCTCAAGAATTTCTTCCACATAAATCAAGGGCAGTTCAATCTAGCATAGTTGGATTTCAAAAATATTATATGATTACCTCTTACGTGCCGCGTAAAAGTAAGTCAATCATATTATTATCGTCTATGCACAACGAAAGTACAGTTGACATGGATACTAAGAAACCACAGTTGATTTTAGATTACAATAAAATTACTTATTATACAAATCATTTCGATCTCCTACAGATCTTATATTTGGTAACATATTCATTGTATCTTCCAAATCGTCAGAGATGAACTCGATGACGGTGATGATAAACCAATTTTTTTTAATTATATACTATGATGATACTTTAAATAAAAACTAAGCTAATAACAATAAAAACTATAAACTATAAACTATAAACTATAAACTATAAACTATAAAGTGAAGTTAAAAACAATCGATTATTTCAATATCCGCATAAAATGGGTTGGGTACTTTTGACAGCTCAAAAACTGTCGGTTCCAATCGAGTAATGGTTGTTGCAACTGCAACATATTCTAAAATAAACTGGAAATACAAATCAAAAATCAATCGTTTATCTGTTGGTGCAATTAGACATTTAGAGTTATCATGTCGCGAAGTCACGATTACGTTCGATATACGACTTATATAAAATAATAATCATGTTGTTTTGTTCTTTAGTAAAGAATTTCACAGCAATATAGGAGTTCTTATTTATTTCTTCCTCATTTACGATAAGCATAATGTTCGATTGATTGATAGTACAAATATTATGCGTAATTTTTCTATTTACTTGTTATACAACACACGATATTTCGATAAAGCGAATATAAAACACTATAAATATTCTTTTTATGATATTTCTGCTTTATTAGCATTTATCTGCATCAAGGTAATACACGCAGTAACTTATTAACAATAATTAAAAACGCTACGATAGTTAAAAGTTACGCAAGAATTAAAAGAAACCGATTAAATCGATTAAAAACGAAAACAGTAGACAAATACTTTATTCAAAAAACGCTTCTTATATTTCATTTTTTGTTATCAAAAAATCTTTTTAAAAGACCTCTCTTCAACCTCACAGCAATAACGTACGAACACAATTCACATCCCTAAACCTGATTTCATTTCCTAAATGGTTATGTATATTACTAGGCCCCTAAAAACCTCCATTTGTCAAGTTTTAGCACTTACAAGTCGTGTAGTAGTAACGACGTGCAAAAACTAGTGGTCTGTTTCCTTGTCAGGGTCTGCGACGACATTTTGCCGTTTATGGGACAAAGACGGGAGGGGGCATAATTTTGGGTTTAACTTTACATCTTACCAGTCGAATTATTATGGCATATTATAACACAAATATTTATTATTCTGTTCTCATTACACATAACCACTATTAGCAAAGTCAATTATTTTTGGGCAAATAAATAAAATCAGTAAATATGTAAAAGTAAAAATTAAACTGCCAAAACAGTTTAAATTTCAAAATAAGTGGGTTTTACTAATGATGTTTTTTTTTATTTTATTTATTCGCATCAACCACTAGGGTTATCAGCGGTAGGTTTATAATACAAATAGAGAAAATAAGTTACATTTTAAAAGTCATAACTTACAACAATATGGTAGAATGTACATGTAACAAAATTTAAATCATAATAATTTATTATAGAGTTTCCAGTAATTTAAAAAAGACAGAGCTTTATTGAATTTTGTAACCAGTGTTTCTTTCAGGCTGTTGGGTATCTTGAATATCACCTTGGCTGAGGTGTACTCTGGACATTCTATTATTATATGGTTGACTGTAAAAGGTGTTTGGCATCTTTGGCACATTGGTAGTGGAGATCATTGTACATTGGATAATCTTTGGAGACCATGCAGCCGTGCGTAAGTCGTGTATGCCCAAGACCGAGTCTGCTGATAATTACCTGGTCTTTTCGTTTTGGTGGTATAGGAAGATTTTTTAAAGATACGTCTGGTTTGATGATGAATTTTGTGTTTGTTTGATCCCATATTTCTTGCCAGATTTAATTTATATAAGTCTTAAATAAAGTTTTAGTATCTGATATTGGTATACCTGTTGTAGTCAGAATGTTCATATTGTTTATTGCTTCAAACGCTGTTTTGTCTGCTAGCTCATTACCAGTTATTCCAACATGTGATGGGATCCACATAAATGATATGGTTTTTCCAGAAAATTGCAGCTGTTGCAACGCATCTTTAATTAGGAATATATTGGTGTGTGTAGGATAAACATGTTTAATGTCCTGTAAAGAACTTAATGAATCTGATAATATTTTCTGATACAGCAGCAGCTCCTACTCCGTTGCAATCTTTAGAGGCATCAGTGAAGAACAATTTTTAAGTGGAATATTTGAGTAAATTTGCATGATACTGAAGCCTGACCTCAGCAGAGATGTGTAAATGCTTATCATGATTAAGTAAGGAGAGGTCTACTATTGGTAAAGAAACTGTCCAGGGAGGTGCCTGGTATATTTTTATGGGTGCCAAGGTGATTTGATTGATATAATACGGTAGTCTTTTAACTTGTTCGTAAAATGGTACTGTCTTGGTGGTGTAATTTGTATATTGTTGTAGTGATTCTTCCGATTCTAAACTTGCGAGAAAAGTATGATCCTTTGCGCTTAGAATTTTTGAAGCGTAGCATAGTGATACATATTTTCTTCTGAGGTATAGCGGCATTTCTCCTGCTAGCACTTGAAGGCTTCTTATTGGAGTAGTTCTAAAGGCTTCAAAGATTAGTCGTAGAGATTTGGTTTAAATAACACCCAGTTTTTTTAGTTGATTTTTATTTGCTGTTTCATAACATATGCATCCGTAGTCGAGTTTGCTTCTTATTATTGTCTGATATAAATTTAGAAGGATTTTAGTATCTAAACCCCATTTATGATGGGATAAAACTCTTAGTAAGTTCATTCTTTGTTGGCAGGATTTGATCAAATTGTTAATATGTGAAGTCCATGTGAGTTGTGAGTCAAATATTACACCCAAAAATTTTATTTCGAGGACTTGTTTCAGTAAATGACTATTTAGATGCAAGTTTAAGTTGTATTCTGCTCTTCTGTTGTCAAACATCTTCTCAGTTGAAAAAGTTAAACCAGTCTCTAAAGACCACATTTCTAAGCTGTTTAATATCCTCTGTAAAATTTGGTAGCTAATTCTATATTTTTACTTTTAACATATATTACTAGATCATCAGCAAAAAGATCATCAGAAAAGCTTTTACGGGAAGCTTTATGTGGTTCGTTATATTATTTATTGCGATTAAGAATAATAGTGGACTTAAGGCCGATCCTTAAGGAATTCCATTATGGAGTGATTTCGATGTTGACATGAATCCAATCGTTTTTACTTGTATGGACCTGTTTTGAAGAAAGTTTTTGGTGAAAGCGAGAAAGTTACCATCTATCTTCCAGTTTTTCATAATTTTGCGGATAAAATGCGTCCATGTTGTGTCGAAAGCTTTTCTGATGTCGAAAAATATTGCGATTACTTTTTGTTGATTTATAAATGCTTTATGAATTTCGGATTCTAGTGCAACAATATTATCAGCTGTCGATCTGTGCAAACGGTATCCGCTTTGTATTGGAGTAAAAAAATTTTTCTTTTCGAAGTGACATTTTAATCTTTTACTCAATATTCTACTCTATTGCTTTGCAACTGTTACTGGTGAGAGATATTGGATGATAGGAGGATGGTAAGTTTTTTGGCTTATTCATTTTAAAAAAAGGAATTATAACTGCTTGACGCCATATTGAAGGAAACGTTTTATTTGTGTAAATATTGTTAAAGATGTTAACTAAAATTTTCTTTACTGTTTCAGGTAGTTTCTCAATAAATATTGTTGGAATATGATCAGGTCCTGAAGAAGTTTTTTTAGCAATGCCTAGGATTTCGTTTAACTCGTCTACTGTAATCGGTATATTGAGAGGGCATAAAATATCTTCTATTTTAATTTCTGATAATTCGGTTTCTTCTTTGTGTTTTAAGAATGTAGAGTTTTATTGATCATTGCTCGAATATAGTTAATAGTGATCAGTTAAGATTTCTACAATTTCTAGTTTATCTGAAGTCATTAAGTTATATGTAGCAATGGTGTCGATATGATTAATTTTTGTTGAGTCTTTTATTTTCCTTATTTTCTGTCAAATATCACTTATTGTGATATTCCACCAGGGTAGAGGTGTTTTTGTGGTAGATTTAGTTTTTCCAATCGCTTCTCTGGCTGAATTTGTTAGGATATTATTAAAATTTATTATTGTGATGTTTATATCTTCTAATATTTTAAAGTCTTTCATTCGTTATTAACCTAGTGTACTTTTCCCAGTCCGCTGATTTTAATTTCCATGTTTGTTATGGTTTTGTATTAATGTGTCTGTCTTTAATATGAGTAATCAAAATTGGTAGATGGTCGCTGTCAAATGTCAAAAGTGTGAAAGTGTATTCCACTCAAGTAGTGGTCAAGTTGAATTGCTGAGGGATAAATCGATGGTTGAAAATGTGCCATTGTATGAGTTGAAACGGTTAGGCATTCCTGTGTTTAATATCACCAGTTTAAAGTTGTTAATTAATTCTAATAGAGTTTTGCTATTTTTGTCAGTTTTTGCAGATCCCCAAAATTCGTTATGACAATTTGTGTCAGCAAGAATTAATTTAGGAGATGGACTTTATTCTATCACTTTTTGTAGTTCTAGGAGTATGGATTCTTCCGGATGTGGTAAATATACACTGCAAATGTTAATTTTGCAATCATGAACTATTGAGACTGCAACAGCTTCCAGATTTGTATCTAACGGAATTTCTATGGACTCGACCGTAGATTTCACAAAGATGCCAACACCACCGCTAGCTTTTTGCTGCACCGGTCTATTTTTGATGTATGATGTATAGATATTAAATTTTACATTTTTACTAGAAAGTCGTGTTTCTTGTAAATATATTACTAAAGGTGAAAAATCATTGAATAATATTTTTAAGTTTTCGATATGGCTGTAAAAGCCATTCAAATTCCATTGAACTATTAATTTGGTTATTGGATAGAGTAGCCGTCGCTTTCTTCCTCAGTAATAGAAGAGTTGTCTGTTGTATGTATCTTTTTTAAGATCCTTGAAATGTTGTTTTTAACACGTTGGTTGTTTGTGTTTGTGTGTATCATTTGTATAAACCTTTGCTACATTTTCAGGAAACTTTGAACCTATAGCATTTGTAATATAGTCGCATAGTTCTGTGTATTTTAGTGTGTAAGGAATAGTAACTGATGATAAAATAGCTTCTATAGGTTTTATTCAGATTTCGATGTTCAAAGTAGTACTTCAGGTACTGCTGACTAAGCTAGATAAATGGCTAATTGTAATTGGGGAATTAAAGAAGATCACGGTTAAAGATGTTTGCTATTGGATTGCATCTGCTTGGAGCGACGTAAAAGTGTCCACTATTCAGAAGTCGCGGAAAAAATGATTTAAGATAGACAACAAAACACAAGACGTTCAAAATGAAACTGATGACTATGAAGTTGATTCTATAGCCAACCTAGCCAATCAATTATCAGTAGAACAAACAATCGGAAACCAGGACATCATCGATTTGATGAATTTAGATGAAGAAATGGAACTGACAGATGATGCAATTGCCAATCTATATAATATATATGTATATATATATATATATATATATATATATATATATATATATATATATATATATATATATATATATATATATATATTAATAGATGTACACAATATTAAGCGTAAAAATAAACAAATAAAATAAATCTAGTAAAAATATCATTAATTTACTTATAAGTCCCCTCTGTGTATCGAAATCCCTACCATTCTTACTCTTATACTCTTTACTTATTTATCAGAAAAGCGAACAACAAAGTGCTAAAATTCCACTTATTGTCCCAGACTTACATAAATTTCTGGAACTGCTTTTACGTGAAATTACTCCGGAATAGATTTAATGCTCTAAGGAATTGTTTAATGGCCTTTCTTACGGCATCAATATTGTTTTAATAGCGAAACTTTTGTCTTCCGTAAACACCATAAGGAACTTCTGTTTTAATTCGATTAAATTACTTTCAATTAACTTCACTGTTACATTGTTATTGTTTTGGAGAAGAATGTGGAGCATTTTAGACTGAATACATTAAATTAACTTGTTTTTAGACCAATTCATAACAAACTGGACTTACTCTTAGGAAACTGCATACAAGGCACAAATCTAAATACATTTTAGGATAAGTTAAAAGGAGCAGATAAGTACCTGATGAATTTACTTAAAAATAATTTGAATAGGAGGCGTAATAAACAAAAAAAAATAGCAAATTTTTATGATTTTATACGGAATGTAAAAATCTAAAGAAAATTTTACACTAACTAATGTACTAGACATTTTACTTATCTTTTTATTTGTTCTCTTGTTAGCAATTTCTAAAAAATTTTGTTGCAATCTGTTAAATCCTCATTTTAGAACCTTGTATTTTCAAGGAATGTAATCTTAATTAGGACTTGTTCAGATCTCTTGTTGGGAGTTTCGACACTGTCTATTGTTACTTTCCTAACAAGTTAAGTAACTGATATTTTCAGCACGTCTATAAAATTTATATTTTTGCTAATTTCTTATTATGTTATCATAAGAAAGATTCCTACAATAATCGTTTTTAAAACAGAAAAGTAAGTAACGAAAAAAAACCAAGCCTGGTCACAACAACTCAGGGAAGAATCTTTGACAAATAATGCACTTGACTTCGCATGTGATGATAATATAATGATAACAATGAGAAAGACTGTTTAGAAGAAAGACACAATGAGTCCAAAAACGAACAAGAGTTTTACTTAACTGTTCCAGAAATTGACAAAGGAATTTTAGAAGAAACACTGTCCACCAATGAATTTACGCATCTATAGGGCAAGATCAAAAAATATTGTTACACAATTATGATTGGTTGGTTTATTAAACTTAGCTGGAGATAAAAAATTGAATTAAATTGAATTGAAATTAAAACAGATTAAATTGTGATGAAATTGTTGGTGCTACCAGTGATTCACCAGAGTTGTTTTGTTTAACCATGTCACATCGTTCCTTTTTTCTCATCCGACATTTAAGATTTGATGACTGTGATACACGAGAAACCAAATGAATGTAAATAGACTAGCTCGAATTCCAGATGTGTTTTCCCAAGTTTTCAAGTGTGGAAACTATCCATTTCGATAGTATATACCCTCCAAGCCGGTAAGTACGGGATTAAAATATTTTTCTTAGCAAATGCTAAAATATTTTATATTACTAATACGCAGGTTTCTGTTGGTAAATAACCAAATGGTTGTCCATTTGAACCTATTAACTTCGCGATTGATGTAGTTAGTAGACACGTTCAGCCAATTAGTAGATCTAATCGAAACATTACCATCGATTTCTGGTTCAACAGTATTAAATTATGCGAACGCCTACTCACTGAGCCTAAAATAACAAGTATGTTTGCATTAAGGAAAAATTCTACTTTAGCATCACACGTTCCAAAACTGAATAAAAACGTGCTTCTTGTATCTTTCATGCATGACGATGGCGAAATCGCTGGAACTCCACAAAAACTTATGACGATTAGTGACTATAACAAAACGAAGATAGGAGTTAACATGGTGGATCAGTTATCATTAAAATACAATGTAGCTCGCAATACTAGATAAATACCGATGGTGGTCTTTTACGCCCTACTTAATGTGATAGAAATTAACACATTCATAATTTACTAATCTAACCAAAAAGATAATAGAGCATATCGCAGAAGTTTTTTGACAGAGCTATCCAAATGTCTTGTAAAAATATATGTGATAATAGACAAGCAGATCAACATATACCAAGTCCCATCCGAGAAAAAATACAATTAATATTAAAGTTACCCACAGAAACGCATCAGAGACATTGTCGTACGGCCGTAGCATCCTCCTGGTTTTAAGGGGTTTCTAGACGATCTACGACCGCCGCTCTCGAAGAGGATCTCAAGTTTCGAGAGTCCATCTTCGTTATAAGGAGTTAAATTGAGATACCGGGCAAGAAGTTCCGCCGAGCCTTTGTGGTAGGTGAGGGGACACCGGCAATCAGAATTCTCAAACAGTTCGAGCTTTCTTACAGACAAAGTATTCTTACAATGACTTAATATGTGTTAGAATTCTGATGCGTGGTGTATACCTCAAGTTCCACAGAGATGTCGGCCTTCTCACCTCGTGTAGCCGCGTTGCCTCTCCTCGAGAGAGGTACAAGAATGCCGGCAATGTCGACTCTTCCTGCTGCCAGTTGCTTCGTGTAGCTACCTTTTTTTAACAGTAATTCTTATAGTTACTATTTGCACAAGGTTTTGGAGACGAAGTGTTATTGCAGCGAACCTGATCGGAAAAGCAATTACAAGTCCCCGTCGGGGTTTTTATTCGTTCTTTACCGTGACAGGCCCAAATAACGCTGTGGTCAGTTCGACACGATTTGAAATAGTTCTAAGACTAATGTCTTTTCTATCTCAGAAAGTCGTGTTCGACTGTCAGGAAGCGTTTGTAGTCGACATGCCGGTTCGTGTACTTGATGATTTAACTTCTAAATTGGATAACTATTCTTCAATTTGACGTCTTCGACGATAGCAGGATATTGGTTAATTAATAAAACTCAAAGGTAGCTTGGTAGCACACCGAACCAACAAGGTCTTATGGGGCTAGAAGTGTATGACGACTGGATCCCAATCGGAAGATGTGCTGCTCTTTTATACACATCGTGTTTGAGAATTTTCAGCACACTTCCGCCGAGAGGTCAATGACGGCGCAGTTAATAACGAGCGCTGTGGTTGGCCGGCCAAAGTAACAATCTTTGTCGTGATTGGTTACCTTGGCGACAATTTGTACCTCTAAAAACAAAAAAGGAAAATAAAATAAAAGAACTTACCAAGCTACGTACCGCTAAGATACCTCTACAGAGACTCAGGAGAAAAAAGAATATTAAGAATTATGGATGAAAGAGCCCACAAGATCTTTAACGAAGCCAGAAACCATCCTAATACAAAATTAAGAGAGTTGACAAACTACGATATAAACCACAGACTGGTACATAAACGGCCAATGCAACAGCTCATAGGATATAGGAATTAATAAACATGAAGAAAAGAGATAGCCACAGAGTAAACTGAAAGAAAAAGGTAGACAGTGAGCAACAAAAAAATATTTTCTTTAGTTTTTAAGTACAATATACACCGAGGTGTGTGCAGGCACTATACACCCGGGAATGCACACCTCAACCACACCTACACATAGTGATAGAATAGAACTAAGTTAGTTATAGGTATATACACGGAGTGTGTGAGAGCGCTATACACTTGGGAATGCACACTCCATAGTTAGGTTAGCATAGGTAGATAATAAAAATAAAAAATGCTCACTGGCTAACAAAGACACGCCAACAAAAAATAAAAAATTTTAAAAAACGCACCTTATTAACACCAGCGTTAAAAAACGGGAAAAAGTATACGAACTGACAACGACGGAAACAAACATAACCCGCGAAACCGGGAATTTTATCATCTGATTCTGTGGCTAACCGCCATATAGAACGGAGATAATTAATAAACCGATGAAAAAATGATTAAAATAAAAAAAATTTTTTTTTTGGAAAAAACTGTATGTCGATTTCATACAGTTACGAATTCAAAAATGATAAGCAACATAAAATATAGTCATATCCAACAGGCACAGGCCCTTCAGGCATAAAAAATCGCGAATTCCGAGCATTGAGACCATGTGCGGCAAACATGAGCTTGATGGCCGGACAATCCCATCGAGCGCCCAGCCGACGAGGAGAACAAAATTCACTTTTGTCAAATCGTCGGCTGAGCGAACGAGCACACACAAAACACTTCTGGTTAGAGAGCCGCTAGTCACGACTGGGGACTCTCTGACCAGAACACACGAAATTTTTAGGGACCTCAGTCCCGACGTTAAGATAAACAAAAAGAAACAGTAAAGTAAATAGGGAGAAAAGCCGACATTTAGGCTACCCCTACAGTTAGGTGGCATAACCACAACAATTAAAAACGGAAGGTACTTCATTACCCAAAGTACCTTAGTAAATTCTAAGATCATAAGCCTCCTCACGTTATTAACACGCTGAGGAGGGGTGGAGGAAAAGCCCGGGGGTCAGATAGGTACCAACTCGACTAGCGAGGTGTGACCGGTTTGATCTTCGAACATGTGGATCCCTGTCTTATATTGGTATACACATGTTCCTAGGGGTAGGGTTGATCACCTCGTGTGTTAATGTGTGTGTGTGGAAAATAAAATAAAGCTGAAAATTTCTAGCCAATTCTTCTTTCTCGAAGATGTTACCTTTATTTCTGCTACTCCAGTGAATAAGTGGTTAAATTGATTTTTTGCCAAAATTGGTTTAGTGCACTAATGAGTACAAAATGACTTTTCGGATGTGGTAAATAAGTAGTTAAGTTGTAAGCGAACTCTAGCCAAGGTTATGCGCATGTATATTTTTGGCCATCTTTGAAATTGATGTACTCTTTAGATTAAGTCAACCTAACCGAAAACAATAAAATAATGTCCTAGTAAATAAATGGTTAAATTGACCTGCCCAGTTATGACCAATAATTTGAGATTAAACGACTTACCTGTAAGGAAGTTCAATCATAATTATACGAGCTTCATTCCATCAGTCTAGAACACAAATGGCATCACTGCTTTGCTAGTGAAGTACACACTAGTCGAAAGTAAATAAACCAAATCTTCATCCGGTCACCCCCGGTCTGGCCTCATTCTTGCGTTAGTGAAAGTCGATTATGTAATTGGGGTGGAAGGATGAACCTCCGGAGGGGTGGGTTGTTCTAGACTGATGGAATGAAGCTCGTATAATTATGATTGAACTTCCTTACAGGTAAGTCGTTTAATCTCAAATTATACTTCGCTTCATTCCATCAGTCTAGAACACAAATGGCAGTTGTTTAGAGAGTTTACATGATCGACTAGGCTTTAATAAATCATACAATTTAAGTACTAATCATGAATGTGTTGCTTGTGTGAGTCCATTTCAAAAGGTGAAAGAAATAATAAGTTAGACTTACTCACAATCAATTTAATTTAACTAATCGGACGACCGGTTTCGCTTTCTACAATATGCAAAGCATCTTCAGGTCACGATACAAAGTTAAAATGCTGAAAACAATAATCCCATATTAGGGTGTTGTCTAATAAAGATAAAAACATAGGTAGGTGATACAAATTATATAAATTACAGTAATTATGCCAATATTACATGTCTGTGGTTTTATAAATGAATAAAATAATAATAATAAAATGTTTAAGCAGACAAGGTAAGACCCACAAATTGGTAACATCGTCTATTAAACTGTAATGAATCAATAAATAAATGAACAACTAAATAAACATTACTTACATGCCGGTACTCTATTAATTGATGGTTGAAAGAACATGGTTCAAACTATCTTGGATTGTTGATTGGAGAACTCAGGTTAACTATTGTAATTGTTTAACGGTAAACTGGGAAGTTCTTGAGGAGACAGATTTTATCCAATGAAGTAGAGATAAGTGGAATGTATTGTTTGTTTTATGAAAGTAATGTTCTATACCATTAATTTATTTAAAGTTATTTAAGTTTATTATGGAGATATATTTATGAAATATGTGTTATTTATTGAGATTTTATGTTTTGTTCTGTAAGGTGACAGTTGTAAGACAATGAATAGGAATGGATGTATAGATTGTGTGGGTGTGCAATTGTATAAACTTGAAGTTATCAAAATTTCTTTGATAAATTTGTTGCAATAACTGGCAAATTATTGTAAAGTCGAAAGATTTTAAGTTAAAATTAAATTAAGACACTTTTACACACACAGAAACACACAGAAAACACTTTAAAAACGGGGGACGAAACAAACATTTAATTAAAAATAAAAGGAGAGGATTTCCAAAGAACTACATTTCTTATTAGGAGACAATGAGTTTTTTATGTGCTGTTTATCAGATTTTAGAGGTAAACTTGACAAATGTAGGTTAAAGTGTGACAGTTCTTCTTCTATTTTAAATGCTGTAAGTTAAGTTATCTAGTTTATGAAACAAGCTGATATTAATAAAATCTAAATTATTTTAATTTTAGATATCAAAGTTATTTGGTGTGTTAATATTGGCATACTTTAACAAACTTTAAATAATTGATTTCAATGTAACAATATAAATAATTGTAATACTTATGCTATGGTAACTAACTCAGCTAAGTCAAAGTTACAGAACAAACTTAAGTGATTATTTGTTAATTAAATTAAAATATGTACATTTGTATTGAAAATGTATAATGTATAACTAAATTACAAACTTTCTTTGAAAATAATTGTTGGTGTGAGTCACAGTTTTGTGTGAGTCAGTGTTTGAATAAATATTTAAAATACTTATACACACCATGACAGATGACTCACACCAACAATTATTTTCAAAGAAAGTTTGTAATTTAGTTACAATACATTTCAATACAATGTACATATTTTAATTTAATTAACAAATAATCACTTAAGTTTGTTCTGTAACTTTGACTTAGCTGAGTTAGTTACCATAGCATAAGTATTACAATTATTTATATTGTTACATTGAAATCAATTATTTAAAGTTTGTTAAAGTATGCCAATATTAACACACCAAATAACTTTGATATCTAAAATTAAAATAATTTAGATTTTATTAATATCAGCTTGTTTCATAAACTAGATAACTTAACTTACAGCATTTAAAATAGAAGAAGAACTGTCACACTTTAACCTACATTTGTCAAGTTTACCTCTAAAATCTGATAAACAGCACATAAAAAACTCATTGTCTCCTAATAAGAAATGTAGTTCTTTGGAAATCCTCTCCTTTTATTTTTAATTAAATGTTTGTTTCGTCCCCCGTTTTTAAAGTGTTTTCTGTGTGTTTCTGTGTGTGTAAAAGTGTCTTAATTTAATTTTAACTTAAAATCTTTCGACTTTACAATAATTTGCCAGTTATTGCAACAAATTTATCAAAGAAATTTTGATAACTTCAAGTTTATACAATTGCACACCCACACAATCTATACATCCATTCCTATTCATTGTCTTACAACTGTCACCTTACAGAACAAAACATAAAATCTCAATAAATAACACATATTTCATAAATATATCTCCATAATAAACTTAAATAACTTTAAATAAATTAATGGTATAGAACATTACTTTCATAAAACAAACAATACATTCCACTTATCTCTACTTCATTGGATAAAATCTGTCTCCTCAAGAACTTCCCAGTTTACCGTTAAACAATTACAATAGTTAACCTGAGTTCTCCAATCAACAATCCAAGATAGTTTGAACCATGTTCTTTCAACCATCAATTAATAGAGTACCGGCATGTAAGTAATGTTTATTTAGTTGTTCATTTATTTATTGATTCATTACAGTTTAATAGACGATGTTACCAATTTGTGGGTCTTACCTTGTCTGCTTAAACATTTTATTATTATTATTTTATTCATTTATAAAACCACAGACATGTAATATTGGCATAATTACTGTAATTTATATAATTTGTATCACCTACCTATGTTTTTATCTTTATTAGACAACACCCTAATATGGGATTATTGTTTTCAGCATTTTAACTTTGTATCGTGACCTGAAGATGCTTTGCATATTGTAGAAAGCGAAACCGGTCGTCCGATTAGTTAAATTAAATTGATTGTGAGTAAGTCTAACTTATTATTTCTTTCACCTTTTTAAGTACTAATCTTTATTATATAGCAGCTAACCAATATGAATAATTAAACAGACACTATATTTTACTTCTTAGGTAATGAGGTAACTAATCCTAACAATGAAACTTACTTCTACAAACAAAGTATTTCTTATAACCTAAAAATATTTCTAGCAAATTCTGCGGGGGTTTCGATTGGTCTATTATAATAGTTAAAAAATATTTCTGAATTTTTAGACCAACCTGCAGTAGCTTTTATGGTATCGATTGAAACTCCGCATCTAAGCGCTGCCGAAGATGACGCATGCCTGGTACTGTATGGGGTAAAGGTACTTACATCGATACCACTCATCTTCAGAACAGATTTTATCCATCTTGAGAGTGTCTGGGTAGAGGCAGCCCGATATGGTTTCTTGTAAGTTATAAATAGACGCGTTATATTTCCCCTCAAGGGTTTTGTGATATTAATATAATGTAGTAAAGTGGAAGCCACACAAAGTTCTGGTTTATTATAGAAAAACGGAAGACAAAGTTTAGGTTGACTTTTATTAGGTGCTGAAGTTTTTAGCAATTCTGTAATTATTATTTCAATTCGATCATCGAAGTTGGAAATGTTATTAATGTGAATACTGTTAATAGTTTGAACTCGGTGTGCAGTACATAAAGATATTATGGTAACCAACTTTAGCGACAATTGCTCTAATGTAAGATCTTCCAACGGATATAATGTTGACACATACTCCAGAACGTTATCGGGATTCCAAGTCTTAGTATATTTTGGAAATGATGGCCTCAATTTAAAAATACCTTTAAGATATCTATTAAGAGCTTCAGATTGTTTAATATTTGGTACTATTAGAGAAATAGCCGATCGGAATGTATTTAAAGTGGACTTCCCCTTTCATATTCTGTTAACAAAAATTGCATAACATCTTTATCAGATGCATCAAAACAGAGCAATAGGTTTTCTTGACAATATGACCACCATTTCCTGTACGCCACACTGTACTGCTTTATTGTAGATTCTGACAATGATGCCAACATTATATCTGTTATTTCTACAGAAAAACCCTGGTTTAGGTACGCTCGCCGGATACAATCCCTGCCACCAGGGTAATCTTCGACCATATGGGGTGGCTGCAATTAAAGGGAGATAACATTAGGTCTCTTTTTGGTTTAAACAAAATGGGTCTAAATTTTAGAAGTTTTAAGAAAACTGGATACCAACATTGAGCTTCCCAAAGAGGAACCACCACAATCCCTTCTGCTTTATCTAATATTATTTTATTAAGTACTCTCATAACCAACGAAAACGGCGGAAAAGCATAAAATTTGTAATTGTTCCAATTTAAAGTAAAAGCGTCTATAGCGAATGAATCGGGATCTTTCTTCCATGACACATATTTTGGACATTTAGTATTAGATATTGAAGCAAATAAATCAATCTGCGGTTTGCCAAATGTTTCCACTATTTGGTTATATGCTGCTTGATTTAACGAGTATTCCGTATCAATAGTTAGCGAACGTGATTCCGCGTCTGCTACTGAATTACTTTTTGATTCTATGTAGGATGCAAAAATAAGGATATCTCTAGTCTCACACCACTGCCATATACAGCGGGCTAAATAAGCTAGCTTAGGATACTTTATGCCTCCCATTTTATTGATATAAGAGATAGCAGTGGTGTTGTCAATTCTTAAAAGTATTGAGCAAGATCTTTTATGTTTAGCAAAACTTTTAAGACCCATATAGGCAGCAAGTAATTCTAAATGATTGATATTAAACTTTTTTGTATCTTCTGACCAAAAACCATGAATTTTTTCTGCATCACAACAAGCTCCCCATCCAGACAAGGAAGCATCCGAATAAATTATCATTTGATATGTAGATTGCTGCAAAGATGTTTTTGCTTGTGGTATGGCTGATATCCACCATTGCAATTCAGTTCGAATATCGTTATCAATTAATAAATGTCTATTATAGTCCCCACTTTCTCTTTTTAAAGCTAAATATTTTTTCCGTTCGAGGACTTTGGTGTATAGGTAACCGTATTTAACTGCAGGACAAATTGATATTAGAGAACCAATAATTCTCGCAAACCGACGGATTTTACAAGCTTGAAACTTCAAAATTGACCGAATTATTGTTATTGTATTGGTAATTTTCACCTGAGTTAGAGACAATGACATATCAACGCTGTTAAAGATAAACCCTAAAAACGTTATTTGTTGAGTTGGAATGAGTGTACTTTTCTTATAATTAATTATGAAACCCAATTCTAGAAACAGTTCAATTGTAATTTTTAGATTATTAATGCATTCTAATTTTGTACTCCCTAACAATAAACAATCATCCAAGTAGTTAAGAATAAGAATATTTCTAACTTTTAAATATTGAGTAACAGGTTTTAAAATTTTTGTGAACAAATATGGTGCGACTGATAAACCAAAAGGTAAAACGTTAAATTGAAACATTTTTCCATTGTACTGAAATTTTAAAAATTTACGATGTTGTTTATTGATTGGTATTCCAAAGTAAGCATCCTTTAAATCTAGAGAGACCATGTAGCAACCTGGAGCAATTAAACTTTTTACAGACCTGTAATCATCTAACTTAAAATGTGGAGCTGTAATATAAGAATTTAATCGTTTCAAATTTAAAACAAATCTGTTTCCTCCACTAGACTTCGGTACTAGAAAAAATGAGGATAAAAAGCCTTTCTTATTTGAATTACACGGTGATACAGCACCAATTTCTATCAATTCATCAACAGCTGCCCTCATTGCCTGGTGATCGGAATGACAACCTTTTTTAAAAAATGATTGATTCTGGCAAGGTTTTAAATCAAATGGAATTTTGTACCCCTTAATAGCTTCCAAAATGAAACGATTTCGAGTAACTTTGCTCCATTTTGCTACAAATCTCTGAAGTCTACCTGCATATTTTACCTCTAATTGCGACGTGGTTGTTTCCTGGGATATTGTGCCGTTTTGTAATTTTGTTTGTTCTGCCTTCTGCTGTAAAGCTTGTCTCTCCCGTCGACGAAGAACTGACTTCTTTTTTCTTTTAGGTAGTTTCCGTAACCCAAGTTGTTCCTGTCTTGATTGAACCTCATCCTTCCTCGCTGAGGCTGCAGCTTCCAGTTTAAAGACGTCGATGAAGGTTTCTTCACAAATGCTTTTAAGTCAAAACTAGATTTCTTTAAAGCCTGTGCAGTTTTACACCTATTGGCAAGATCCATTCCAAAAAGCTCTTGATCTACTGGACCAACCTTGGCTATTTTCCTCATTTCAGGATTGAGCCTAGGTTCTAGCTCATGTCGACGATGGAGAGATATTAAATATTGGGAATGTGTAAGGAGCTTCGCAGCATCTGCCAAGGGTCCAACACAATCCGTAATGCTGTTTGTCGGCATTTTTAAGATCTGGTTAAAAGCAGCTCCGAAGGCACTTAAACCCTTACCCAAACAAGTTTGTATGTGCTCTAGGTAGGAGTCTTTTTTAATATCCTCACTAGAGGCTAGTAACTTTACTTCCTCATTCAGTTTGGGAGGGGCAAGACTTTGAATATTGTTTGGGTACGGCCACTCGGTCAATAACTTGTCCCTAGTCTCTTTTGGTAGACCGGATGTGAGGTAGCTCGACCAACGTGAGACAAGTTTTGTATCGAGATCTATCCCTTGAGGGCTTGTCTTACTTGGGTCCTCCCCTAGGGCAATATTAATCAAGTCAGACTGTGCATTCTCGTCTGTGTTTTCTTCCTCTGAATCCGACGAAGCAAGGGGGTTGGCCCTAATCCTCTTAAAACGGCGTGAGGGGCCCGAATCTGACTCAGAACTTGAACCAGAGTCTGAAATAAACGAAATGTCAGACTCTGATAACCAAGAAGTGAAATAAGGAAGAAAATAACCAAATAAATAAACAAAAAATTAGGATAAATGAAAATCCGATGCTATATCCATGATATATATCACAAGAATATCACAGATACCATATACCGTTCCAGAAAAGTCTATAAAAAGATCAATACTTGCACAAAACATTGTAAAGCAAGACGTTAGATTTTATTCTGCAAATTATTTGTACCTGCTTGCTAAAAGAAAATAATGTGTTATAAGGCCAATAAATAAGGTAAACCCTTACACACTGTTATGTAAAAAATTAAAATAAATAAAAATTCGAATGCTATATCTACGATATATATCATAAGCATAACACAGATTTTATTAAACACAGATTTTTACCATTACATTCGTGTTGAAAAGGTCTATGAAAAGATCAATCCTTGCACAAAACATTCTAATGTAAATCGTTAGATTCTAATCTGCAAAATTTATTTTTGTATCTGCTTACTAAAAGAAAATAAGGTGTTGTAAGGCCTATAAAAGGTAAATCCTTACACACGATTACGTAACAGTTTTTATTATACCATCGATATTCGATATGTGTTCATATTTACGTAAACATCTATCAATTTTGTGATACAAGGCCTCTATGAGGTAAATCCTTGCACACCATTTTTTAATTAAGTCTGTGTATTTTACTTATTGAAAATACGGCAAAATATTGTGTAGTAGGGCCTTTAAAAAGGTAAATCCCTACACACCGTTACGTAGTTATCTCATAAAATATCTAAAGTGCAATGTTAACCTTATAATTTTGTAAACAAACAAACAAAGACACCCTTAGCCGCAGCCGGTTCGATGAGTAATGTTATATTTGCGTTGGAAAATTCCCAATAACCGTAACAAAATTGATTAAATTATGTACTTACATGAGGAGTTGTTAGCTGATAATTCTGTGACAGCATTTTGAAGATCTCGTAGCTGTCTTAAAATTTCCGATATATTATGTTTTCTTTTCGGCATTATTGAGCACTAACACAAAAAACACTTTATAGCGACTTATGCGTACGACACTAAAAGCAAGAATGAGGCCAGACCGGGGGTGACCGGATGAAGATTTGGTTTATTTACTTTCGACTAGTGTGTACTTCACTAGCAAAGCAGTGATGCCATTTGTGTTCTAGACTGATGGAATGAAGCGAAGTATAATTATTTTCTGTGCTTAACAGGTTAACTCGAGTTGACGTATTTTGGTCCACTGTACATAACTGGTTAACTATAATATAGTTATTACATCATGAAATTTTCTGACTAATTTACGATCTAAAGCAGATATCTATCTAGCAGATACAGCGTAGGTTATATACTAGTCGTTAGATAGCGTTATATGTACATTTATTGAATTTTTAAAGAACACTATTCGGGGCAGTACAAGCTCATATAACGATATTATTATCGAGGTTAAATTCAAAGTTTATATTCTTTTTTATTTTTATTCTATGCTCGATAACATTAATTCTTCATAGTATTTCTGCATTTTGTTTAACAGATGGATTCCCGGATGGATCAACATTTTTAAGAGTATTCAAAGAAAAAGCTTTGACAAAAAAGATTGTGCTGCCTGTTTTTAACTCAGACAAACTAAAAGACAATAATGATAGCGATTTAATGCAAGGTAAGGTACTTATTTAGATCTCTACAAAACAGTTTTAGAACAGTACTTTGTTTTAGACGTGGATACCGCAAATACAGCTAATAATAACGTTGCCATTGACGTGTTGGAAAATTTCGATTCAGATGATAGCATTGCTAAGCATAAGCGGACGAAAAAAACAAATCTGTGCCAAGAAGACAACAATGGAAGCAATTTATATAACACTGAAGTTGTTGAGGTAAGAACTAATAATAAAATATATATTAAAAAGGGGAGATCCAGACGTCAAAGAGCTGAATGCAAAAAATTGAGAAATTTAGGAAAATTATATAAAACTAAAAAAGGAAAAATAATTTCTGAAAGAACAATGGGTACTTTTAAATCATGTAGAATGAAATGCAATGAGAGGGTAACAGAAAATGATAAAAAGTTTGCTTTAAAAAATAATTGTAATTTAGGAAGTAGAAACAAGAGGGTGAGTTACGTTGATTCTTTGATAGAAATAAATGACAAAAAGACTAAAAAAAAATATTACTAATCCAAAAAAAAGACAGGTTAGGCAGTTGCTTAATAACTGATAAACAAAAAGTAAAAGTATGCAGAGATTGTTTCCAAAAAATATTGGGTGAAACAAAAGGTTTTGTCCAATTAGTAATAGAAAAAAAAAAGTCTGCAAATGGTATAATACAAAAAGACCAACGAGGTATGGCTCCGCCTTTAAATAAATTGAGCTTAAAAGATTTGCAAGATGTCAAGTCCCATATTTTGTCATTTTCACTTATGAGAGCTACTATTGTCGAAATCGAACTAATAAAAATTTTTACCGTCCAATTTGACTATTTCGAAAATGTTTGATTTGTATAAGAAAGGACGAGCATCTTCTGTTTGTTTAACTATTTAGAGACTAAATAGTTAGACACACTAAAATTTTTCGTGATTTAGGTTTAGCTTTTAAAAAACCAAAGCAGGACACATGTCACAAATGTGACAATTTTGATTTACAAATTAAATTGTCGTCAGGAGAAACTAAAACCCAATTAATAGCAGAAAGAGACGAATATCATAACATGGCTCAATTTGTTTATGAGCAGAAAAATCGAAACAAGGCAATTGCTAAAGAAAATCAATCGAAAGGAGTTTATGCATTTGACTTGCAACAGTGCCTGCCTACCCCTTACCTTATAACCTCAGTTTCTTTCTACAGGAGGCAGCTGTGCAGCTTTAACCTCACGGTGCATGACATGGTAACAGACAAAGCAACTTGCTACTTGTGGGATGAAACCATATCTGGTAGGGAAGCCAATGAAATCGCCTCATGCCTTAATCATTTTTTAACACACTTGTCCTCTGAAAAAACGGAAGTAACATTTTATTTTGGTACGTGTGGCGGTCAGAATAAAAATAATATCGTTGCATTAATGTTTCTTAATTAGTGAATTACAGGTACTACGACTTACAGAATTTATCACCAAAGGATTTAATGAAAAAATGTACACAGCTACAGCTTTTCTGGACGTCAGCAAAGCCTTCGACAGAGTCTGGCACCATGGATTCATCTATAAAATGAATGAATTTAAATACAGTGAGGCGATGACATGCCTCCTTGCGTCATATCTTGCCAACAGAAGGTTCAGAGTTCGAATAGGGGCAACCCTATCCGAAGTCGGGACCCTGGAGGCGGGTGTGCCTCAGGGAGCGGTGCTGTCGCCTTACCTGTACACCATCTATATGGCCGACACGCCAAAAGAGCCAGGCTCTCTGTTGAGTCTTTACGCTGACGACACAGCAATAGCTGTTAGCTGGAGAAACCCAGATCATGCAGCTAATCATCTGCAAAGAGCACTAAACAGATTCCAAAGATGGTGCATAAAATGGAAAATAGCCTTAAATCCAGACAAAACACAGGCTGTAATGTTTAGTCACAGAAGAAGTGTACCAAATCGCGAAATTACAATCAAAAACACCCCAGTAGACTGGACCAACCAAGCTAAATACCTAGGGTTACATCTAGACAAGAAGCTAACGTTCACTGAGCACATCAATCAGCAAGTACACAAAGCCAAAGCGTTGAAAAGTCAGCTCTCAATACTTATAGGAAGGAAAAGTAAACTACGATTTAAAACCAAAATCAGGGTTGCGAATAGTATTATCCTGCCAGTCCTAACATATGCATCCGCAGCGTGGGGAAACACCTGTAAAACAAACAGGAAAAAGATACAGACCACTCAGAATCAAATAGTCAGAGATGCCCTTAAGATACCAAGGTACGTACCCTTGAGATACGTATATAGAGACTCAGGACAAACAAGAATTCTACGCACGCTAGACGAGAGAGCATATAAAATTTTCAACGGACTAAGAAACCACCCAAGCAGAATGTCAAGAGAGCTGACTAACTACAATGAAAACATAAGGACGGTACACAGATGATTAAATAACGTAAATTCATATTGATATATTCATACTTTTCATTAAACCGTTTAACGTAAATTTACCTTATATAGCAAATATAGAAGGGGCCCGTCAGGCCTTCTATATACCGCTCCGCGGAATAGGCCCTTAAGGCAGATCGAATGAAAGATCTACTCGCGAAATCCGAGCACTGAGGTCATGTGCGGCATACATGGGCTTGGTGGCCGGACCCCTCTCGGGTGCTCAGCCAGCGAGGAGAACAAAATTTATTTTGCCAAATCGGCGGCTGAGTGACCGAGAACACACTCTTTTCCGGACATAGGCCACGCTCTTTTTCTTTTTTTTTAGGGACTCAAGTCCCGACGTAAAGCTAGAGTAAAATCAATAGAGCCAGTAAAGTAAATAGGGAGAAAAGCCTAGATGTGGCTACCCCTACAGTTAGGTGGCATAACCACATTCACTAAAAACCGAGGATGTCCTATTACCCAGGGCATCTTAAGTAAATTTCAGATCATAAGCCTCCTCACGTAAGTCACACAATGAGGAGGGGTAGTGGAAAAGCCTGGGGGTCAGATAGGTACCACTTCGACTAGCGAAGTGTGACCGGTTTGATCTTCGGACATGTGGATCCCATTCTTACATTGGTATACACATGTTCCTAGGGGCAGGGTTGATCACTGCGTGTGTGTGTATGTTTCTTAATTTTGTTAATCAAAAATGAAACCTAAAGATCAACCACAAATTTTTGGTTAGTGGTCATACACATATGGAGTGTGATACTGACCACTCCGTTATTGAAAGGGCCAAGAAAAAAACCAATTTAAAAATAAATCATCTTAGCGACTGGGCACAGTTAATCAGCATTGCTAAACAGAAAATACCTTTAAAATTGTGATGATGTTGAAAGAGAATTTCTTTGAATTGTGACGAAACATTATTAAAAAATTTGATATTGATGGCGAACAGTTTCTGTGGAAACCTGTGCAATGGCTTTAATATGCTCAAAGCGGCGGCCAAATTTCATTTAAATGCTCATTAAGACAAGAAGATCGTTTCAAAACAATAAATTTTGCTCGCAAAGGACGTTTAACTGGATTATTTAGTTTACCTAACATTAACAACGAATCAGTGTCGATGTCCACAGAAAAGAAAAATACTTATTTTCTTTATTGCCTTTAATAGATCCTTCATTCCATGCATTTTATTAAAACCTGAAAACGAAAAACGATGTCGCCAATGATCCTGCCCTGAAGGAATTGGATCCTGACAAGATACACAACATAATTCAGAATAAATGTTTTTAAACTTACTGTAAAACTGTTTTTGTTAAATTTTAAATAAAAGAATATTCTTTTTTTATGTTCTAAGTCATTAGACCAAAAAATAAAATACATAGATTGGCTTATTTTCATTAATATATTGAGGTGAATAACTGGGTAAGTCGACGGTGAATAAATGGTTAAGTCTCATATCTTATTATCCTAATCACTTAGTAGTTACAGAATGAGACCAATAATACCACAGACCGTAGGTGATTTGTGAATGATACGTTTGTATTCTATCATATTTTTGAAGTTATACTTCTATATGCACGGTCGGCGTTGGAAATTTGCATGAGAGTGAATCTGTGAAACCATTACATATGTAGGATAATGAGTAAGAGAGAGACAGAAGATATATTTTCTCTCTCTTCCTCTCTCGAGAATAAAAATGTTCCTTATGTATATATATTTAATATTATATATTATATAATATTGTATATATATATAATATTATATATAATATAATATGTATTAATATTATTATTTATGTGATTTTTAAAATTAAACGTTTATAATTATTTTAGGCTTTTGTATTTCAAAATAATCACTGTTTTACCGAGAACTGTTAATTTTGAAATCAGTTAGTGTCATGTCTAATTGGCAAATCCTTTACGTGTTTGGTTCATACGCTGGTGGTTGTGAGTTCGAATCCCAATTATGAATGTCCTTTTTTATTTTTGAAATATTTAAAAACCTCACGTTAATCTTATTAAATATATGTAATATACGCAAAAAACTTTGGAATACGTTGGAATATATGTGTAAAAAGGCAAAACTGACCGACAAGGGCATAAACATAAACGGAGAAAAGCTTAGCCATCTAAGGTTTGCAGATGATATTGTACTAATAGCTGATAGGATAGATGAGGCCAAAGAACTTTTAAATCAGCTCTACCTTTCCTCGCTAGAAGGGGGATTGAAAATAAATATATCTAAAACCCAGATGATGACAAATCTTGTAGTCAGCGAAGATATATGCGTAGGAACAAGATCCATAGACCAGGTAATGGCCTATAAATACCTGGGTCATGAGATTCGCATAGGAAAAGATAACCAAACCGTTGAGCTTCTCCGTCGTATAAGACTGACTTGGGCAGCCTTCGGCAAGCTGAACCATATTTTCAAATCGTCTGACATACCAATATGCCTTAAAAGAAAAACGTTTAATCAGTGTGTTTTGCCAGTGTTAACTTACGGTGCCGAAACGTTGACCATGACAAGGAGAACAGTTCAAAAGATCTGTGTGTGTCAAAGGGCGATGGAGCGTGCTATGCTGGGCGTTTCACTACGAGACAAGATCCCAAATCGCCAGCTACGACAAAGAACAGGAGTGGCTGATGCAGTAGAAAGAGTAGCAACACTAAAATGGAACTGGGCAGGTCACGTGGCTCGAATGACAGACAATATATGGACAAAGCGGATACTGGAATGGAGACCAAGAGATGATGCCTACCGAAGTAGAGGTCGTCCACCAACACGTTGGACTGGCGATCTAAAACGTTGTCATAGGAATTGGATGCAAGAGGCACAAGATCGAAATAGATGGAAAATTATGAGGGAGATCTATGTCCAGCAGTGGATAAGCGAAGATTGAATGATGATGACGCAAAAAACATAAATTTTAAAATAAAATGAAAATTTACAACATAATCCGAGTTGTTGGTTTTTTATTTTTATCTTCGTAAAGTAAGTTATGTATATTGGCAGTTTTAAATACTTATGAATATTACATTTTAACTTATATTGTATTATTAGATTAAATTATGTTGCAGTGTATTTATTGTATTGTAATTTTTATATTAATAACAAAATAAATAATGAATTTTACTGCAGAGTATGTGTAATTTTTTTTTTGCATTTAACTCCTTTTATACATATATTAAAATAAAAATATATATATTTTCATTAAAATATTGATAAAATCCTTCATTTCCTATACTCCTATTACAGGTCAAATGTTTATATACAGCAAACGATGCACCATATACCTATATAACTAATTCTTTTTCTCTTTCTGCTCTCTCTTACCTATAGCGTAACATATGTAATGATTGTGCAGATTGACTCCTATATAAGATGTTAACAGCGAACGCGTGTATAGAAGTATAACTTTTATCGGCAGGCCCACTGGACTGCCACACCCGTTTTTTTTTGTAAAGTTTTAGTATTCTATGATATAAAATGATTTATGACATGTTGTCAAAATTTGTAAGTCGTCTCATGAAAACTATGCGAAATTGACTTAATCACTTATTAACTGGAGTAACAGATTTATAATTTATGCTTTGAGGGAAGACTAAACTAGGACTTTTTTAATTTTAATTCATTTTTTTTATATTTGCGTAAAAAATGTATGTTTTATTTTTATTAACGAGTAAGCAATAACTTATTCTATTACTTTTTGAGTTTTTTTTTATTAAACATTTTTGTAAAATATTACATCTAAGCCCTATATTAAGTAAAACTATTTAAAAAATGTGTGTTTATAAGAATATATAAAGCCATATATCACTATCGGTCCAACAGACCGAGGCCACCAGTAATTTGTAAATATCTCACGTTACCGTTTTGGGATTAAAAAGTTTTGAGCACATTCTTAGTCATAGTATTAGTATCCTGAATTGTCCTTAAAACGGATAGCTTGTATAGTGACGTTAGATATATTATATATTATTAGAACTAACGAATAATGTTCCACAAAAATTTCCCAAATAAGCAAAAAAAATACAACTAAATAACAAGAAGTGCATCTGTAACTAGTAATTCTGAAAAGAATATAAATACTGTTTTAATGTAACTAAGGTAAAGACAAGGTGTTGGTGCCTTTTACCAATTTTATTTAATATAAATAATGACGAAGCTCTGAGAACTTGGAAAAGAAATATGTTGGTATAGATTAACCTATTGGGGTTACAAATCTCTATACTTTATAACATGTAAACGATCGAATAGTGATCACACACGAGAAAGTTGACCTAGAATAGTTCAAGAAAACTAAAAGTGAAAACTGATTTTCACTCTTCTATCACAAACCCCTATTTTTGTAGCCATATTAGTATCAGGGAGTTAGTTGCCATACTTCTCCAAAACAGCTTTACTGATTTTACGAAATTGTATATGTGTATTTGTTAGATCTAAGAATAGGTCGTAATCTATTTTTCATACCCATTAGTAGTAAGAGTGATTAATCCCAAACATTTTTGTTTATTTTTTGAGCACAGTTTTGATTTTTATTTTTCTATGATGTTGCATTATAAAATACATACAACAGTTAATTTTCATCCTTCTATTACTAGAACACAGACCAACTGAGTACAAACTTCGTTTGAACTGACAAGAAGTACGTGTTCCGGTCGAGCACAGAAGCATATTGCTCTTTAAGTATTAACATTTAAAATCATTATCATTAACCTAGAGTCGCATTATAATATTTTTTATTTTAATATGTAAATCATATATTAATGTCTCCACTGCAATTTTAGTGTTAGATACAAGTACTAACGGAATGCATTGAGGATGATCTGAGTTAGATCGAAAACATCAGTTAGATCAGTTATGCATCTTTTAATTTTTGGAAGACACATTTAACAAGTTTTAATAAAAAAGTTTTTATACCAATATACAAATTTTTAAGTTTTTACTTCTGTATAAGTTTTTTAACTATGGTATACAGCCAACTACTGGGATATTTCCATTAATTTTATTTGTAGATGTATTTGCTAATCTTCTAAAAGTTTTTTTTTGGTCCAAAGACGGGTTTCAATTGAACAAGCCTCATAAATAATATAATATAGACAAATAAAACTAATTATTGAGGCGTACCTACTAAATATATAAGTCTTAAAGATATCTCTTATTCCCTGGAAATTCTACAACAATCTATCGAGATGCTACGCTTTGCCCTGGAGCCAACTCCGTCGACAGGATATTAAACAACTATGAGCTTCTCCTGGCGTACAAAGAAAGCAAATAAATTAATGTATATGCATATCGAGCAGCAGCACAATGGAGCTGCAAGAGAACAGCAAACAAAGTAATTAGGTTATGGCTTATTTATCGCGCTAAGGAAAATTACGAATTGTGAATTATGGCACTCGAGTTAAAAAGTCGGCGTCTTCAAGAAGATTAGTCGCGAAATAGTGTCATTCCCAGTTTATGGTCTAAGATTTATGGCACGGCGGTTTTAATTAAAAGATCTTAATAGCAAAAATGCTAAAGCTTTGTATTAATTTTTCTAATAGATTACTGAATCAAGAATCTTGTACAAGGCTGTAAACAGTCTTGTATAAGATAAAAATGGTAAATAGTACTTTATTATATTGAAAATTTAAACTTGCTACAAATTCAGTTTACATTACTTTACTTTAATTTATCGTGTCCGGACATGTCATTCATAAAATTTCGGCCCAGTATCGGGCTACGTCGGTTCCATCTTTGTTGGCGAGCCACAAATCTTCGAGGGTACATAGATGAGGACAGTTTCTGCATGTAAGAAGATGTTCCATATTCTGTGTTTCTCCACAGTCACAGTTCACAGGAGCGACCCCCGTTCTTATCCGATTCATAGTTTTCCACGTTTTAAAGTCTAGGGACTGGCCGGTCCATTGAACCTGGGGAAGAGGAAAAAAAGAGGTGTTCGAGCTTTGTATAGGGCATGCTGCTCGTCCGCGATCTGTTTAATTTTCTCTATGTGCTCTGCAACGCCTCTGCTTGTTGAGGGTTCTGCAAAACCCGCTGCTTTATATAGATTTGAGAGTGGCGTTGGTTTCATGCACCCCGTTACTATTCTGCATGTCTCATTTAGCGCAGTATCAACTTGTTTGGTGTGGGCAGATCTGACCCAAACGGGGCACGCATATTCAGCAGTTGAGAAACACACTGCCTGTGCCGTTGTTCTTAAAACGCCAGGACGTGTGCCCGATTTACTTCCCGTTAGCTTTCTGAGTATGCTGTTCCTAGTTGTTACTTTCCCTTTCGTTTTTATACAATATTGTCTGTAGGTGAGGGACCGGTGCAGAGTTACTCCAAGACATATAGGTTGGTTTGTGTGTTCTAATGTATTACCATTCCACACAATTTGGAGTTTTCGCTTGGCTTCCTTTGCGCGAAGGTGGAAAGCGCAGACTTGGGTTTTAGAGGGATTGGGTATCAGGTAATTCTGCAGGTAGTACGCTGTCATTGTTTTTAAGGCAGTTTCGAGTTTCTTCTCCATTTCTTCAAAACTATTTCCTTGAGCACATATTGCAAGATCGTCAGCATAGAGGAAGTGCTTGGTTTCGGTCGGCGTAGCTTGGTCGTTTGTGTATATATTGAAGAGCATTGGTGCTAAAACACTTTCCTGTTGAAGGTAATTTTTTTGAACTCTCCACCTACTTACTTTACCCTCCAGCATAACGAAAAAACGTCTGTTTTGCAGTAAGGAATATACGACCTTACCCAGATGGTGGTCATTGAGAGTGTCATATAATTTGTGGAGCAGTGTTTTGTGCCTTACTGTGTCATAGGCTGCTGTCAAATCTACGAAAGCAGCCCCTGATATAAGTTTTTCTTTAAAGCCCTCTTCAATGTGTTCTCTTAGTGCGAGGACTTGACCGGTGCAAGATTTGCCGGGTCTGAATCCTCCTTGTTGTGGGATGAGGTGCTTGTCAACATTTTTTTCTATTCTGGCGAGTATGAGTCTCTCGTATAGTTTAAAAAAGTGACACACAAGCGAGATAGGTCTGTAGCTACTGGGGTTTTCTGGGTCCTTTCCTGGTTTTAACAAGGCTATTACTTTAGATTGCCTCCATGATTTTGGAATTTCGCAGGTTTTGCAGAACGTGTTGATAAAATTGCAAGATCCAGTTTTTTGCTCCTTGGCCTAGATGCTTTATTTGTTCACTGCATATATCATCCACACCTGCAGCTTTCCCGTTTTTTAACCTGTTCATACCGTCGTGGAGTTCTTTTAGTGTAAAAGGAGTACCTAGGTGGTTTGTCTCCAAATCCAATCTTCTTCTAGTGTTTGGGACATTTGGGACAATCTACATTAATTTGGACGTATAATCTGTTGCAAAATAATTGGGATGGAATTCCCCAGACTAAGAGACTAAGAGAGACGGGTAGCGGGTAGGAACTCCTCTGGATAGTCCTATCAGAGAAAATGAATCAATCCCTGCCCTCCGCAGATTTCAGGGGTTTCCTGACCCGGGAAACTAGTACCTGCTTAGGGTCCCTTATCCAGGGTCACGGATGAAGTCCACAACGGCAGACACGGCGGAGAAGAATACCTTCGGTACGGCGTGGATGGCGAAAGTGGCAATCCCCTGATTTTAGGGATTGTATAGAATCACTCGCCAACCCGCTCGGCAAGCGTGGCGTTTTAAATATGCTAAAACCTACCAAGTTGAAGATGTCGAGTATCAATACGAAATTACCCCAGGTGAGTAGAGTTAAACACTCAGAATCTCACACTGAACAATCAGTCAGCCTCATGGATTCTGGGGGAGGCAAATATTCGACTGAATCAAATAAGAAAAACTATTCATCATTGCTTCGTATAGCCACTTACAATATAAGAACTATGAGGACCCAAGAACACCTTGACGAACTAGAACAAGAGCTCTCAAATATCAAATGGGATATAATTGGACTGTGTGAAACTCGCTTACCAGGAGAAGTATGTACCATCTTAAAATCTGGTCACCACCTATACCAGAAAAACTCCGTAGAAAATCATCACATAGGCGGTGTAGCGTTCCTGATAAACAAACGAGCTCCCTATAAAGTACCGAAGTTCTGTGCAGTATCAAACAGAGTCATATATCTTGTCATCGCTTTGAACAGCAGATACAGCTTACAGATAATACATGGATATGCACCGACAGGAAACTCAACAGACGAGGAAGCTGAATTATTTTACGAGGATCTGACAACAGCAAGGAACCAAGAAAAATCACACTTCGTAATAATCACAGGAGATTTTAATGCAAAAATTGGAACAAAAGAAGAGGGCGATACACAATATATCGGTCGCTTTGGGCTGGACAACAGGAACGAAAGGGGTGAGATGTTGTACAACTACTTAAACAACGAAAATTTATTTTGTCTCAACACTTTCTTTAAAAAATCTCAACAACGTAAATGGACATGGATCAGCCCAGACAAGAAAACTAAGAACGAAATAGACTATATACTCTCCAATAACAAAAACATATGCACCGACGTGACAGTACTAAACAAATTCTATACCGGAAGTGACCATAGATTGGTTAGAGCGAATATTAAAATACAGACGAGAGTAGAACGAAACAAACTTATTAAACGAGAACGATACCCAACCACCGATGTCCTATGTCAAAAACAAACGGAATACCACAAAGAGCTAAGCACAAGACTAAAATCAGTAGAGACACTGAGACAAATGGATATAAACGGACTAGCCAATAAAATAAAAGTAACTGTAACAACATCGGTTAAGAAAATATGCTCAAACACGAAAACAGCCAAAACATCTAAACTTCAACCTAATACAATTAAATTACTAAAAGAAAGACGAAACAGAACAGATCGAACTTCGGACAGCTTCAAAAGTTTAAACAAAAACGTGAAGAAAGATATTAGGAACGATCATAGAAACTATACTAACAATCTAATAAAAAATATAATACAAGATAACTGCAATATGAAAGTACTCAAAGCAAAAAACTCAAACGGCACAAGAAAAATCATAGAAATAAAAAATGAGAAAAACGTCACCGTCCGAGACAGAAAGGAAATAAGCGAGGCCATTAAAAAATTCTACACTAAATTATACTCGGCAAATACACAACCACAACAACGACGTACTGAACGAACAATAATTAACACCGGCTCAGAAGAAATACCGGACATAACCGACTATGAAATAAGAATGGCCTTAAATCAACTAAAAACGAATAAATGTCCGGGAGAGGATAGAATTACAGTTGAAATGTTGAAAATCGGTGGAAGAAAAATAGAACAGGTATTAAATATTTTATTTAATAAAGTAATTGATGAAGGAAAGATTCCTGAAGAATGGTACAACTCCGAAGTCATTTTACTATTCAAGAAAGGAGACAAAGCAAACATCGAGAATTACCGACCAATATCCTTGCTCTCACATCTGTATAAATTACTAACTAAAATCATAACCAACCGCCTAACATATAAGCTCGATTTCTATCAACCTATCGAGCAGGCTGGATTCAGAAAACATTTTAGTACCATAGACCACTTGCACACCGTAAGAACACTGATAGAAAAATGCACCGAGTATAATGTTCCAATTCAATTCATATGGCGTTCGTCGATTTCCATAAAGCATTCGATTCCATTGAATTATGGGCAGTGCTTGAATCTCTAGAAAATGCACGTATAGATTCAAGATACACTTACATAATTAAAAACATATATGAAAATGCCACCATGCAGATAAAGCTGGACGAAAGCACAAAAACTAATCCCATAAGACTACAACGGGGAGTAAGACAAGGAGACACCATCTCTCCCAAACTATTTACCCTTGCTCTAGAAGACATTTTTAAGAAACTAGAATGGAACAATAAGGGTATCAACGTCGACGGATCATACTTAAACCACTTGCGATTCGCAGATGACATAGTTTTAATAGCCGACAATATCCAAGAACTAAATGATATGTTACAACAATTAAATGCAGTTTCAGGAGCGGTAGGTTTAAAAATGAACTACAGCAAAACAAAAATACTGAGCCGAGACCAGACAAATATAACAATACAAAATCATACCATAGAAAATGTTGAACATTATGTATATCTAGGTCATGTTATCAAACTAGGAAAACCAAATCAAGATGCTGAAATTAAAAGAAGAACACAACTGGCATGGGGCGCTTTCGGCAAATTAGCATATATCTTGAAAAACACCTCCATTCCTGTAAACTTAAAGAAAAAGGTGTATAACACATGCATACTACCAGTTTGTACTTACGGCTTGGAGACAGTAGCCCTTACCAAAAAATCTGCTAAAAAATTAGAAACAACGCAAAGAGCAATGGAACGAATCATGCTTGGAATATCACTAAGAGACAAGATTAGAAACACCGAAATAAGACGTAGAACGAAGATTAGGGATATTGTGGAAGAAATTGCAAAAATGAAATGGCGCTGGGCAGGTCACGTAGCCCGATATAATGACAACAGGTGGACACGGAGAATTCTAGAACGGAGACCAAGGACGACAACAAGAAGCACGGGAAGACCTCAAAAAAGATGGGTAGATGACATAAGAACAGTGGCAGGCAAACAATGGATTAGATTGGCGCAAGATAGAGAAAGATGGAAGCAATTGGGAGAGACCTACATTCAGGAGTGGATGGAAAATGGTTGACAAAGAGAAGAGACTGGATCGATATCAAGTACAAAATGACTATACTCCCTTAAGTCTGTAACGAATAGTCACCCTTAGTCCTACGTTACATTAGGTTTAATTTTAAATTCTATACAAAGTAGGTGTAGCCAGGTACGTATTTCAATTTCCAGTTGTTAACGATTGGTAAATAAAATTTTAAGGATAATTTTGTGTACCTATTTAAATTTAATCAGTTAATTGCATTTGTATTTGGAATTCAGAATTACAAATTTCAAGGTAAATAAAGCCAGTGCAAACATTATTTGAAAACAAATTTAAAAAGAAACGAAACGAAAATAGACGAAACGTTAAGACAGAGTATTTTCAAACAGTTTTGGCAGCTAGGCAATTTAGAGAGCTAGGCAATGAGAATACATAGTCAGATATACAGAAGACATTAAACCAAAGTATAGGTTCACAACTTCTCAAAAATTAAGGGCTTTGAATTCAGCTTACTATTTCGAAATAAATAACGTTAAAGTTAGAGTATGCCCTGTCAAAGAAAGCACGTGATGGTGTTATAGAACCTGATGCATGGTAATCAGCGCAAAATTGACACTAAAATAAAAAATGGTGTGATTAATTTTATAAATTCGATTCCTAGAATAGAATCCCACTACTTGCATACTGTGACAATGTTATTTTTGGAATGAGACCAAACCCAAGCGTGGTGCCACTGAGATAGGTAGTTACATTCTTAATTACACTCAAATGGTACTTAAAAATACTGTTCCTAATACTGACGTAGATATTGTATTCTACAGTGATAATTGCTGCGGGTAACAAAAAAATAAATACTTATTATCTGGCTGTGCTTTTACAGTCCATAATATAAGAGTTAATTCTATAACCCATAAATTTTTGATCCGCGGACACTCACAAAAGGAAGGGGATAATATTCACAGTGTCATAGAAAAACAAATAAAAAGATATTTAAGGTCTGGCCCTATTTATTGCCCACAGCAATATGCTATATTATTTCGCACTGCCAAAAAAAAAGGACCACCTAATCTGGTAAAAGAGTTAACATTCGAAGATTTTTACGAGCTTAAAGTTCTTCACAAATCTTGGGGCAATAATTTCAATACATATGAGGGCAATAATCAAGTCAAATGGCATGACATTAAACAGATACGCGTTGAAAAGCAACATCCTCTAGCTTTCTTCTACAAAACGTCGTATGAAGATACCGACTTTAATAAAGTCTGTGTACGAAATCGTTCAAGGCGGTTCAAAGACCAAGATTTTTCTCCAATGTTGATTAAAGCATATACTCAAAAGCCGTCTTTAGGCAAAAATAAAAAAAAAAGATTTTAAAGAGCTAATTGAAAAAAATATAATACCCGCTACTTATGTTAACTCCTTTTATAACACTGTAATATAACAGTTTATACCAGCTAAAAACCGAGACTCAAGTTCCTATGGCGTTAGTTGTATAAGAAGCTTTTTTCATTTTTATAACAGTTATTTTTATAAAAAAATATATTGTTTACTTTTAGATAGTGAATATACCAGTAGTTTAATCAAATTTATGATGTTGATGCATAAATGGTTCTAAGAAGACTTTAATAAAACTGATTAAATTTACTTAATTAGTAATTACTGGTAAATAATAATAATACATAATTATTTTTGCAATACATAATAGGTACTCAGTAAATACTAAGTTTTTGTAATATGCTATCAATAGAATACTACAGCGATATTCATACTTATGTGATAAAGTAAAAGTAAGTATTTTGTTGTGTTATTGTTTAGAACTAGTTTTTATGTTAGTTAAAACCGAAAAAAATGACTTATGTGTTTCTTATTTTATTGTTTGATCTTACATTTTTTGTTTTTGTTTAATGTAACTCTATGGAAAAAATATCAGTTGTTATTTTAGTATGTTTTGGTGTTTTATCTTACTGTAAATGTGTAAGAAATAAACAGTTATTGTAAATTAAATCTCCATCATCCAACAGTAAAACAACAGTGCATTATTTTAAAATCCATCAGTAATACGCACGCAACTCAAAATAATTATTTTTTTCTTCAAACGTCAAATAATGATGACATTACTTATCTAACTTGATCCTGTCAAAGTTTGATGTCTCCGCCGGCAGCAGTTTTTTTTTCCCATTTCTTTACGGCGCAGGGAAAAATGTTGTCATGGCAACAATATGAAACATGTCACAAAGCAACAAAACATCATTTTTATTTATAGTAATATTAAAAGTACAATTAGTTAATGAGGCAATTTCAAAATTGAAACCGTGCAAAAATGTTCCCGACTCTTGATACGCATTGGTAATTGTTGATGATACTGATGGTCAAGAACAACTTTCAGCAATCATTCCCGATGTTGGCAAATCATAAGGGTTAAAAATTTTTTGAGCATTATCGTTCTTATTTCTTATTGAATCATCTATATATCCTTCGGCAACCGTGCTTGATTTCCAGCCCCCATGTCGTTTGAGGCATTCTAGATTTCCGCCTCCATCAATTAAAAGTGTTGCTGAAGTTCGTCGTAAAGAGTGATCCGTGTATGCGCTTGCATCGTTTAAATTTAAATAACTAGCTACTTTTTGGGCTACTGCGCTGATCGAATGTATTCCCATGACGCTTCGGTAACACTTTCCATTTTGGTACTTGATAAAAAATCGGTTTTCCGTGATATTTTCAGGCCGCAGTGATGCATATTTTTTATACAGTTTAATGTAGTTTTGACCAATTATCGTAAAAGATCTAATTTGTCGTGTTTTACTGTCTGGGATTTTGATAATTATTACTCATATCCTCAATATCCACAGTCTTCATTTTTACCATTTCGTCGCATCGACAGGCGCCGGTAACCCCAATTAACAAAACAATCTGAAATATTTTTATAATTTAGTAGAGGATACTACATGCTTTGCAATATAATTTTTTTTTACCTTTAATCCTAAATACAACTCTGGCGCTTCAAACAAAAATTTATCAAACTCGTCTTTAGTGAAAACTTTAGACTTCTTTGCAGTATATCCTTCGCTTGTTTTTTTCAGAAAGGCACGTAACTTTAAAAATTTGCTTATATCCACTTTTTTTCTAATCACTAACTCGGATTTTATCATAGAGTATCGTGACCACATTGTAGAAGATTTCCATTTATTTTCATTTTCCATTATATTAAAATATGCCAGTAAAACGTCTTCGGTAACTTGCCGTACTCCTCTTGTATCGTACCACTCTTGGAAGTGCTTGTACGCTAACCGATACTTTATTCCGGACTTGGAGGGCCCCAAACGTGCTACTGCATCATTAGCCGCGGACTCAATTTTGTTTAGGTTTTCCATTTTCGCACTAAATTTGCGCTTGCGGTTGCAACAACAATAAGCTGTCTTTAATAATTGCAAACAACTGTCAAACAACTGTAACCAGGGAGACGCAAATCCCACCGACGACTTAATTATTTTAATTTCTAAGATCTAGACGACTTTGATAGTTGTCACAGTTAATTTCGAGTAAAAATAGCGTATGAATTGTACTATTTATGGTTGAAACCTGCTACGTTTGAAGAAAAAATAGTATACTTTATTCGGCAAAGAAGCGACTTTTCTTGACTTGCCCTCTATTACGCGCCTCAGTTCGTTCGGCGCGTAATATCGGGCGCGTCAAGAAAAGTCATGCTTCGTCGCCTCATAAAGTAATATACTATTTATTAGTGTAGTCATTCTGTAATAGTGAATTAACTCAAAAAAGTTTCAATTTTTTTTTATTTAATTATGTTTACCTATCTAACTATAGAATACTATATACGCAATGCATTCTTCTCATGAAATGTTTGGAACCTTGCCAATTACTCTGATATAACATGACATACGAGTTTTTTGTCAATTCTGAAAAATGAGCTATTTGGACTTAGTGCAGTGCTGTTCTAGGCGTGCGATATGGTACAAAGAGTAATAAAACCCTATTTTTAGTATACAAATGCACACTAGACAAGTTAGATTTAGCGAAAGTTCAGAGGTCAAGATAATAGGTTTACTATATTTCAGGAAAATAAAAAAAAAATGTTGTGTTTGATATTTTATGCAAATTATAATTTGTAGGTGCAACTTAAAACTCCAATTGTCGAAAGTACATAAATAATTAAACTTTATTAAAATTTCCTGTTTATTTTACTTTACTTTTATTATAATTTGTATCTATTTAGTGATTGATCAAATTCCTTACTCAACATGTAGTTTAGTTTAAGTCATTTTTGCACAAAATAGCATTAGTATAATATAGGTAAACTCTTTCATTGCATTACAAAGACGGTTGTCATAATCTTGTACATCTTTCATAATTCCGCCCGCACATACATTAACATTTAACTGACAATATCCTCTATGTTCGTACTTACTCACCGAATTTCCTTTACTCGTATATACTTAATGGCATGTTAGAGGAGAATTAATTTTACAGAGCTCTAATCACGGTTCAGCATACAAGCACTAATTACCTCATTAATCCATGTAATGCTAATGGATTTGTCATATTTTTCTATTTACCTCTGTCTGTAGATTTTCTTTGTTTCAGTTTAAATTGTAAATTTTAAGAGTAATTCAGTTGACTTTATAGCTCGGGGAGTTATTCTCATAAAATATTTTATTAACTATATATGTATATGTATACAGTGTGTAAAAGCCAAATGGAATAAATTCATTACTTAGGTTACTGTACATATTTATAAAAAATCCCAAAACACGTCAAATTTAAATTATAACTTGACATTCTTTAACGTGAAAATGCAACCCCTACCTTCAACCCCCTTAGAATGACAGGTACAACCCACAATTTTTAAAATAGAAAGTATAGGCTTGTGATATATCGTTTGAAAGGTCTTTTCATTCTCCATTCAAAAATGTTGTTGCTTTCAAGTTTATTAAGATTAATTAAGATAAAATAAATTAAAATCATGTGGTTACCGAAATTCGCTAAAATATACTCAAAACTTATTTCCCGTTTAGGACTTGATAATGAGAAAATGAACACAAACCATAGCAATGTGGTTTTTAGATGGTAACCATTAAAAAACTTTAAAGAATTTCCGTGGCAACGTTATTTTAACACGCATTAGTAAATTGTTTTATTTAAGTTGTCAGTATTTTAATTTAAGTAAAAAATTCGTTCAATTCAATTCTGAAAAATGGTTAGATTAACGGAAATGCATAAAATAACAGTTTTACAAATTATTGGTTACGGAGATAACACCCGAACACAACAGGAAGTAATTCGCCTATTTCATGAGAAATTTCCTAATTTACCGCCTATATCCCAAGGAACAATAAGTAAAATAGAGAAGCAGTTTCGCGAGTTTGGTTATGTAAGGCAGATAAAAAAAAGCAGCTGCCAATGCACTGAGTGATGAACTCAAATTAGATGTGTTGCTTGAGTTTCAGGAAAATCCACATACATCGAGTAGACAGGCATCCACTACATTCAATGCTAGCCATACATCGATAGTAAACATATTAAAAGAAAATAAATTGCATCACTATAAGATGATACCTACTCAGAAGCTCATGGAAGACGATTTTAAACGAATTAGAAGACGTTATGTTTTCTGATGAGTGTACTTTTTCACTTAACGGTCATGCTAATCGGCAAAATTGCCGCTACTGGGCCACGGAAAATCCTCACTGGATGAGAGAAGAACACACTCAATACCCTCAAAAGGTTAATGTTTGGGCAGGGATTGTAGGAAACAATATTATTGGTCCATTTTTCATTGAGGGCAACAATTATTTGGCACTTCTTTAAAATATGTCATTCCAACGTTGGCAAATTTATATCCTGATCCAGGAAACCCTCAAGTTCCAGCGAATACGATATGGTTTCAGCAGGATGGAGCACCACCACATTACCAACTTAATGTCCGGCAGTACCTCGATACAATATTTCCCAATCGGTGGATAGGGAGTCGAGGATGGATTGAATGGCCAGCGCGATCACTGATCTTACATTATTAGATTTCTTTTTATGGGGATATGTGAAGAGCCATGTGTACAAAACTAAACCTAATGATTTAAATGACTTAAAAGAACGAATAACGCTTGCAATTAGGTCGATCACGCCTGTTATATTAAATAATGTTAGAAGACAGTTTTATTTGAGATTAGGATGTTGCCAAGACGTTCGCGGTGAACATTTTGAACATCTACTTCATTACCATTCATAGTTCTTTTTCGTGTTCTACATTTTATTCCGTTTTGCATTACATTTTAGTTTTTGATTGTATTGTAGCGAATTTCGGTAACCACATGATTTTAATTTATTTTATCTTAATTAATCTTAATAAACTTGAAAGCGACAACATGTTTGAATGGAGAATGAAAAGACCTTTCAAACGATATATCACAAACCTATACTTCCTATTTTAAAAATTGGGGGTTGTACCTGTCATTCTAAGGGGGATTTTTTGTTTTATCAATATCTTGATATCCGTATGGATTTGGACCTCTTTGAAGGCTAAGTCAGAAGAACATGCTGCTTTAGCGGCCTGGTCTGCTTTTTCGTTTTTCAATATACCAACATGAAATAGAGTCCAGCTCATTATGACTTTTATGTTAACAGAATATAGATGGTGTGGATTTCCTAGACTAGTGGGTTTTTCGATAAAATGAATCTTATGGAATGAATCGAGAAAAGAGAAGAGAATCAGTACAAATGGCGATTTTTATGCTTTCATTTGAAGTAGGATGGACTAAAGTCTTTAATGCTTGGACTATTCCATATAATTCTGCGGTGTAGATACAACAACTTTTAGGCAATCGCACAAAGCTTATTGTCGTCGTCAATGTGGTCACAGTGGAGTCACAACAGTCTTCATTCTTGGACGATGTTGAGGATGTTTTATTTATAACCCCAAGACATGGAGCTGTCTTGGGGGTATAAATAGAAGTACTGTTGGAAAGGTTGATGGAATCTAATAAAGGAGATAATATTTGTGGTAATGTGAGAGACTGATTGGATGCGCGTTTGCTGGGGGAGGTTCTATGAGATTGATTAGATTTATAATCGGGTTACTTGGGTTGGCTAATATTCTTACAAATTTCATATATAATTATCAGAAAAATTAGTCGCCGTACTATATCTTAAAGCAAAACTATCAAAACCTACCATCTACTATATTTCTTAACCGAACTATATAATTTCTCACGAGTATGAAAAAGTTTTAAATTACTTGTAATGTAAAACTTTAAATTAATTACTAGTTAAATGGGAATAAGCCACAATTAAAGGTTACAATACGTTTATTGACGTTTCAATTTCCACTTCGGAAATCGTTCTCAAAATACAAACATTAGTAAATTAAACAAATTTTGTTTTTTTTTTTTTTTCTTTTTTTTTTAATTTGTTTAATTTACTAATGTTTGTATTTTGAGAACGATTTCCGAAGTGGAAATTGAAACGTCAATAAACGTACTTTAACCTTTAAAAGCATATTATTATCCACTATAAGATAAAAAACAAAATGGAAACACACAACATAAAAATTCCTACCTCTCACTATTAATACCCCAAATAAACTTACTGTTGCAGATTTCCTTTATTAAAAAAAAGAATTAATAATAATAGTGGGAAGGTTTTTTCATTAATTTTCAATTTGTTAATAAATTGCATGTGAATATTTTTTTGTTTAAATGTTGGCTATGGGCGCCTATGCTTGGTTGTATACTAATTTCCATTTATTGTCAGTCGATTAAAATTATTTTTAAAATAGTAAAAAATAATTTCATTGCTACATTTAAAAGTGAGTTGAGACTGGAATCAGCAGGCTGAGTATACTATTATACATATTTAGTTGCAACGCAGCTTTTCGAAGATTGGCTAATTAAATATGTTGTAGATGTGTATGTACGCATGTACGGATGTGTAATTATTGTTGGATTTGTGTGTGTTTATGTGTATGTGTATCAAGTATCATGTTTTGTAAACAAATCGTATCTGTAGCACCTTGATTATACCTTATTACTCTAGAGAAATAAGCAAGATTTAAAGGGTTCAGGACATCTTAATAGCCAAGTATTTAAAGATTTTTTCGTTTACAATTTAGTGAGAAAAATGAGATTTTTTTCAAATTGTTGCTTACCGTTAAGGAGGTATTTATTTATACGTTGATATAAACATTTTATCTATTAAAAAACAGAAAAGCCTTCAAAGAACTTTTCCTTTTAATCAGAAAAATTTCAGAAAAATCGTTTTTATAATTTTTTTAACCAAAAAATGTTGGGTTATCGAAAGTTGCTATTATTTTTAAATAAAACAAAAATTTAATAACCAAAATTATAATAAACTCTTTTTATTACCACTAAACGAAATATTGTTAGATATTTTAAAAGCGCATGGACTAGGTATTAGAAACAGACGAGGCAAACGTTTAATAAATTTTGAAACCAAAAATAGGTTGGCCATTGTAAGCACAATGTTCAAATGTCATGCCCGTCGTTTATCGACGTAGACCAGCCCAAATGGAGAGTACCAGAACCAAATCGACTACATATTGATTAGAAACAGATAGAAGATATGTTTTACAAACGTACAAACTAGACCTAAAGCTGAACATGTATTCGATCATAAATTGTTATGGGCTTGCTTTAATATGAAGCTAAAAACAACAATGCCGCATCAAAATCAAAACAGGCTGGAGATTCCAAATCAGAAAACATTAAGAGATGCATTAAAAAAACTACTATGTTGAAAACACAAGTTAATCCAGAAGAAATGTGGAAAAGCTTCAGAAATGCCACAGAAACCTCTGTAGAAAGAACCAGAACCGGAAAAATATCATCAAGAGAAAACAATGGATGACAGACAGAACGCTGCAACTTCTCGAAGAGCGAAGGAGAATCAAATCTCTCATATTTCAAAACGACAGCAACAAAAACGAATTAGCAAGGTTAAATAGAGGGATGATAGGGATAGGGAGATAGGGAGATAGAGGGAAATGTAGGGATGATAAAAGTAAACATATAAATGAAGAATGCAAAGAACTAGAGAGACATGCAAACCGGTATTAATCCCATGAGCTATATAACAAAGTCTGATATCTATCCAGGGAATTAAAATCAATCACACAAACAATAATGGATCAAAACCAACATATTATAAATGACGAGAAAGGTATTGCGGAGGTATGGAGAAAATATCGTCAAAGTCTAGATGCAGATAATCTCCAGAATGTAAATCACGAGGAGTTCACTGCAGAGAGGAAACCAAACATTCTAAAGTCAGAGATGGAAAAAGTAATCAAAAAGTTAAAAAATAGAAAATCTCCTGGCGTAGACCAGATTACCGCAGAAGTTTTAAAAGAGACTGCAGATGTTGAAGTAAATGTTATACATATGATCTGCAAAAAGATTTGGGAAATCGGAGAGTGGCCCAACGACTGGACAACATCCACTATCATCCTTATATTCAAAAAAGAAAATCTGCTAGATTGAAGCAACTACAAAACGGTAACCCTAATATCCCATGCAAGCAAGGTTCTACTTCATATAATACATGAAAGACTAAAAACTTTTTTATTGCCTTAGATATCAAAAGAACAAGCGGGATTTGTCCCAGGAAAAGGCACAAGAGAACAAATCCTTAATGTCAGACAGCTAATCGAAAAACCTCTTGAATTCAATTCTCCTATGCTTATGTGCTTTGTGGATTACACAAAGGCCTACGATACAGTCAAATGGCAGCAGCTACGGTCTATACCAGTGGAAATGCGAACACCCCACCAATTAATTCAACTAATTAGAAGTCTATATGTAAATAATAAGTGCACAGTAAAAATAAACAACACCCATCCAATCATTTCAGAACAGAGGCAGATTTCAGGCAGGGATGCATAATCTCGCCAACTCTGTTTAATATCTACAGCGAACACATTATGCGAAAGGTACTAGATGGATGGAAGGGTGGAATATTAGTAGGAGGTCAAAAAATCAGTAACTTAAGATATGCTGATGACACTTTAATAATCGCGGCAAATCAAGAAGAAATGGAAGATATAATGAGATGTCTGGAGGAGAAAAGCAGAACGTATAAACTAAAGCAAAATAGGAGTAAGACAAAGATAGATAGATAGTAGACAGAGCTCGGAATAATCTTCAACATATTAAAGAAATTAAAGGCTTTGGAGTAGTAAATAGTTTCGTATACCAGGGGTCTCTAATAACAAATTACGGAGGGTGTGACAGAGAGATACGTAGAAGACTGACTATCGCTAAAACAGCTATGATGAAACTAGTAACAATTTCGAAGAATTCTGGCATAACAATACACACAAAATTAAGGCTGGTAAGGGTATTCATTTTTTCCATAGCCACATGAACGTGGACCTTAAAGAAAGTGGATAAAAATAAACTAGACGCTTTTGAAATGTGGGTATACCGCCGCATGTTAAGAATATCCTGGATTGATCATCGCACTAACGTATCGATATTAAAACAACTTAAAGTAAATGATAGATTGGTTAAACAAATACAACAGAGATATTTACAGTATTTTGGACACATTGCTAGAAGAACAGGTACGATGGAAAAACTGATAGTCGATGGTAGAGTTGAAGGAAAGAGACCAAGGGGAACATCTCCAAGCTGTTGGGTAGATCAAACAAAAATATTGATTAGCCAAGGGTTACATAAAGCCGAACAACTAGCCCAGGACAGGAAAGGATGGAGGAAAATCGTGAAAAAACTGTAAAGGTCTGATGGTGTCACCACACCCCAAAAGGGATTAGGACTGAGGAGGAAGATTTTAAAAACTGATAATTTTTACACAATTTTTTAAAAATTTGACTAGACGATTAGACAAAAAGAAGAAAGTATTTTTTAATTCGCTGCTTATTAAATAAAATCAATGTGTGTGTTTATAAATAATATTATTAAAATATTGCGTATTTGTTACAAGCAAATATTTTGCAAAACGTGGGAAACAAGGGTATTGAATTGCTAACAAAATTTGTAATAAAGCATAGAGTGAGAGCAAAATACCAACAGATTGGGAAGTAAGGATGATTCTACCCATCTTCAAAAAGGACGATAGGCTAGAATGTAGTAACTAAAGAGGTATGATACTACTGAGCATCCCATCCATAGTGTATGCATAGTGTATGAGAGAATATTAGAGAAACGTATTTTATAAGAAATTGTATATAAAATGGAATAATCACAAGGTGGATTTAGAAAAGGCAGAAGTATCCAAGGTCACATTTTTACTATTAAAAAATTTTTACAGAGCGCACTGAATTAAAGCACTGGAGTATACCAAGCCGTTAATGACAAGAAAAAGTATTTTATAGTGCTCTAAGAAAGGTGATATACATATATTTAAAAATGAAATTTATGAATACCAAACCCAGGAAAGCCATTATGAGTGTATACAGACATACAAAGAACAATCTAATAACCGATATTATGGAATCCGAAGAGTAAATGAGAGTTTACGTCAAGTGGGACTCATAGGCCCCACACTATCTAACATCATCTTAGATGACATAATTAAAGAAACCAAAGCAGAAACTCTGAATTTCTATGCCGGACATATAAATCTAGACGCGGTGTGGATCTCAGAGTTCGCACACGTAGACGATCTTGTGATATTTGAAATCAATGAAAAAGCACTCAATCGAAATTTACAAGCTGAAACGCTGCACTAATGAAATAAAATTTAAGGATTAATTAGGAGAACAGATATCCTGTAAATTTATGACCATTGGGCTTGATGATGGAATATATCGTCGGCTGTATGCAATAGTGGCTTAACTTAAAAATCAACAAAATTGAGTTCACATCAACAGAAGGCTTGAAAAAGCCTCATTTATGACCTGCAAAACTAGCACAATAATATTAGCAAAAATGTCCGCTAGACGTCAGTAGTGACGCTATGACATGTTTTCGGTTGAGATAAATTGTTTCTTGCAATACTGGCCCTTTTTAGTTGTGCAGTGGAAGTCGAACCCTGTCGATATCAAGTTTCTATGCAGTACCGGCACTTTTGAGTTATGCTACTATAGCAGACAATTTTAGATATTTTCAAACGGTATCAGTAAAAATTTTGGAGTTGTGCCACATTAAATAAAAGTAATAAATTTATTAATAAGTGATGGATGCTACCGTTACTTGATAGAAATTCATTTTATCTAACAGTAAAACACTGAAAATGTTTGTTTTCAACACTTCCACAAAATTAATTTTAAATTATTATCACTACAGCTGTTTCGGCAAAGTGCCTTTCTCAAGTTATCATCATCACTTGAGAAAGGCACTCTGGATTCTTTGGAAACAGCTGTAGTAATAATAATTTAAAATAAATTTTGTGGAAGTCTTCAAAAAACAAAAGTTTTCAGTGTTTTATTTTTAGAATAAATTTATTGTTTTAAAAATGTCAGATCCAAAGGGTTATCAAAACCGCATTACGTTTATGACGATAATGATGTATTGTCCACTGAATTACCAGAAGACGTGACGGTTAATAAACCTAAAAGCAGGAAAAGAAAGGCTTTTTCAAAAAAATGAAAAAAAAAATGTCAGAAAGTTTTTTAGAAATTCAGGCCAAAAATACATCAATGTTAACACCTTGTACAGGCTCGCAGTTTAGGTCCATCGTGCAATCCATGTAGACTAAAATGTAATGAAAAATTACAAATAAGAACACAGAATTTTGAACAATTTTGATGAATGGGAAATATAAATTAACAACGAAGTTATATTCTGAAATCCTTGTCTATAATTAAAACCAACATATCAACATGCAGATAAAGGTAACACATCAAGCTGTGGTTATAATCATGCATTTTATTTGAAAAACCGTGATCAGAAGGAAAAGAGTGTGCAAAAAATGTTTTATATTTACCATTGGAGTTACTAATAGATGCATTCGAACTGGTATTGGAAAGGTGGGAAGTAACTTTATAAGCAACGCAACAAGCATTTTGTGACTAAACTATGAAAAGGGTTCGTAAACACGTTTCTTAAATTCTGACAATGAGGAGCCACTATTGTCGAAGTAGTACCTCAAAAAAATATATGTCAAAACATTGACGGATATGTACAATGGTTATAAAGCTGATTACCAAAGAGACAATAATGCATTTGTAAAAATTGGTTTATATCGTAAACTTTTTAATTATATATTTAACTATGCATCGTTTTCTCCAAAAAAAGATCAATGTCAATATTGTGGAAAATATAAAATTTCGAACAGTGAAGAAAAAATGGCCCTTAAAGATTCTTATAATAACCATCATGAGGAGAAAAACTAAAGCCGGGAGCTAAAAACACTTGACAAATAGAATGTATTTAAAGGTTCTTGTTTTGACCTACAAGCTGCTCTACCGCCACCAAAAAGACATGTTTATGCTTTCTATTATAAATCTAAGCTATCAACATATCATTTTCCTATATGTGAACTTCAGAAAAAGGGACTGGGATATATGCACAGCTATGTTTGGCACGAAGGAGAAGGCCGTAAAGGTGCCATCGAAATTGGTTAGTGCCTGCCGATGTATTTGGAACAAACATCTATAAAAACCGATTCTGACGATTTAAAATTCATATTTTATTCAGACAATTGTGTGGCTAAGGAAAAAATAAGTAGCTAGTTTCACTGTATCAGTAGTACGCTGTAACTCATTTCAAAATTTCTTCTATAATTCATAGCTATTTAGTTGTCAGCCATACTCAAAATGAGGGTGACAAGCTGCCATTCATTCTTCTTCTTTCAGTGCCTATTCGTTCCGAATATTGGCAATCATTCTGGCTATAATTATTTTATTGACTGATGCTTTAAATAGATTCGTTGTTGTTGTGGAGAACCATTTCCTCAGGTTCTTCAACCATGATATTCTCCTTCTCCCAATTCCTCGCTTTCCGAATACTTTACCCTGTAGGATTACCTTAAGTAATCTGTATTTAGTGCTGTTTCTCATTATATGTCCGAGATATTCCAACTTTCTCCTTTTAATGGTATACATCACCTCTCTTTCTTTGCCCACTCTTCGTAATACGGTCTCATTGGTTATCTTGTCTGTCCATGATATCCTTAGAATTCGCCTGTATAGCCACATCTCGAACGCTTCAAGTTTTTTCTCCATTGCTTCAGTTAGTGTCCAGGATTCAACTCCGTAATACAATATTGAGAAGATATAACATCGTAGGAGCCTTACTTTTATCTCCAGATTAGGATTGTGGCTTTTAAAGAGTTTGGCCATGTTATTGAATGCACTCCTAGCCTTCTCTATTCTACATTTTATTTCCTGTGAGTGATCCCATTGTTCATTTACTGTTGTTCCAAGATAGTTATACTGTTTTACTCGGTCCACTGGTGTATTATTGATAAGTAGTTGAGCGTCTCTAACTTTATTTTTGCTGATGATCATAAATTTAGTTTTTGTTATATTTACTTGAAGTCCAAATCTTTCACTTACTTCATTTACTTTGTTTATCAGTTGCTGTAAACTGTTCATTCAAAAATAATATAGGTGAAAGTATACAACCTTGTCTAACGCCTCGTAGAATCTGGATCATTTCCGTTGGTTCACCTCCAAAATTCGTTCTTACTGTGGCTGATTGGTTCCAGTATAAATTTTGTATTATACTCCGATCTTTATCATCCATTTGGGCTTTTGTTAGAATATCCATCATTTTTTGGTGTTGAACTGTATCAAATGCTTTTTGGTAGTCCACAAAGCAGAAGTAAATATCGCAAGTCATATCTCTGCATCTTTGAAATAATACTTGTAGACTAAACAGTGCATCTCTTGTACCTACGCCCTTCATGAATCCAAACTGTGTGTCTTGTATTCTCTCTTCGCATAGCTTGTATATTCTACGATGTATAATTTTAAGAAAAAGTTTTAATGTATGGCTCATTAGACTTATTAGCCTATATTCTCCGCAATTTTTTGCTCCCTGTTTCTTTGGTAAGGTAGTAAATTCTGAAAGTAGCCAATCTTTTGGGATATTGCCTGTGTCATAGATATTATTTAAGATTTTACATAGTAACTTAAAGATTCATCATCAAGAAGTTTAAGAAATTCAGATTGTACTCCGTCTGGTCCTGGAGCTCTACCTTCTTTTAGTGATATTATGGCTGCTCTTATTTCTGCCACTAGTATAGGTGGTCCTGTTTCCGTAGGTATTGGGGGCTGGTTCTCTCTCTCATCAAAAAATAAATTTCTTATGTAATTTTGTAATTTCTATTAATGCCATTCATTAATAGAAATAAATATTACTAAAGTTTTAAAAGGATAGCCTATTTATTTACCGACTCAGTACGCTATAATAATACGAACTGCTCGTTGCAGATAACTATTTAAAGTAAACGAATTATGAAATTTTTAATGAATATGTCCAAGAAAATACTTTTTTTTTCAACGATATTTGTGAAATTTATATAAAAAAAGCTCTGGTACTTACTACTATTTTAAAACTTCATTTGCACAAGAACAGTACAGATCAGGTGATACCACAAAGAAAAAAAAACAAGTGAAGGTTTAGAAAGCAGGGATATTATAGAACTAGAAAAGGACTGCACCGACAGCCTACCAATAACTAAAAAGAAGAACATTTAAAGCATTTTGATAAAATAAAGGCAGATATCGAGCACAGTTTTATTAATTAAATCTTGCCCAATACTTTCGCTCCTTAGAGCCTCTTCAGAGGCATTTCGTCAATTTTGGGCTATCCCATATGTTCAATTTTTTCACATGAGAAAAATTATGTCATTTTTCGCTGTGTTATTAACTATTCTTCTACCACAATTTTACAATCATTACCTTAGTCCAACCCTTGATAACCCTTCCTATTTCAGTGCAACCTCCCCTCCTTTAGAAATACAGACAGTTTTAAAATAGCAAGAAGAAAGACTCCCTCTTGATTATTGACTGTTGCTAGGGACATTCGTTCGCTCTTTCGTCTGCTGTCTCGCTAGGCAGACGAATATCCTCTCTAGCCTGTTACCTATTTGTCTTACAAATAAGACAAAATTATTGGCACACAAACTTTAAACCCCTGTTTTAAAAAATTACCAGTTTTTGTGTTGTGCCACTATTGCATACAACCGACGATATATTGTAAATCTCAAAACCGATATCCCCTTGCATCGCTACAATGATGTTATATTAAAAAAAAGAATTTGTTTATAAGAACTTGTCCTACGTTTGCAAACATACAATTTTAATTTTAATTTTTTAAATACACAATTTTTTGTAAAAAGTAAAAAGTTTGAGATGATGATCGGTGTATAATATGTACAAAAGATTCCCATCTTGATATCATTAATTTGAAAAGTTATTCTAGTTTTTCGAATAGATATTTCATCTCGAGACAGCCGACAAGCAGAAAGAGGAAACTCCGGAATGTAAATTATCCCTAGTAACATCGTAATAATATAAGGAAAGGGATGAGCGCAACATGGCGCTCCTAATATTTGACAGGATTAGTATAACTTCCTTAAGTATTTACCAGGAAGTGAGTAGCGCGGAAAGACGAAATTACAAATAACCCCACGGTTTGTTGTCGAACGACCGTAATTTTTGGCGTGGCAACGTCGCATTGCGTGGATGTAATCCCGCGGGTGATCGTTTCTGGAACGGAACGCGTCGTTCCTTTTAATAACCTTTGAATTTGTGATTAAACGTCAGATATCATTCAAGCGATTCGTGCCATGGGAAATTAATTTTTATAATTATTAGTGTACGGTATCATATCTGATCATTGATTTGGACGAAGATGGAATGAACAATTTTCAATTAAACTAAAATATAATATGAATGTCAATTATAAAAGTCTGCAAATAATGAAATAAAAAATAACACACCAATTATAGAGAGAGCTAGAGTCTCTAGCCCAAAGTCGTGCTTTTGTTTTAATGTTTTTCAATGCATGCAGGTACAACTAATAACTGTCTCAGATATTTCAGAGCTCAGATAGATAGAATATAAATTTCATTGGCCTTTTTTGGTAATCGGGCTTAAGTGTCCATCCAGACAGCAGCTAATGTGTAATAACGTTCATCTAACTTAACCTGTTCTAGCTAAACTAACCACACTACTATTTTGGAAATTAAAAAAAGTACTACGATGAGAGAGGTAGTAGGATTACTTTTCGCACCTAGAGGTCATTCAAGGTGACACAGACAGAAAGATCTATGTTTGTTAAGTTTAGGGCAGTAGTTAACATAGTAACACACAGCGTTATTTAAAAAAAAAATTGTGATGTTGCCATTTTTTCTTTAACCTGTATATAATTTTCCATATTACTGTTGTTAATATAATGATTTATAGCTTATTTTCTATAATGGACAACTTTATAACAGTCACTATACCACCAAGGTGGAGGTGACAGTTTAGCTCTTTGAACAGCTTGATTGGAATTGAACATGTAGCGAAATATTGAATGGTACTTCAATATGTCGCTACATGGTAATATAAAAGTTCGCTGGTATTCCATTTAGTTAGCTTTTCTAGTATTCCCTTTGGTTTTTAGTTGTATTGTATTACTAAATTGTTCTCTAAATAAATTAAGTTTTATAATAATGAGAAAATGATTCGATCCAAGAGTATCTGTTACTACCGTCCAACTATAATAGTTTAATCAGCTATGTCTGGAGATACTAGTGATAAATCGACAGAAGAGTTTTGACCCGACCGAGATATTTTTGTAGGTAATATATTATTTAAAATTACCAGGTTATTTTGATATAATGCATTTACCATACTTTTTCCAGATTAATTGATTTTACATGAGCCCCATAGATCATGGTGCGCAATAAAATATCCTCCCATTATTGATGTACCATTTATGTTATTAATAAATTGGAAAAATTGTGCACAGTAACGGAAACATTTGGAGAACAATACACAGAAATACAATTAATAGATAGGTTTCTAGAAATAGAAATATCTGCTGCACTTTTATATTATCTGCTACAATATTAAGAAATACTTATTTTAAAGCTAATATTATATTTTATAAGGATAGCAACATCCATCGTACCATCTATCCTATCATTTCGCACCATAGAATATCCATAAAGTTATTTATTTAAGTTATTCCGGGTTTAAACCATGTTTCTAATATTAGATCAATATCAACATTATAATCTGATAATATTTTAACGAAGCTATGTTTATTGGATATAACGGAATGTGCGGTTCACTGACAAATTTTAAATTGGTCGAGGTTAGAATATGTCGTCATCGTCAGATATACTTTCACTTTAAATTGTAAACAATATTTTTGATATAATTTACATCTAGAGCTGAAAGTTCTTCAAAAGATTTTACTCTACTTAGTACTTTCTAAATGACAAGAATTAAGACACTAAGTACTTTCTAAAAGACAAAGCCTTTAATAAATTCATCTGACACATTAGATTAACCCCCTTTGTCGATAATAAATTATTTGAAATATAAGCAATTCAATTATCGTTTTTAATAATAGTTCATTAGTTACTAGTTTTTTGGACTCGTTTTTTGTTTTTAATTGAACCTTAATTCGGTTTTTGATTACGGTATCAATTCCTACAATATTTTGAATATTTAATTCTTTATCGAGAATATGGCCGACTGTAGTAGGATGTTATTTAACTATATTTTCATTATCATTATTTTCAAGAAATAGATGTAGAAGTGTACATAGAAATGTAGATTAAAAACCTTACTTTTTTGCTTGATATTTGAAGGTGTGTTCTGATCTTTATCAGTTGTGTTTTTACCATGCTAATTGTTGGTTGACGTAATGTTTAATGTAACCATAACTACACTTGTTCCTATATTATTTACTGTTCCACCTGTAGAAAATTAATTGCCTTTTCTACAATAGGTTGTTTAATAACTTACTAATGTAAGTATTTCTGTCGTTTTATCGATCCGGATTTCTTACATTTCAGAAATCCGGCTCGAAGAACCAAAACATATGTATGGGAAAGGATGAGGTAGCTGGTTCGATGATTTAAAAGCATATATTTGTATAACTATATTACCACCTTCCTACATTTGGTAGATAAAAAATAAATTGCATATTAATAATAGTGTAGTAAAATTGAAAATGGAATAATTAAAATAGAATTTTCAGTAGAAATATTTTTATTTTATGTTTCATATAAATAAATAGCAATATGGAAATTGCCAAAAAATCACCTTTTTAAATAATATCAAAATATTTCTACCGGAAATCTCATTTTAATTATTCTATTTTTAATTTTACTACACTATTACTAATACGTAGTTTTGCCACCTACTGCTCGCTGGTCCTTCTAGGTTTATAATTTTTTATCTACCAAATGTAGGAAGGTCAGAATATAGTTTTATAAATATTTGCTTTTAAATCATCGAACCAGCTACATCATCCTTTCCCTACACCACCCTTCTCCAGGGTTGGTTCATCTTCCATTTTTACAGCTTATCTCCACACTTATTAATTAAATTATTGCACCATATGATTTTATTAAAATTCGAACGCTTATTAGGCAATAATTAGATTTTAATGACAAAGAAAAATATTTTTAAATCATCCGCACTCTACAGAGGTTAAAATGATACTGTTTATTGGCCTTAAGTTAGAGAATTCTGTGAAACACAAATAAAATAAAATAAAAATACGACAATAGCATAATTTATGAAAATATATTATAAAATTTTATTTAAAATCTTAATTTACAAGTGCACTTTTCACTGTCGTTTTTAATTTAATATTTAAAAATATTTTTTATTGAATAGTTCCAGCTTTTTTTACAAGCGTATGAACAATATCAGGCACTGTGATTGTAGTAATGCATTCCATTTTCTTCTTCCAGTACATTTCCATCTTCTTTTTCGTTTTGTGGTGTCATATTTAATTAATTAATGTTGGAGATTACTGCAGCAAATTCTTATCTATTTTCTAGTGTTCTTATTAGTTCGTAATAATCTATCGATTTTCTTATATTTCGTATCCAATAGAGCTTTTTCCCGCGGACTTCTAGTTTTCCTTTAATGGTGTGTAGTAGTTTCCTTTCTTTGCATAAACGATCGGAAACCTGTTTGTTTTTTATATGGTCAGTCCAGAGAATTTTCAATTAGCTCCTGTAAATACACTAAATGTTTCTATTTTGTTTAATGTTTTAATTGTGAGCGTCCACGATTCTATTTTCCTATAGCATTGTTGGCCAAAGATAGCATAGTAGTCGTATTCTAAATCATAAGGTAATGTGTTGGACGCTTAGCAGTCTTTTCATTTAGACGAATGCGTCTTTTACTTTTTTAATTTTTGATTTAATTTCGAGATTCGAGCCGAGTTAGTTGTTTGTCCAGAAAACCAGGTACTTTATTTTGCACACTTGCTCCAAAATTTTACCATTACCATTAATTTAATAGGCAATTGAACATTCTAAGAAAAGATCTCCACTATACTGTTATCACTTTTTAGTTTCATGCTAAATTCTGTTAATATTAAGATTAACGCCCTCGATAAGCCATTAAAGCCCTATGTCATTAAAATTGCATCATCTGCATATCTTATGCATGATATCTTATTTCCACTAATTTTTACATAAATACAGTTGCTTATAACGGTGTTACTATATATATATATATTAAAAAACATGATATATTGAAATTATTCATTACTGAACAATTTGTCTAATTTATAAAACCTTGGGAAAAAGCCAAGTTTGGCTCTTTTTGACCTATATATTGTCGGCTGTATGCAATAGTGGCTTAACTCAAAAATTGATAAAATTGAGTTAACATCGACATAGGCTTAAAAAAAGCCTTATTCATGACCTGCAAAACTGGCACGATAATAATAGTAAAAATGTCCCCTAGAGGTCATTAGTGTCGCTATGACGTCGGTTGAGATAGATTGTTTCTTGCAGTACTGGCCCTTTTTAGTTGTGCAGAGGAAGTCAAACGGTGTAGATGTCAAGTTTATATGCAATACCGGCACTTTTGAGTTGTGCCACTATACCAGACAATTTTAGATATTTTCAAACTGTATCAGTCAGAATTTTGGATTTGTGTCACACTAAATAAAAGGAATACATTTATTGTTTTAAAAATGTCAGATCCAAAGGGTTATCAGATAAGAAGTGAATTAATCGTATCTCGAGCAGCAGTAACGTAAGGAATAATATCAATATTATTTTAATGTATAATTCCAAATAATCGATTGAGTAGAAAACTTTAGAAAAGATTATTCTACATCAGTTATCAATGTAAGCATGCGGTAACAGGTTAAATATTAATAAAAAATTTCCAATATTAATTTTAGCAGATATGCCTTACTTTAACGGTATATAAATATCTAAGTAAAAAATAAATATATTTAATTATGTAGGAAAATATTAGCCGCCGCACTATACCTTAGAGCAGAAATAACCAAAACCTACAATTCTGACCATTTTTGGCTTGTAGTTTAGGTCTACACGTCTAAAATGCACGTCACAAGAAAGAACATAGATCTTTAAAAAATATTAGACAATGGGAAATACAAATGAAGAACGAAGTTATATTTTGAGATTTATGTCTATAATAAAACCAACATATCGATATGCAGATAAAGTAACATATTAAGCCGTGGTTATAATCATGCATTTTATTTGAAAAACCGTGATCAGAAAAAAAAATAGGAGTATGCAAAAGATTTTTATATCCATCATTGGAGTTACTAATAGATGTATTCAAACTGTTATTGGGAAGACGGAAAGTGGCTTTATAATCAACGATCAAAGAGGTAAACATAGCATGCATAAAAAAATTTGTAACGAAACTATGAACATGGTTCGTTCTATTGTCGAAGTAGTACATCAAAAAAATATATAGAAGGAGAAAAAATATTGACAGATCAGTACAATGATTATAAAGCTGATTGCCAAAGAGACAATGATTAATTTCTAAAAATTCGTTTACATCGTAAACTTTTTAATTATGACTTTAACTATACATTATTTTCTTCCAAAAAAGATTAATGTCCTTATTATGAAAAATACAAAAGTTCGAGCAGTAAAGAAAAAATAGCCATATAAAATGCTTATAATAACCGTCAGAAGAAGAAAAACTTAAGCCGGGAGCTAAAAAAACTTAAGAGAATGTAACTAACTTACAAAAAGTTGCTTACTTTGGAACTGGGAAATGAGCACAGCTGTGTTTGGCACGAAGGAGGAGAGAAGGCAGTAAAGGTGCCATAGAAATTGGTTCATGCCTGCTGATGTATTTGGAACAATTATATTTTACAACCGATTCTGACCATTTTAAATTCATATTTGACTCAGATAATTGTGGTGGCTAAAGAAAAAACAAGTACATAATTTCAATGTATCAGTACACTGTAATTTATTTCAAGATTTCTTTTATAACTCATTGCTATTTAGTTGTCGGCCATACTCAAAATGAGGGTGACAGCTGCTACTCTATAATAGAAAGAAATATCACTAAAGCTTTAAAAGGTGGGCCCATTTATTTGCCGACTCATTACGCTATGCTAATCCAAACTGCTTGTTGTTAACAACCATTCGAAGTACAGGAATTATGTCATAATGATTTTTTTGACCTAAAAAAGTTAAATACTAAAGTAGCGACAATTTTCAATAAAGATATCCAAGGAGATAGTTTTCATTTTTACGATATTTGTGTAATTTATGTAAAAAAAGCTCTGGTAGTCACTACTATTTTAAAACTTTATTTGCACAAGAGGAGTACAGATAGTATAAAACTAGAAAAGGCTTACACTGGCAGTCTGTCAATAACTGAAAAGAAGAAAAAAGACCTTACTAGCCTTTGTGAAGACAAGAGTGTTCCCCAAATTTACGCTGATTTTTACCGACATTTAAAGCATTGATAATCATAATTTTTCTATTGTTATCAATATCAATTTTTTTTTTATTTCGTACTGCCTATAATTGTTAATAAAAACAATTTTCTCATTCAAGTAACTTGTAGTATTCTTTATTGAATCTTTATTTCAGTTGATACGAATAACAAAAAAAATGCTTTTTGTCTTTGCCTTAATTAGTCTTGATAGACAAAATGTTGATGTACAATAGTGGCACAAATCAAAATATTTGTTGATTTTAAAAGTCTGTGTTATAATTCATTAAAGATTACCTAACGCTCTCCCAAATACACCAAAATTTTTTTTTCCCTTGTTCGCACCTGCACATATCGCTGATTTATAGATATTAAAAGAAGAGAGAGTTAACGACGTTCTGCGTGGGGAGGGGTATGTTCGATTTTAATTAGTAAACAATTCTCCGTAATTTCTCTGTATCAATATTATACCTGTAAATAATACCACTATAGTTTGATTTGTGTAATACTTGACTGTGTTGACTTCTAGTATTGATCGCGTGCTTTAATTCTAATGTTATGTCTTTCTATCGAATGTGTCTTTTCAAATAATAAAGAACTACTACATAATATGTTGCTAAATTTTATAACACGTGTGCAAAATAAATATTATTCTAATAACTAAATCAATGAATGCATATTAGTTGTTAATTAGTTAGTTTATTGATAAAATTAAATCATATAATTTTTCCCAAATAAAATGTTCATAAAGAATGAAAAAGGTGTAGATTATAAACGCCTTATCCATATTTGGCTCACCACACCGCCATATAACACGAAAAAGTGGAACTAAACGATCCAAATCGCGTAAATCTTCGAATACAAAGAGTTAAAAAAAATCTAAAAAAGTAGCTTGGCACTTACCTGAACGTAAGAATCGTGAAAGGTCTGTAGGATTTGTGACTGTACAAATCAGCCATGGGCGTGCCCCAGAAGTCGTTCTTGAAAACGTGTATGAGTGGGTTGATGGCTAGAACATCTTTATTAAGTGTCACTGCAGGGATGTCGTCATGTACGAAATCGCCGTTTAGACCGTTGAAATAACACGCCGCGGCGACAGTGCTAACTAAGCTATACAAGGGCCACGAGCTAGAGTCTTTTTTCTCGGTTTCTTGACCGCCGGCGGTCGGTTTCCGTTTCATTTTTGCTTCTCGAGAACTAGAGATGTAAAGATATCTGAAAATCAAAAACAGATCATTGTACCGTAACACAGTCATAAATGAATTAAAAAATAAAAATTGGAAAGTATAGAATAAAGAAACAAACTTAAGAAAATATATAAAAAATGATTACATGTCCTTAAATATTTTACATGGGTATAACGGCGATTTAAATATTAATTTCTATTGTCTATCCATGCACCTAAAAATGATAAACTAACAATTGAAGCGCCCAGTCGTAAAATATGTTAAGTGAAAAAATCTAAAATGTTGATGAATAACAAGTCGCTGATTGAAAGCGCCAACGTACTTCTTCTTAACATGCCATACACCAAAGTGCATAGGCGACTATCTCATTACTAGAATTCTGTTCTTGGCGACGTGACACAGCTCGCCTGTATTGTGTATTCCTGTCCATTCTTTAATATTCCTTAACCAGGATAATTGTTTGCGGCCGGCTCCTCTCCTACCTTCGATCTTCCCTTGTAGGATTAACTGTGGTATTTTATATTTTGCTCCTCTCAATATGTGCCCAAGGTAACCAATCTTGCGTTTTTTAATTAATTCAAAGAGTTTTCTTTCCACGCCGGCTCTCTTAAGGACGTCATCGTTTCGAACTCTATCCACCCAAGGTATGCGCATCATTCTTCTCAATAACCATATTTCAAATGCTTCAAGTTTGTTGATAGATGTTTTTTTTATAGTCCACGTTTCCATGCCATAAAGCAAGATGGACCATATGTAGCACTTGACCATTCTGTAGCGTATTTCGAAATTCAGGTTTTGATTACATAGGAGCGGTCTGAATTTCACAAAAGCTTGTCTTGCCATTTGTATTCGAGTTTTTATCTCTTGTTGTGGATCCGATTGGTCATTGATTGTGGTGCCAAGGTATTTAAAAGTTTTCACGCGTTTTATGCGATCGTCACCTATGCATATTATCGGATTTTCTGAAGGGTTTCTGCTAATTACCATATATTTCGTTTTCAAAATGTTGATTTTGAGGCCATATTTTTTACCTATGCTATTCACCCTATCAAGTAATAACTGCTGATCTTCCAAATTATCAGTTATAATCACTGTGTCGTCCGCATAGCGTAGGTTGCTAATTGGTATGCCGTTCACCTTAATGCCTAATTCCGTGTCTTCTAATGCTTCCGCAAATATATTTTCAACATATAAATTAAAAAGCATTGGAGAGAGTATGCAGCCTTGGCGGACACCTTTCTGGAATTCATCCGTATATTGGTCTTGATCAATCATTACCTTTGCCATTTGGTTCCAGTATAGATTCTGAATAATTCTGATCTCCTTCTGGTCAATGTTGGCCCTATGTAGTAGTTCCATCATGATATCATGTTTAACATTGTCAAATGCCTTCTCGTAGTCGATGAAGGTGAGGTAGACATCTTTTCGTTGATCTAAACAGTTTTGTATTAAGGTGTTCAAACATAAAATTGCCTCTCTTGTTCCTAGTCCTCCCTTAAAACCGAATTGTGTTGACCGGCTAGGTTCTAACAATCTGTTATGTGACATCAATTTTATTCGGTGCTTGTAAAACTTGTCAACTGCAATGTTATGTATAGTTCCTTTACTATTCGCTTATACGCACTTCGTCCTTGCAGGACTTATCAGAACAACTAATTTAGAAGCCCTTGATTGGTTAATGGCTTGTTAATTCCTTTGGTTGATTAAAAAATTAAAGAATGAATTGAAAGAAAAATTGACAGACAGAAACCTAACATTAATTAACCTAACCTAACTTTAATAGGAATGATCAGAAAGAAGAAATTAAATTACCAAAAGAGTTTACCAAACCTACAGCATAACTAGCTAATAGTCGTATGTTTGCCTTTAGAATTAAACGCACCTAAGTGATATACATCCTCGGCAAATATTTTGAGAGCACAATATTTGAGAGAACTTGCAAATGTATTATTGCATCTTCATTTAAAGGCACGTAATAAAAATATACTAAGAAATCTTCAGGTTCGAGTAAGAAATATAGGTGGTGCTAAAGGCACTGTTTAGCGGAAAAAGAACAAAATACAAAAACAAAATACGCATACTTTATAATGCAATAAATACATGTGCTTGAAACACATTACAGTTATTTGTCGATCGTGTCATAAAATGCCCAAAAAAGGAGTAATGGCAGTGTTCTAAATTGTTCAACTCTTGTCTTATAGACATTTCAACATAAAAGTTACTTTTTAAGTAACTATTTTTATTTTCATAATATTGACATATTTTTAGGAATAAAATTTTTACCTTCTGAATTAGGAGTAATACCAGTTTTAGTTTATCTGATTGAAATTAAAACTACCATTATGTTGCTTGTATTATGTGCATGTATTATGTGCATGTATTATTAATTCTAAAAGCCCAAGTTTTGTTCACCAATAAAAAAGAATCATATTTTTTTCAAAAATAATGCTCAATAAATACCGGTCACTTGGGCTGGCGCGACTATGTATGTCGTCAAATCTACGCGACTACTGGAAGTTTAATAAGGCAAAATTAAAAAAAAAAAATAAGAATTAACCAGATTATTATCTGTATATCGCCAAATCTCCTGGCATTCTTTTAAAATTACAACAAGAAAAAACATGTCTATCATATGATGATCATCATCATCTATGGAAAGAGGGTTGTTTAATTCCTAATAACAATCAAGTTATTTCAACCTAAAAAATTACGTGAAATAATTCGTTAAGGATGCAAAAATCTAAGATATTCTCAGATGCCAAATGGGATGTCAAGCTTAAGAACCAATGCAACATCTTACAGCGAATGGCCAGGCAGAGCAAATGAATATAAGGGACTCCGGAGATGCAAAAAATATTTAATATCTCTAGATATTAAGGATCTCAAACTGGTTACTAAACTATGTAAACAACACTTCTATTTGACAGCTGAGGTCATCAAACCGTTGTGTGTTACTAACAACATCCGGAAGACCATGCACAAAGCATTCGCTACGTCCAGGAGCGTACAAAAATGTTACTTGAATGAATACTCGAGCTACCAGGTGACATAGGGCTTAATATTATAAAAAGAGTTTCAGAGCCCAATCCTTTTGATGCAGTAGGTACCTGGAATGATCGAATTTTCTATTTGGAAGGCACGAGAGCTGTATACCATACATGACAATTTAACTAATATTACAATACATTATCGAGATAAGAATATATTATACAAGGTAGCAAAGCGTATATACAAGGTAGGAGAGAAAGATAAAAATATATACATGGTAGCAAAGAGGGAAGTTAAGCGCGCTGTAGCTACTGCTAAGGACAGATCGTCTGCACAGCTGTATGAAGAGATGGAAAAACCTGATAAGATGAATAAATTATACAGCATTGCTAAAGCAAAGGACTTGACCCACGTGCGACAGATTAAGATTGCGGCTGGAATAATGTTAAGAACTATGTTGAAATATTGCAAATATTGTATGGTTTCTTTAAAAACTTGTTAAATGAAGCATACCAGAGGCGAGACAGAGGATGCAGGATTCCAAATAAGAATTCTATACCGGAGATAGCAAGAGATGAATTTGTCGAGGTGTTAAATACAATAGGTAAGGTAGTAGGACCTGACGAAATACCGGTGTAGCTTAAGAAGAGTCTAAAAGAGAAAGGGGTTGATATTCTGTAACATTATGGGTAGGATATATAAGAAAAAAAGGATGTCCAATATATGGAGAGTGTGATGGTATAATTAAATATAGTTCAGAGGGCATTTAGGACTCTAAAAACTATAACGGGATACACTTAATGTTGAACACAATAAAAATTTGGAAGAGAACTGTAGATCGAAGTTTGAGGAAAGAGACATCGATAGGAGAAGAACAGTTGAGGTTTATGCCAGGAAGAAACACAACGGATGCCTTATTTGCTTTGAGACAGTTCGTGGAAAAAATACAGCGAGAAAGAAAGAAAGCTGTATTTGATATTTATATATCATGAGAAGGTGTATACACAGTTCCTAGACAGGAGCTTTGGAGATGTATGAGAAATATGGGTTCCTGAGTAGTACGTAAGGCTAGTAAAAATATTTTATAAGGGAGCGAACACTAGAGTAGGGACTTTTGTCGGATTGGCGGAAAGTTTAACAGTGACGGATGATTTTTTTTAAGGCTTTTTACCTAATCCCTACCTGTTTATTCTTATTATGGAAGTACTGACAAAGAAAGTAAAGGAGGGGCTCCCTGGTCATGGTCTTTGCCAATGATATCGTTGAGAACACATCAGAGAAGAGCAAATAAATGTTGGTGGACAAATAAGAGTGTTGGAGAATGGCTATTGAGGAGGGAGGACTTAAGGTTTGCAGTATCTGTAGTTGGGAGGAAGAGGAATGGTTAGGTACATAGAATTGCTTAGAGAAAACTAGATGGAGTGGTAGAATTCAAATATCTTGGCTCCTACTTAACGGAAACTGGGACACTAGATCGATAAGTTGCCTACAAGGTACAAGCTTAACTGGAAACAAATGTGCCGGATACTTTATGTGATCAAGAACTCGATGAAGGACTAAAAGCAAAGATATACAAGAGTGTGGTGATACCTATGTGGATATACAGCGATGACGTTTGGCCTGTAAAGAAGAATTGGGAAAAGAACACGGAGGTTGCTGAATTAAAAGTATTGCTGTGTTTGTTTGATAAGACTACAAGAAAAGGATCAGAAACGACTTGATTAGGAAAAGAGCTGGGGTGACTATAATCTCAAAAAAGGTTTAAGGACAAAGACTAAAATGGTTTGGTCATTTCAGACGTACAGATATGTACGTCTGAACATATCTTTTCTCCTACCTATGTAGGATGAAGGATATAGCTAGGAGAAAAACTCAGGAGAATATGGAAGGACTGTAGAGCAGATGACTTAAGAGAGAAAGGTGAAGAAGACTCGATTGACAGAAATAAGTGGCAACTAAAAGTTAGAAATAGCGACTCCTGAAAGGGAAAAAGCTGAGGAAGAAACAGAAGATAAAGAAGAAGACAAAACGTTACTCATATAGTAAAGTAGGAATGAAGCAAGGCAATCATGTATTACTAAGGCTTTTTAGATACTCCTTAATAATTTTTTTAAACGTTTTCCAGCACATCAATTGCGAAAAGCGACTACAATTAAATTAAAATAACTCATAAAGTGAGAACTGCGCTAATTTTTTGTTGTTATATAATGACTAAGATATTAAAAAAAATGTCTTTAGACGCTAATAACTCAGAAAAAAAAATAAGCCCTAGCGTATACTAATATTAATCAAATTAGAATCGAACAAGTACAAAAAATAAAAAGGTAGCAAGATAAATAATTTGACGAATAAAATTTAAATAATTCCATTAAAAAAATAGATAAAAATAAGTACACAAATAGTAGAAATAAAAGTGAATGTTCTTATTTTTTATTGGTCTTAATGGCAACCAAATGGAAAAATAAAAAATAAGCAATTAAATAAAAAGAACAAATAATATATATTTAGACATGACGTACAAGTTTTAATTTTAATAAATATGGGATGTGTAATTTAGTCCTTTTAAAATAAAACTTTAATTAATTAAAACTGAAGGGAAGCAAAACAAACATCCCGTTTTTACAACACATTTATAATTGCTATGTTGGCTCACGCATACCTAAAAGTATTGTGCTTAACCCATATATTCTTGTTAATCATGTTATTGTCGAGATAAACGAAAACGAAAATTTGTATACCTTGTTTCCTGGCGAAAATAACCCCTGCGAATAATAAGAGTTTATTCCCGTCGGTCGTGCACGGACACTTTGGCCACAACTCGCGCAAGCATCACTGCCGCTTTTTTAATAAACGCAGAATTTTCCCCCTCGCAGTAAAGTTTCATCAGCGACCAAGAATGGGATCGGAAGTTAGAGCCAGATTTTCAGCGACCGGCTTGATTTAGAGGCCGACAGGAAACGTTCAGCCGAGAATCAGATGCATAGAAGCCTCCTTCCTCCGTATCTATTGAATGATGCGTCTAGCCTGTATAGAAGAAGAGTGATTGCGATCTGGAACAAAATAAATCAGTGCTAGTCGTTTCTCGTTACGTTTGGCTTGCATTTTGCGATCGAGAATAAAAATATAAAAAGTTGGAGTGCTTTTCGGTATTACGGAACTTGAAATACGATTGTGACATGTACTAAAAATGTTTTTAAAAGAATGATAGTTGTAATAAAATATCTAGAAATAAAACTTTTCTAAGAAAATTAAATATATTTTAAATTTTCTGCTTAAAACGGAGAAAACTGTATTTTCCACTTCTAGACTGACACGATGGAGACTTAAACTAGAAGATTACAATTTCGAAGTAAAATATACAAACGGCAAATAAAAGGAAGTTGCTTATGCTCCCAGATAAATTCAAGTAAATGCGTTAAACACTATATCCGCTGAACCAACAGATCCGAATGATAATTTTCATATTGACAAGTTTCTTGCAGAATTCGATAATATACAAGACAGTAGTAATACACAACACACAAATGTTGAAAAACCTGTTACAGAAATAGAGATTTTACCTAAACCAATTAATGTATTTTTAAATCAGATTGTCTTTAAGACTGAATGCAATATAGGTAAAAAGAAATAAGAAATAAGAATAAGACTTACTCACAATTAATTTATTCTACTACCAACGACCTGTTTCGCATACTATAATTTGCTATGCATCGTTAGGTCAACGGCACATGGTTAACTAAATGCTGAGAATGTTAAAACCCATATTATCGTGCTGTAAGAAGGATTCAGCACCATATTTAAACCGTTTTGGGTGGAAACATATGCCATAATAAAAAAAAATGAGGATTGACTGGTATAAGAACGATGCACATCCGATAATAAATAAAGGAGTTATACGTTACTTTGGATCTGCCTCCTCACTCATTTGGTGCAAAAAGGGTGCAGCTAAAAACCTACATCCTTTTTGCACCAAACGATTCTGAATGTTCGGTGATTTTTGTGGAATGCAAGGTCTCCTTCTGTTGTCGCTATCATTAATGCGTGGCGTGCGTTTTGATGCGGTTTAATTGTTCGTGTAAAAATTTACCGTTGTGTAAAAATGAGTAAAACCGAGTCTGGTGAGTCAGTCTATGAACCTACAAGCTCTGATGAAAGGTGTTTTAATAGTGATGTCGCCGGACCTTCAGCTAGGAGGAAGCATCCAAAGAAGAAACGTACTACTGTACAAAAGCAACACATTGAACCTGTTGTCAATATGGAGTCCACGGAAGAGCCAGCAGTTGTTCCTGTAACCAAAAATAGAAAAAGTGCCAACCCCACTCTCTGGAAAAGAAATATGAAAAAAAAGCTATTGCATCGAACTGCAACTGCAGGTACAATTGTTTTCAGAATGTGGACGAAGAAACAAGAAAAGTTGTCCTACAAAATTTTAACAAAATAGGATGCAGAATACCTATTTGGGATTGTTGATTTAAACTACTACTATTAAATGACTCGAAAAAAGACTAATGAGAGGCAAGACCGCACTTGTTCCCACAAATACTTTTTTAAGCTGGGTAAGCTATCCAAACGAGTTTGGATAGCTTACCCAGCTATGATTCCGGGTTAAATACGACTTTACAATTGATTAAATGAAACAAAATAAAACTTACAAAATAAACAAACCCCATTGTTTAGAATAATTTAGTTAATTTCTGGAACCTTTTTTAAATAATTTGATATCCAAGGCTCCAACTAATCTCTCTTTTCACAATAAATATTTAAATTTTTAGTTTTTACATATACCATTATAGATAGTTCATACACACCAACAAATTGTTGTTTTTCCATTATTTTATTTAATATTTATTTTGCTTATTATATCAAATGCTGACTTATATATAAGTTTGAATTTGTAAATCTGATCTTTTGAGTTTCTGATATAATCCTTTTTAATTAATTGATGGATTCGACCGTTGCTTTATGGAAATTCATTTTACGTAACAATAAAATACGAAAAACTTTGTTTTCAAAAATTTCCACAAAATTTATTATAAAAACTTATCACTACAGCTGTTTCGGCAGAGTGCATTTCTCAAGTGATATATTTTTGGCATGCGTTTATACTTTATAGTCTTTAATGAAATAGGTTCAGGATAGGAGAACTGTTTGTCTCAAGTTGGTCATTCAGAATTAAATCTGTGTTTTTTAATTTGTTAATTTCCATAGATTCTAACAAAAATAACTTAGGGCCTTTATTTAAATGTGAAAAATTTTAAATTCGTCATTAAAGGAATGATTATGATCTAGAAGGTGAAGTGCGTATGTAGAATCTGTTTTTCTATTATTGAAAGCCCTTTTATGTTCTGCTATTCGTTTATTAAAATTTCTACCAGTTTGACCGATGTAAGGTTTTGGGCAGTCGCCACATTTAAGTTTGTATACACCACTGTGTAAGTGCTTTTTATTTTGGCTTTTGTTGTTTTTAATACATTTGCCCAAGTTTTTGTTTTTTCTGAAAGCTGGTTTTATTCCTTTCTTTTTTATGTGTTTGGCTATTTTTGTTGATATTTTGCCTGTATATGTAATCGAGCAGAATGTACTGGGTTTTTTCTCTGGTGGTGGAAATACTAATTTCAGGGCTTTCTTGTGTAGTTTTTGATATAACATTTTATTAATTGGTTGTTATGGGTGTATTGTAGGTTGAAATTTAAAAAAGAAAAGAAGGATACTTGCTACTTAATCCTTTATTGAAGACATTTCTTATATGAATCCATATACATCATCAGTTCATCTAACATCAAGTAAATGAGCATACATTGAAAACTGCAAAGTTTTCTAACATTCAACGGAGAAAATTGCAAAGAATAGCTTACAAAGATATCTGAAGCTCTAAATGGAAGTGAATTAAAAGCGTAACTTAAGAACTATGGTAAACGTTTAGTATTTTTATAAGATAAGAAAAAGTAAATTTTTAATTGAAATATGACAAGAACAGAAATACCTATACAAAAAATTGTCCAAAAAACATAATACTTTCTAATATGGAGAGCAAACAGAATTTCAAAATCAGTGATATTAAATATATTAAATCATTAATAAGTTTTATATTTCACTCAAAATAGCATTCTTTTACCCTGTTTGTATTTCAAATTAAATAAAGGAGAATCTTTTTATCAACAAAATCTGCAAGCCAACACTTACGGGAAGGTCTACCAATGAAAGAGGAGGACTCAGGTGAATGGGTCAATGAGGTCAATGAAATAAATTATTAAATAAATAAATGAATATATAATAAATAAATAATTAAATAATAAATATATACTTTAAAAATTTTGGATACACATTTCTTGATTTGATTGGTGTAAAGAACGTCATAATAATTATACGTTTTATGTCAGCACAAACTGTGTCCTGACTTGGTGTTGTTATGTTGGTATCAAATTCAATGTTAAAGTTGTTTATTGCGTTGCATATTTAATGAATTGTTGTGAAATCACACTACTAATAGTACCTCCCAGCTATGTAAAATTTGTTTGTTGGAGTAACTTAATGTTACTCTTAATCGTGTGAATTCGGGAAAAAAGTTCTTCCATCATTTGTCTTAATTCGAACATATCGCCTTTGGTTTCGCGTGATGTCTGCTTTTGGTATTGCTGCGCATTTGTGCTAGGAAGTCCCATTTATTTATTAGATGTTACCTGAGCGTACATGATGCTGAGTTCTATAATATATTGTTCAGATTTAGTATTGGTAAAGTTAACTTGCTTTGGACGAAGTGCCGGATATTTTCTATGCTGTAATTCTCTGTATATCGAACAGCCCTTTTAGTTAACTGGATAATTGCCTTCGCATATTATGCATTTCACATTATTTTACCTTTCTTTTCTTAGGCATTTGTGTGTCGCTTGGTCTCCGGTGCACGTGACGCAGCGTGGCCTGTGATTGCACTAGTTCTTTGTATGTCCGCATCTTTCGCACCTAGCACATAGTGATATGTCTCTTCTCTGTCACAGTGGGTTAAATTTTATTTTGTGATGAAGTAAAAGCTCTAGATTATATATTGTTTTGTTGTTGGTGCTGGTTTGAGATCAACATAAAACATGAGAAGTGGTTTTTTAGTTATGTAGTGTTTCTCGTTCTCAAACGTTCTCTACACAGTGTCCATGTTTTTCTATAGCTTTTTTATATGGTTTACGTTGACTGACTGGTGCATATTTATTAGTATTCGGAAGCTACGTTCTTCTTGTAGCTTATACGTATAAAATTGTGGTTTTTTTGTCTGTTAGGGCTTTACTTATTATTCTATAATTTTCTGATGCTTCTTGTTCGACTTTGAATTGATCTAAGCTAAGCGATTTCATCTAGCAATTCTATTAAAGGACTGATATTTATAAGTCCACTAATAATATTGAAGGTGGTTTGGCAGTTTTAGGTTTTTCAGTAACATCTGTCTGTTAACTGCTGTCATCATCGATCTCTAAATGATGATCTAGTCTTTTAAATCTGCTAGAAGTAGTGGTTGGCGAATTTAACCAATGATTATTTATTTTCGTTTGATTAACAGTCCTATAGTAGTGTCAGTTGGACTTTTGGTCAATACTTAGTTTCATAGAATTTTTAAAAGGTGCAGATCACATATCTATGATTGTGACTGCTCATTCAAGCTGTCATTTGTCACATGTCACCCCAACATTTCCGTTAGATCGGGAGCCATTCTGTCTCCGGCTTCTGCACGCAATGTAGCTTTCCTTCAATAATTTTAAAGTGTTTGTTTGTCCTTTTGTAGTGTAGTGTGATGTACAACTATATGTTTATGACATTTTGTTCTTTTCGGATTGGCCGCAATTGACGAAGTGAGTCTATAAACGTTAATCAAATAAAAAAGACCATAAACTTCGAGTTTTTATCAAAGTTAATCAATTTCTTTAGTTATAAAAAAACGTTTCTTGGCTTATTTCAGATGCCCCTGAAGATGACCTAGGGATCGAAAGTACTTGGGCAAGATTAAATTAAACTGTGCTCGATATATGCCAATTATTTGATCAAAGTTTATTACTTATTTATTTGGTTTTTATAACCGGCACACGTATCGTTAGATATCTCTATCAATACTACAAATATTATGTTTTTGATTGTATTTATATTTTCACTGATAAATAATTAGCAGTAATCGGCTGGTTTAAAGGATAAAGCAGCGAGTATTTTTTTCTTTTCTGAATTTTGACCCACAACCCTCCCACAAATATCCTTGTGAACAACATATTATTTAATACATGCATAATATTTTTGTTCGGGAACATTGTGTGACAAGCAATCTGCGATTGGCGCATCTTTTTAATTATTTATTATTTAAGATATATAATTTCATTCGTAATATCATAAAATAAACTAAACATAAAAATCTACTTCTTTTCGAGGAACTTTTTTATGGTTTTCTATAACATCTCGCTTATGTTCATCCTTAAAAATGATATTGCTGACCGTAAACAAAAGAAGCAGCTGTGTCTGCGTTAAAAGGATTCATTTCTTTTTATTTCGAAAGTTCATAAGAAATTCTAGATAAAATTTTTAGAGCAAAAAGTATATTTTCCTAATGGATATCCATATAAATTTTGTCAATTATTCCTAGGAATATTGCAAGTAATTTACTTACACAATTTTACTTTGTTCTGAACTGATTGCCTCGTAAGTCGCGAGGATGCAACACTTATAATTAAAAATGATATGTATGCTGTTTGAAATTAAATAGATTTTAAAATTATTGCTTTAACGCGTTCCTATATTATTTATTATGTTATAAAATTAAACCACAATTTTAAATAAAAATACTATATTTTTATAATTACTAGAAATTACTAACCAGAGAATTTTACTGTCCTAAATGGGTATGATGGCCTTTTTGTAATGCTGTCATTTTTTGACAGGCTGTCATTTTTTGACATTTTTTGGCAGGTATTTCTTGACAAGTCAAAATTGATTTTATGTTATCAAATAAACTAACTTCTAAAACAGTCCCTCAGGAACTCATTCCGAAAATATTGACATCGCTAAATTTTAAGTAAGACTAGTAAATTTTTAGAATTATTTTTGATTCCCTCCAAAAAAAATAGTTTATTTGATATTATTCTTACATTCATTTTCGAAAATAAAACCTATACTTCTAAACATATAAAGTCTGCATGAAATATTTGTAGTTGAAATTGTGGTTTATTCTGATAAAATATAAGACATATTAAAAAATGGCACTAGAAAATATTTTCAGAATCTTTTTTGTTTTATATACGAGGGTGGATTGATATAAAACTAGCCTTTGATAGAAAAAAACAAGTTTTTTGGAAATAAATCGATTTATTTCTCAACATAGTCCCCTTTTATCTCGATACACTTAGCAAGACGATGTTTCAATTTTTTTATCCCATCCGAATAGTACTTTTGCTTCATTATTGTTGCGAAACGGTGTCCTCCGAGCCATTTTTTTAGGTTTGGAAACAGGAAAAAATCGATGGCGGCAAGATCTGGGGAATACTGTGGGTGTTCAACCAATTCATAGCCCAATTCGTGTAATTTTGCCATGGCGACGGCCGATCGGTGAGCCGGTGCAGTGTCTTGGTGAAAGAGCACGTTTTTGCGTTCCAAACCGGGGCATTTTCGACGTAGTTCGGCATCGAATCGATCCAATAATGCTGCGTAGTACTCACCATTGTTTGTTTTTCCTTTTTCCAAGTAGTCGATGTTGATGATGCCTTTCGCATCCCAGAAAACAGTCGCCATCATTTTGCTGGCCGAATGTGCACTCTTTGCCTCCTTCGGCGGCCCTTCGCCGCGTTTGCGGCGCTGTAACGACTGTTCTTTGGTTTCCGGTGTGTAATATTGCTCCCAGGTTTTCTCAACGGTAATAAATCGGCGAAAAAAATCCTTCGGATCGCCCCGTATCATCGCCAAAAATGTCTCCGAAGTGGTCACACGTTTTTGCATTTGATCGATTGTCAGAAAACACGGCACTTATCGCGCGGATAGCTTTTTCATGTCCAAATGATGGTAAATGATGTTGTGTACGCCTTCGTGGGAAATGTTTAGGACCTCTATATAGACTTTGTTCATCATTTCCAGCGTGGTGACTTCATTTGGCCTCCCGGGACGCTCATCATAAAAACACTCGTACGACTACGAACAAATTCAGCTTTCCAAAATTTTGCTGTTGCTAACGAAGGTGCAACCTCACCATAAACTTCGTCCGGGTCGGCTTTGATTTGCACATTCGTTTTACCCTTTTTGTGGAGAAACTTAATTACCGAACGATACTCGACGTTTTCCATTTCTCCGAAAACACAAAATTTGCTTGCTTTTGACGAATGTAAAAACCAAACTAATTGTTTTAAAACTTAAAATTTTGAGAGACGTCATGTCATGAATGGCAAATGTCAACACCGAAACCAAGTCGATATCAAGTAGCGCCATATGTCAAAGGCTAGTTTAATATTAATCTATCCTCGTAGACATAGACTATACATTTTTGTTTAACCCTCAAATATTTACCGCTATTTCAAATTCAATCTTTTTTAACTACTGACACAATGTTTTTATCAACTTAAGCTTTACACAGCTTCATTATATTGTATAATCTCGGATTGAGATAAAAGCGCCGTAGCCAGTATTTCATACCGACAGTCGCGTACAGCGTGAAACTTCTGTATACAAGTGCAGTAAAGAAAATCATGGATTAACCGTTTTATTGTTTCTTATGTGTGATTAAGCCGTAATAAGCCGTGCTACCTACATAAAATGTGGTATGCTATTTCTTTTTCTGGGTGACAGAATCTGCATCATCATCTACCAATCCGATTAGCTTTAATAACTTATTCGGCACAACTTATTTACAGTACCCTGTTGGCAAACCTACTACGGCTTTGACTGATTTCCCATCTTTGTTTATTCGGTCTGTCGTAAATTTTGGTAAACGTTCTGAAACGAAGTGTTTCCAGAGATTTGTGAACAACACATTTTCTTGTATCCGTTCTTGTTACTGCGTTTGCAATGCCGCATAAGGGTTTCGATCCAATGAATGGCATTGATGAGACTTGTTTGGCTATTTTATCTTGTTTTAATTGCCCTTATTACTCTTGTGTTCCGGACCCAGGCTATCCTAACCTTGCTACGGTCTGTTAGTTTATTTGGACACCCACATAATTTCATACTAGCTTGTAATTGATCTTTACAAAATTGAGTGCCTTAACCGCTGGTAATCTGTAAAGATAGCAATTGAATGGTACGTTTTTTCTGCTTTTCCATTTCTTTCGCGCAATGATAAACTGCCATTAATTCCGCCTCGAAAATTGTAACATCCTTAGTTAGACTTACAGAGAAATGCATACATTATTTTGTCCCTGTTATATCGGTTACTACACCCTCCAACGTTTTTGAGCTCTCAGTGTACCAGGTAGCTTCCGCTTGTATGGGTACACCTTTCTTTGAGTCTTCCCTGCCTGGTATAGTAATTTTGAATTTATTGTCAAAGATATTTCGTAGCTGTTGCAACGACCCTTTGCCCATTACAATATTTGCTTTTATTTTCTTGATTAGCTTCTTATCGTAGCAATATGCCCCCGACTTATGTGTAGCTAATTATGTAATAATCTGTGCATCACTAAACTGGTTTTGCCCTGTATAATGATATGAAGTGGTTGTAGATTCAGCAGGACTTCCAAAATCACTGTAGGAGTTTTTATGGTCCAATATATTGCTTCATGTGCTGCGTCTTTGTCTAACACGTTAGGGACACGTAGGTTATCATTGACCTAATAATCCTTGTATATACCCATAGGGTAAATTATAAGTTAAGCCCCCTTTTCTTACCTCTCATTCTTCTACATCCGCCTAAGTCAATTCTCAGCGTTTATTTTTGTTTAAGATCATGTATTTAAAATACTTTTCTGACAGAGAAGGTTTTAATGATAAAATTTCCAAAAGATAAAATTTGAAGAAGAAACAGTAGACCAAGATTCGAATTCGAGTCACGATAATCTACAAAATAATCATGGTATTTTTAAAAATGTTTATATTCGAAAGTCAAAAGAACCCAATAAAGCTAAAAAAATGCACAAACATGATATCATAATTAAATTGTTCAGTTTTAAACTAGCAGCAATACCTTAGGATGTATTTTAATCATAGGCTTATATGAAGTACTCACATTCAGAAAATCACACAGAAAGCTACTATGTCTCTGGGGAGATGTAAAAGAATGTGCGGTAAGAATTGGGGACTTAACCCCAAAATGACTCTATGATTATATACAAGGGTTATTAGACCAATGATAACCTATGACTGGGTGACGTGGTGGACAAACGTAGCAAGTGGGAGCAATAAGGCTGCTAGGTAATACATAAAGGCTAACATGCCTGTGTATTACGGGGTCTATAAAAACAACTCCTACACCAGCGTTGGAAGTCTTGCTGAATCTACCACCACTTTATATCTTTATACAGGGCGAAGCCAGATCAGTGATGTATAGATTAATCCATAGTCAGCGACAAATAAGACAGATGCATGGAGCTAAAAACAAAAAGCTAATCGAAGAGCTAAAAGCCAATGTTGTGATGGGACAACCTATCGATGCAACAGCTTTGAGATATATACTTTTAACAATTAGGTCATATTTAAAATACTAGGCAGGGAAGACTAGAATGAAGGTTTATTCATACAAGCTGTTGCTACCTGATACATGGATGGCTCAAAAATATTGGAGGGTGTGGGAGCCGGCATGGTAGGGACAAATCAAGGGATATATTTCCCGGTAAGTCTATCTAGGGATGTGACAGTATTCCAAGCGAAAATAACGGCAATCCATCCCTGCGTGGAAGAAATAAAAGGCAGGAAAGAACGTTCCGTTGAGTTGCCATCTTCACAGGTAGTCAGGCAGCGATTAAGGCACAATTCTGTAGAGGTCAATTCTACGCTAGTGTGGGATTGTGTGTGTGCCTAAATAAACTAGGAGACCATAGCAAGGTTTCGGTAGCCTGAATACCGGGGCACGAGGGTCATAATGGCAATGAAAAAGCAGATGAAATGACCAAACAAGGCTTATCAATGCCATTCATTGGACCGGAACCCTTCGGCGTTACAAAGACAGTAACAAGAATGGCTACAAGGAAGTAGGTAGCTCACAAACTCTGGAATGGTGGAGGAATTCACCAGGACAAGGACAGGCGAAACAGTTTTTTACAGAACATTTGCCAAAATTTGCAGCAGACCCAATAAGCAAAGACTGGAGAACAGTCAAAGCGATAGTGGGTCTTCTAACTGGGCACTGTGAGCTGAATAGGCACTTAAAGCTGATGGGATTTTTAGATAATGATCTGTGCAGATTTTTTCAACTCGAAGTAGATAGCAGAGCACATTTTATGTCAGTGTGACAGTCTGGCAAATGTACGGTTCTTTGCATTAGGAGCAGAAAATCCACAGGCAAATAGCTACGTGGACGGTATAGTTTCGAAGCTATTAAACTTTTTAAAAAGGGTCAGGCGAGAGAATGTTATCTAGGACTAGAAGACCATAACAGATCTGAAAAGGTCGCAGTGGAATAGACTAAAAGGATCAGTACTTGATACAGACGAGAATTTGGTTTTAAATCAATACTCCAAGACCCGAGTTACGAGCTTCGTTGGTTGAATACCTAAAAAGGCCTGGAATTCGCTTACTTAAGATTACCTCACCTGTGTTTTCTTTGCTTCCGTAGTCCATGGTCAGTATGGTTATTCTAAGAACCTTCTTTCCGTGCTGAAAGTCAGTTATGACGTTTCGAGAATTATTTCATGTAATTATTGACGAATCTGACAGATGCCAGCATCATACTTAGCCACAGGTGAAAAGCTTAAGACTTTATTGCTTATTTAATTTATAAATATGAAAACATTTAAAAGTGACAAAAAAAAATATATTTTTTAATATAATGTATTAAATGTAACCCCAACATCCTAATTTTGTATTGGTTACGATTTTTCCCAAGATAATTTCTTTTTAGTCATTAATGGGTTAAACTAAGTAAGAGCTAACAACCTATTATCTAAAAACCGCAAACACACAATAGACTGCAAGGAATTAATAATAGGAGAATCATGAATTAAATACGTGGAAAACAAGCTAAAGATTTAAAACTATAACATAAGGAAAATAAGTAAATAGATACAAATACAGACAACTAAATAACTAGAAGATACCAGGAATATAAAGAACTAAATAACACTGAATATTCACAAAAAACTTGGCCTGAGTGTCAGATGATTTCTGGCATTTTTTCAAAATCATCATCTGAAGAGTCACAATGCGATTCGTTTAAATTAGTAATTAAAGAGATTATTCGGCTTGTGTCAATTCTTTTTGCTTTCACCCAATATTCACCCAAAACTTTAATAAGGTTTTCTGCATGCCTAATATATTTCCTCCACTTTTCTGTTGTGACTTTAAATAAGAGTAAAGTTATTACCTAAGAATTAAAAAAAAATTAATTTATGTGTTTGGTCAGACCAATAGTGAACATTCTCTATTGGATTGAATTGACAATGATGTGGAGGCAATCTCAAGATGAGCCGATACCAGTCTATATAAACTGTAAAACAAAATAGATAAAAATACAATTTACCAAACAAATTCTAATATGTGCGTAAATACTTTATTTGGTAGATGCTTCTTTACAATATCCATCAATTCAAATTTCATCTTAGTCATTATGGTATCAGTACCTTTCCGTAAGTATTGGCATTTTCAAAATATTTTATATCAAATACAGGCCTGAACGACAACGATCACTTCACTCTTTCACATATCGAAAGGATGGCCAACATGGATTACGTTTTACGTCAAATGTTTGTAATTCGCCTATTTGATTGGTTATAGAAAGAGCGCATTTTAAATATCAACTAATCAAACGTCGGTTAGGAATAGACGGCTTATATATGTAACGCTGCAATACTTTTGTGTTTAATCACGAAACTACCGCTTTTTCCGCCACATCCAACTGTCGAAAAGCTGTGACGCTCTAAAAGAAGGCTCTGAAAAGAAGTTTACCTATATTTACTTTATTCGTGAGTGCTATGATGGTTGTATAGAAGATATCCACAGGGATCTTTAATATAATAGATATATTAAGTAAAATATTTGAAAAATTAAAATAAAAAAAATTTATGTTTGGAAAAATTATTTTTTATCTTGAGAACGATTTCCAAAGTGGAAACCAAAAGGTCAGAATAAACTTATTCCTAAATAAAATTGTGGCTTATTCCCAATAAAAATAGTAAATTATGTTTTATAAACTCTGATAAACCAACTTGTATCAATCTGATCTTTTGAAGTACATCTAATGTCTCAATTTAAAAGGAAATGTCATTTTACCGTTAAAATAAATGTTTTATATTGTTCGTTAATGTAAAAAGTTTTTGTGTATTTCTGAAACAATAAACCATGTGAACGTTTATTGTTTGCTTTGGCTTAAACATTTTGTTAAAACTTTTGCTTTCTTTTCAGCTAATCTATTTCCAATACAAAGTGTCTTTCAGTTTCATTAATTTTATGTTGCTGTAATGTTCACATGTCACGCTCACTACAAAAAATTATTTTGCTGTAATTTTTACTTGACTACAAATATTATGGACATAGATCTTGTAAATTATGATCATTTAATACCGCTAAGTACTAAAATCATAAAAAGAATACACATAAAATAAGCTAGTTTAAGTAGATATAATCTAGATGATATTTTTTAGCACTTCAGGAATTTAGGAAAATTTATTTTATTTTTCTTTTCTGCTTGGATAACCTATTCAAAATAAAAACTTTAAAATTAATTTTTTTTTATTTGAAAGAAATCGTTTATTGGCTTAATTGTTTCTGCCTTGTGACAATTTACACAAGGTAAATACATTTTAACTCGAAGTTACGTGGATCTAGTAAGTTTTACTATTTAATCAACACATTTTTAGATTCGTGATGCTATTCATTTTTGTAGACATCCCAAACTTAGTAAGAGTGTTTCATATTTTCTTTGGCAGATCTGTTCTCCTTATCAAAGTCCTCAATTTAAGAAATGTTTCAGCTTTCCATTGTGTTTGATAAAAACAACTTAGGATTTATATTAGTTAACGAATTCCTATAACAGTCACACAACATGCAGTACTTTGTAAACCTAAAAATTTTGGAAAAAATTACCAAATATAGAAAAGGGAAAACAATCAGTGTAACAAAAGTTAGTAGAACAAAATTTCAGTTTTTCAGTTTTTTGAAATCAATTTTGTTCAACACTAGTCTACAATATTTTAACACAATACCTCAATGACAACTATAACCTTTAAAATACTTCTGTTATAACTGTCAACCTCATGTGTTTATATACATTTTCTGACGTTTCATGACGAACTTACTGAGTCACCTCTTTCTAAAGTTATAACTGTGGCATCCATGTCGAGGCTGGCCTTGGCTTTATTACTTTGAAGTTTTAAACTTTTACTAGCAAATACGTAGAAGTTTTCCAATTTTTCTTTAAATTTTTCTATGTACGTCAGGGAAAACGTTCTTCTTCGCAGAGGGACAATCTTCCAAAAATAAGATCTTTTTTTCTGTTCCGGCGATTATCATAGATGGAAAATAACCGTTTGCTTCATGTTCGACACTATAGGCTAACAGAAATAGAGGAATTAAATTATCCCAATCTTTTTTTAAAATCAGAGACAAACATTGAAAGTATTTGATAATCATTTATATTATGTCTTTTAACCATTCCATCAAATTGAGGATGAATAGGCGTAGTAAGACTTTAATAATACCCAAGATTTTCATTCAGAGGCCATGGTTATGATTTTGTTCCTGATCAGCAAGTAACTCTAAAGGAACTCCATCTCTTGATATGACATTTATTATGAATGTTTTCGCTTATTGATTAGAAAGGGGTACAATTTTAGGCCATTTTAAAAAATAATTAATTGCGACCATTAAGAAATTGTTTCCTCTCTCTGTCACCTTGAAGTAAACCAACCACTAGTTGTTTGCCGTTCACAGGGCTCTCCGAAAGGATATTGTGCCATTTTACCCCGACGTCTTGTTTCAGATCGTTCTATCGTTACATAAATTATATTTTTTACACCAATCTCTTACATTTCGGCGACAATTGATCCAGTGAAATCTGTACTGAACTCTAGCCAGTGTTTTTTTGAATCCAAAATGTCTACCAGAAAGGCTGCTACGAAGTTTTTGCACCACACTTTTAATGTGTAATTTTGGTAGTACCACTTGTTGAACTGTACGTAGTCCATCGGTATTTTTCTCCTTCCGATATAAAAGACCATTAAAAGGATACAGATATACCCATGGAGTGTACGCTTGTATAGTTTCACTTTTGGTTATTATCTACTAAATGGGTCTTACTCCAATTTTAAGCCATTCTCGTATGACTTTTAAGTCATTAATATTATTTTTTTTTTAAGTTTTCTAGGAAAGTCTAATCTTTATGGCCCTTCTGTTTAACTATGGTCCTTCGGACTTTTTTGGTTACGTTTTCTTTTTCTGTAAGCTGGCACTGGCTTTGAATCTGAAATTTCTTGAAAGCATCTAGAGATTCTTGTAACTGTTTATTCTGAAAAACTAACACCTATTCTTTTACCTTTTTTTTTTAATTTTTACTAATCACTAGTTGCTACTTTTATTCTGCAACTTCAGATTCCGGACTAAATTGTTTACTTCTGTGGTCACTTGTGGGAACTGCTTTTAAATGTCGATTTGGGCGACCTTCTGATTTCATTACTTGGTTCTTTTGTCCGTGCCTTTGATGGGCTTCTGCAATTGTTTTGAAAATGTCCCATTCTTACGCAACAAAAACATCTTCAGTTTTTATTTCGAGTTTTTTGTAGAAGATTTTGCAGTATGCTTAAAATTTTGGAAGAAATAGTTATTGCTATTTAAATGGGAATAAGCCACAATTAAAGGTTAAAGTACGTTTATTGACGTTTTAATTTCCACTTCGGAAATCGTTCTCAAAATAAAAATATTAGTAAATTAAATAAATTTTTGTTTTGTTTTTTTTGCAACAAATAAACAAAATTTGTTTAATTTACTAATGTTTGTATTTTGAGAACGATTTCCGAAGTGGAAATTGAAACGTCAATAAACGTACTTTAACCTTTAATTGTGGCTTATTCCCATTTAAATAGCAATTACTTTAACATGCCACAAGATAATAGCTTCAAAACAATATAAGTAGGTAGTTTTTTATCTGCAGTTGTGACTTCTTCATTTTCACGTAATCATATTTCTTTTAATTTTGGATAAAATCTGGAAATGTTTTTTGCCGCTTCATAATCCTGAGATGAGATAAGTGCTCCATTTAGTGTTTCGTGATGTTGCAATCGGAGAGGCTTGTTGAATTTTAACATCCTGAAGTCCATCTACGAATGCTTGTACATCAATTTGTTCCAGAAAATCTTTAGGTATCTGAAGGTATGCCAAATACAATAATCTTTATTCTAATATCGGTTTTATATTCTTGGCTTTCATTATCCCTTTTACATTGAACTTTCTGCAGACTTTGAAAAACCTCCTTTGTATGCTACTGGCCATATCTTGTGTCTAAATCTTAAGTAAGAGAGCTGTAACTGGGCTCATGCTGATAAATACATTAGAAAACGCTTGCTGCCTTTCTGCGAAGTGACGCTAACAAGGAAGCTGCTATTTCTTTCTCAGTTCAGCCATTTGCTCTACCTGTAGCTTCGAATTAAAAACGATAAGTTAATTATGCCGTTTGGCCATCCAATTCGGGTGTTTTAAAACTTCGCCAGTTCTAGTTGTGTCTGAAAGAAAGGCCTTTGACCGCATCAAACACGGAAAATTGATCGAGGTGCTAAAAGAAGTAGGGTTGGACGGACACGACATAGCTATCATAAGTAATACATACACAGGATGCGTTCGAACAGAAAACGGAAACACCAAGTACATTAATATAGAACGAGGAGTGCGTCAAGGGTGCATTTTATCCCCCTATTATTTAATGTATATGCCGAACATATAATCAGAGCTTCTCTTGAAGATCGCCCTGAAGGTGCCAGAGCCAATGGAATCATCATTAACAATATAAGATATGCCGATAACACCGTAGTATTAGCAGAAACAGAAGACCAACTAAATATATTGATGAACATATTATCAGAAGAAAGTCACAGGCTGGGCTTGAACATTAACTTTTCCAAAACCAAAATTCTGATACTCCACAAAAACCCCCATGAACGAGTTACACCTAACATACAAATAAAAGGTATCACCCTTCAGAGTTCCCAAAGCTTCATATACCTGGGCAGAGAACTAAATAGTCAACTATACCACTCAAAAGAAATTAGAAGACGCATTTAAACAGCAAGATCTGGTTTCATGAATATGCGTAAAATGCTGTGTAACCCCAAGCTATCATTCTCAATAAGATTGAGAACACTAAAGTGTTATGTGTGTAGGTGGTTTTGCTACTATATGGCTGTGATACCTGGATATTAAAGTAGCATGACGTCAACAAATTAAATTCATTTCAAATATGGATGTACCGCCGAATGCTAGGAATAAGCTGGAATAAAACATCCTACATTTTATTTTTAATTTGAAGTCTGCATTATTTCTTTATCACTGCAATATAAAATTGTAACCTGTTTTACTGGGTATTTAAAAAGTTATTGCCAATAGTACATAAACTTTTATCAAAGTTAACTACCCATATAACTAAAAATTTGCATAGGAACAATAATCTATTACAACCATAGTGTTTTATATAATTGCCAAAAATAAACAAAAACTGTAATTTTGATTACAGTCATTAAATCGAGTTTTATAAGCCAAACCGCAAAACTATTATCATACTTCAATATTTTTATCAAGCCTTCCCCATCATGCCTAAAATTATTAGTTTTCACTACGCCACACCCGCATATATATGTATATATATATATATATATATATATATATATATATGTATATATATATATATATACATATTATTTATATCATAAAAAATTTTATTGCACATTTTCAAATTAAAGTTGATTAAAGCTTTAAAATTTATTTTTACGCAGACACAAATTCTTATATCATTACTATTTAAATGGGAATATGCCACAATTAATGGTTAAAGTAAGTTTAATGACGTTTCATTTTTCACTTCGAAAGTCGTCCACGACTTTACTAGTAAGATAGTTTATTCGATTACATGAAATTGAGAATATCCGTCAGAAAAAAGAGTCGTCCCAGGAACGCAACTCAACAATATTGGCAATATAATTTTAAAGTCGTCTACTTTAAAATGTATAATATATGTCTGAATTGTCAATATAAATGAGTCAGATAAAATTTAATTATCAAAAGAATTTTTCACAAAGTAACAAAAAAAAATTTGTTTAATTTACTAATGTTTGTATTTTGAGAACAATTTCCGAAGTGGAAATTGAAACGTCAATAAACATACTTTAACGTTTAATTATGGCTTATTCCTATTTAAATAGTAATTACTTTAAAATGCCACAAGAAAATAGCTTCAGAACAATGTTAAGAAATTTTTATGTCATTATATCGTTTTCTAAAGGATAAAACAACTAATCTACGATCTATAAAACTTTACCCTAATATTATTACGTACCTACTGACGTTTCTACAATTATTGTGACATTATATTTGAAAACTTACGTAGCAGTTTCAATACAGTTATAAGAAGTTATAGATGTAAGCCTTACTACACAAACCACCAATTCCTCTCCATAACGCATAAACAATATCGTAGCCATAATCTTTGTATTTTGATCCATTATGACAAGTTTCTTGGGAGATTCGGCCACAATACAACCCCTATACGCCAACAAAAGCAGTGTCAATCTACTCACCCTCCCAACCGTTAAACTCGAGAGATAGAATTTGTCGGTAAGTAAAACGATGGAGGTGATTTAAAACAGATACGGGCTGCTTCTTTCTCGCAGGTAAAAGCACGTATTCACTTCGCCCTCCGATTGCAAATGGGCCTATCGTGGAGTCTCATTCAGCCCGAAATAGAATGGGAGAGTTTCTCTTACCGCGCGATGTTGATTTACTGGTGGATAAATATCGAAAATGTTTTGGCAAAGGGCTGGTTTAAGCAAAATAGTTCAATTTTTAACTAAATAATATGTAAGTCATATAAAGCATTATAGCAAAAAATGTATTATTGTAAAACCAGGTAAAAACAAATTAAAATTAATTATCCATAACTTCAATTGGCCATTTTTATACTTGGTAAAACAAATACATTACATTATCAATTGTTGCACTGTGAGTCAATTCTAAAATAGTATTCTATTATAGGATGTTTCTTTTTTAAGTATTTTGACATCTTCAAAATGCATTCTGTGAATCTGGGTGTTAACGTGATTAGCTAATGAACACCTATCATGATAAAAACTACAGTCACTTTTATGAGTATTGATGCAGTCTTTGAGACGTCTAAAAGTTTGACCAATATACAAGGAATGCTGTAAGTTACATCTGATATCTTTTCTTTAGTGGTTCGATCTTTAAGTTTTGAAAATAGGGAATTGACTGTTAAAATTCCTGTCAGCTTAGGTATTAGTTCCTGTATGAATGGTAACACACAATATTTTCGAGGAGTTTGGGTAGTCATAGTATTAGTATTAGTAATTATGTTAGTAGGTATTGCATTAATTGGAGTGCTTAGTGTTTTCAATGGTAGATGACCTTTTAGACACTATCATTCCAGTTTTGTCTTTCAACCTTTTCGACATTAATAAATTCACTAATGTTTGTATTTTGAGAATGATTTCCGTATTTGATCACCCGCAAACAAAGAGCACTGGATATAGTTGTTAATTTTTACTCCTATCTATCCACTCCCACTTTTTCCACCGGTTGTTGACTGGGACAATATCACAGCCTTTTCAAAGTTTCAGGAATACAATGTGCGATTTAATTATTATTTTTTTTATAAGTTGTTTTGTGAAACGAAACGGACAAGAAACAGATGGTGCGATAATTTAAACAATTTAGGAGGCTAACATTGAAAAAAAAACAGGCTTTAAAGCCTACATACAAGAAGTAAGAAGAAGAGTAAGTTTTGTGAAAAATATACTACAGTATACTCCCTCTATAACGAACACGGTTATTACGAGGTTTCGCTTATAATGAGGTACATTAGATGTCCCGTGAAATTTCTATTAAACTATAACCCTCTATAGCGAGGCAAATTTGGTTATAACGAGAGAAAATCAGATCGAATAACGTGTTTTTTACGTTATTGGACCGGGCGTGGCTATAAATAAATACCCTTTTTAACTGCCGCCCGCAATAAAGTTCTTCTGTTTATTCTACCGACCGATATTGTGTTCTCTGAAATTTACAATTTATGATTCACAAGTGTTAGTGTGGAAGTTTCACCATTCGCACCTAATAAACTACGCAAAAAGGCTTAAAAACATGGCAAATGAAACAAATTTCACCAGAATTTCATTTCACGGTTGTTTTTGTAGTAGATTTTTATGGTTTGTTTCCTGATTGTGCTTTTGCGTCTTAAAAGTTGTGTTGTAAATTACGTAGGCAAATAGATTACACACTAATACTTCTAAAAGAAAAGCATTTACTTTAGAAGAAAAATTTACGTTCCACTCTATTTACCATGCTCAAAAATAAACACAAGATTTTTGAAGTAGGTGCATCTTTTTCCGGTAAATCGAAACAACTACGTGCCACAACTAATAAAGAACTCGATACTGCAATGGTCAAATGGTTTACCGTGAACAGGGCTGTGAATGTTCCAGTAAGTGAACCACTACTTCAAGAAAAAGCAACACAGTTTTCGCAGGCGCTAGGTGGTGATGAGAATTTAAGAACTGGTTGAAGTCATGACCTACAATAAGACAAAATTACAGTGACGATAATGTTTTCAATGCCGACGAGCTGGGACTTTTTTTAAAACTTACTCCAGACAAGACCCTCAAATTCAAAAATGAACGTTATATAGGTGGCAAGTTATCAAAGGGAAGGGTAACTATACTCGCGTGTGCCAAGATGTCCGGTTTCGAAAAAAGGAAGTTAGTCGTCATCGTCGTAGGGAAATCTCAAAAACCACGATGTTTCAGAGATCTTAATCAGATTCCTGTCACATATAAATTTAATAAAAAATCGTGGATGACAGCAGCAGCAAATTCTCGAAAAGATCGACGAAAGAAGAATACATAAAAACAAAAATAAAATTAAATATCAAGAAATTAATAAACAAATAAAACAGAAAATAAAACAAGCTAAGGAAACATCGATGTCCATTAAATGTCAAGAAATTGAGGAATGTGAGGCAATGTATGACACTTTCAACACCCATAAGAAGGTTAAAGAAATGATTTTAGGAAATCATATCAAACCAATCGGGATATTAACAAATGCAGATGGTACCACTATAACTGAAACGCAAGACAAATTACGTAGATGGAAAGAATACATTAAACACCTATTTTATGACCAAAAAGTAGAACAATCAGAAGTTGACGGAGAAATCACGGGACTAGAAATAATGAAAGAGGAAGTTATTTATGCCATAAAACACACAAAAGGTAGAAAAGCTCCAGGACCCGATAATATACCAATTAAACTATTGAAATAATTGATGAAGATAATATTGATGTCTTGGTAGATTTTTTTAACTCCATATACATACCCAAAGAATGGTTTCTCTCAACTTTTGTAACGATTCCAAAAATCACAAATGCTAAAAATTGCCATGACTATCGGATAATTGTATTAATGAGCCACTCATTGAAAACCTTCCTTAAAATCATACATAACAGAATCCACATGAAATTAGAACAAGAAATAAGTGATTCACAGATGGGTTTTATAAAGGGTCTAGGAACTTCTTCTTCTTCAAGTGCCGTCTCCATCAATGGAGGTTAGCGGTTATGGTGGCAAACGTTTGTCTATCTTCAGCTGTTCTTAAGAGTTCCTCAAATCCAAGGAAGTCTAGGAACTAGAGAAGCATTATTAGGAGTCAATGTTCTGACACAACAATGTCTGGTTATGAATCAGGACATATATGCTTGCTTCATAGATTGTAAAAAAGCTTTTGACAGAGTTCAATATAAAAAGCTTTTAAATATTCTTAAAACCAAAAACATAGATAGTAGATATCTACAAATTATATCGAATCTGTATCAAATACAGAAAGCAAGAACAAGAGCCAAAGGTGAACTGAAAGAGGAAGTAAGTATACTTATAGGAGTTCGACAAGGGTGCATACTTTCACCACTCTTGTTCAACGTCTACAGTGAAGTGATTTTTCAAGAAGCTTTATTGGATATTGTGAAATGTATTTTGGTCAACAGAAAAATAGCATTAATAATATTAGATATGCGAACGATACGGTCATATTTGCAAGTGACATGGAAGATCTACAGTACATAATACAACATGTATACAATGCATGTGAAAGGTACGGACTGCAAATGAATCTCAAGAAAACGAAGTCAATGATATTCTCGAAAAACCACAAAATGTAAATAATCTGATCATCAATAATATAACGATCGAAAGAGTAACAACATATAAATATTTAGGAACGTGGCTAACCGAAGATGGAGATCAAACAAAAGAAATCAGATCTAGAATAGAAATGGCAAGAAACACGTTCATAAAATTGAAGAACTTACTTTGCAACCGTACCTTTAATCTAGAGATCCGCACAAGAATGCTACGTTGTTACGTTTTTTCTACTTTACTATACGGCATGGAAGCGTGGACAATAAAATAGTCTGAAATCAAAAAATTAAACTCCTTCGAGATGTGGTGCTACAGGAGAATCCACAGAATATCGTGGACTGAAAAAGTAACTAATATAGAGGTGTTGCAAAGAATGATGAAAGAATGTGAAGTCATAAAAACTATTAAAATTAGAAAGATTCAATATCTGGGTCATATAATGAGGGGCGAGAAGTACGTATTACTTAGGTTAATTATGCAAGGAAAGATACAAGGGATGAGAAACCCAGGAAGGCGCAAAATATCAAGGCTAAGAATTTTGAGAGAGTGTTTTGGTTGCAGTTCATTAGAATTATTCAGAAGCGCGGCCAATAAAATTAAAACAGCGATGATGATTTCCAACCTCCAATAGGAGAAGGAACCTGAAGAAGAAGAAGGATGTCAGCAGAGATTTTTAGTGGAGAACGTTCAGAGTTGTGACATCGAAAGATTCTTTTAATTGTTGACAGTTGTACAGCCCATCCAAAAGTAAAACGGTTTAAAAAACATTCAATTTCTTTTTTTTACCCCCAAATTGCACATCTGTTCTGTAACCGATAGATCAGGGCATCATAAGGTCCCTTATAGTTCACTACAGAAAACTTTTAGTTAAGCTGATCCTGAATAATATGGAAAACCGTAGTGAATCCCCTGTTACTTTATTAGATGCCATAAATTTCATCCACAAAGCATGAACACTCGTAGATAAAAAAACCATAAAAAAATGTTTCGGTCATTTGGGGTGGACAGAAGCTAAGGTAGAAAACGAAGAAAACGAAGATGAATATTCTGCAGAAGAGTGGTTGAGGTTACAACAGCAAGGTTAAGAACTGACCCAACTAAACAATAATGACGAGTTTGCTGAATTCATTGCCATTGATGATGACGTCATTGTTTGTGATCTTCCAACGGATAGTGAAATTATCGTAGAAGTAATAAATGCGCCTAAGGAGCGCGTTATCGTCAGTGACGAAAGTGGTGAAGATGGAGAAGACAATCGCGGTGAATCCACGCAAAAAGGTCCGAATAAACAAGATGTGCAAAGTTCTTTAAACGTTGTAAGAAACTTTATCCAAAGACAAAACGCAAATGAAGAAGCATGCAACTGTTTCGCATCTTTAGAAAATTGATAGATAAAATGATATTAGACAATTTAAAGCAGTCAAAAATGACAGACTTCTTCCAATTGCAGAAGCAATAGTTTATGTTATTCTCGAAAATACGCTTTATACATTATGCAGTTGGAAAAAAATGTAAGTACAGATTTTTTGTTTTAACGTATATCATTGACAATAAAAGTAAATAACTTTTTCTCAAAAACTCCATTCAAACAATATTTAGCATCTTATATTATTTCGAATTGCTTCACTAGACGAAGGTTATGTTTTAGAAACCTACATGTTTTACCTGAGGGAGTCACGTGTATTAGTACATGAGCATCTGGGACCAAAACCACTCTGTTCTTCTGAAATTCGCAGTTAATGCTCCATCATTTTTTTTTAAAGATTTTCTCATAGCTCTCCACAAGATTAGGAATTAAAAATAAAATATTTACCAAGAATAAATTGATTTTTTTTATGAAAAGATAGTTCAACTAATCCTATAATTAGCCAATTTGTAGTATTGTATTTATATATACAATACCTAATACAACAATCTGTACTTTATATAAAATAAATTTAAAAGGGTATTATTTTAATGTTATAGGAGAATCTCAAGTACACGCAGCTCTCTGACATGTTTGTGACATTAAGTAAAAATATATAGACAAAACGTCCCTGGGAAATTTTTGAGCCATTTGGCCCAGCATTAATTACATATAAAACAAGACTACAATATGTAAGAAATTATGCCGTCAATTCTTATCAAAGTCAAAGGCGAGATAAACTTACCACTCGAGGGGGGGTAGGTGACTTTTAGATCAAATATATTTGTACGGCATTTATAACTTAGGTAGGTAAAACAAAATAATGAGCTGCAACCTAAAGCCGTAAAGCCAAAAATATTGGTACCAGGAGCAGGAAAAATTTTTATTTTGGAAAAATGTTTTCCCATTTTCGACAATTTGACACAGTACAGCATTCATACACGAAGTTTCGGATCAGCATATAGATTAATTTTTTTTACGTACATTTCGGCTAGACCAGGGGTGTGAAACAATTTATTATACTTTGAGTACCGATAAGGATTATCAGCATAGTTTCTAAAGTACTAATGTTGTTATTACGTATTGTAGTGTTTATTAATTATATGATTCATATTGGGTTGTAGTTTGATCATCCACTCAAGCAATCTCTTCGTCTACCTTTCATCACTGATTCGGATGACGTGTACGGCCCAATTTCATTTCAATGTGGCAATTCGGGAAATTACATCGGTAACTCCTGTTTTTTGCCTTAAGTCTTCATTTCTAACTTGGTCACGAAGCGATACACTCAGCATTGACCTTTCTATTTTCCTCTGAGCTATAACAGCGTTTTAGAAGTTGTTGCTGTCAATGTCAAAGTTTCCGCACCATGGGTCATCACAGGCAACACACATTGGTCAAATGTTTTACGTTTTACAGAAATTGGTATATCGCTTTTAAAGATGTCTTACAATTTTCCATAGGCTGTCCATGCTAGATTTATTTTTCTTTATAGTTCGCATGTTTGGATGTCTCTTGTGATCTTTATTTTATGTCCAAGATATATGTACTTTTCCACCAGCTCTATTTCGTTGTCTCCAATATATTAATATTTCCGTTAGGTACTAGGTTTGTCATAAATTTTGTTTTGGAGATGTTTATTTTAAGGCACACACTAACTGAAGTTCATGTAGAATTGTACATATCTCCTTCAGGTTGTCCGAGAACAAAACTATGTCCTCTGCGAATTTCAAATTTTTTAATCTTCTACCATCAATGCTCAGGCCTTTCTCTTTCCAGTTAAGTTTTTTACAAGCATATACTAGTACTCCGCTAAACAGTATAGGCGATAAGTTATCACCCTGTAGGACTCCTCTCCCGATTGGGATATGATCCGTGTTTTTATGTAGTTTCACCGATATAGTTGCTTTCTTGTATGTATTGTAAATTCACGTTGTATATCGGTAGTTAATGCAGCATACTTGTAGTGCTTCCAAAATTCTGTCAAATTCTACCGTGTCAAAGGCTTTATGGAAATCTACATAATCCAGAACGAGTGATCGATTGTATTCGATAGTCACTTCTATTTTATGCTCTGTGGGTGATCATTTGTTCCAAATCCGACACGAAGTCCCGCTTGCTCTATTGGCTGGTAGAAATCAAGATTTTTTTCAAGTCGAGTTTGTATAGGTGACTAAGAAGACTAATAGGTCTGTAGTTTTGTACTTCATGGAGATCTCCTTTTTTGTACAATAGAATTATCTCATGCTTGTGCCATTTGTCGGGTATATTACTGTTCAAAAGGCACACGTTAAAAAGGTTTTTTATTTTCTTAATTAGGCAAGTACCTTCGATTCTCTCATTCCGATGTAGTATGTTAGTAATGTAGTAATGAGTAAACTTCATCTAATTTTTATGTAATCGTTTCAGAACGGCAGTATAAATTCTGCTTTAACTTGAAGAGTTCAATAATTATAAAAATATGCAATGACGAAACTTCACCTTATGTTTTTATGTGATCGTTTCAGAAAGGCAGTATAAATTCTGATTTGATTCAAACAGTGCAATAAACAGTAAAAGATGCAATTTAACCTGCATTTTAAAATATAAATTATTTGCAGTGATATGAGTGTTTAAATTCTTTTATTAAAAATTATTGCAAAAGCTTTTTTAATTAGTTTATGGACAAAGCGTGCTTTATACCGTACTATAATCAAAAAAAAATATTGCTGTAAATATGCATGATCTTGTAAAATAATTTTGGTGTAGGTGTTTGGTTCCACAATTTTTACAGCATAAACTGACATTGGCATTTAAAACGACAATTTAAATATATGAGCCCCTTAAAGTACAAGTGCTGTAACTCACTGTATTTTATATTAGCACAAATGGTGTAAGTTACAAGTCATATAGTAACCATGCAGATAGGTAACACATTTTTTGTTGTCAGTGGAGTCAATTATCTGTTGACAGCCAAAGTGAAATACAAAGGATATACACCACTGTTCCTGTAACTGTTTTTATTTTCACACGTGTCTATGGATGTTAGTTTTTGATACATTAAGTTTCATTTGCATATTTAATTGTATGTAGTGTGGTTGAAAATTATTTTTTTTGGTGGAGATCTATCAGAGCCAAGCCAAGTCTACAATTAAGGTTGCCGTAAGCTTTCAACAAAAAAGGGATTCATATATTGTTGGGATGAAGTGACTAGATCTAGAGATGCGCAAGAAATTGGCGCTTGTTTAGTCACGCAGTATCATAGATGGATAAATGCTGTAGATTCGATAGAGAACTCCATTCACAATACTGTTTAAGGAGACTCTTTCGGATGAAATGTCATTCTTTAGCTAGACCTAAAGCGGAGATCTAATAAAGACAACCAGATTCTTTAGCTAATATAGATCAACCAAAACTACACAGTGGACCTCAACCTGTGCCCAAAGGGAAAAAAATGACATGAAAGACTTTTTTATTTTATTCCACTCATCCATCATCTCTATTTTGAGAATCTGTTTACTTCAGAAGATGCTCAAGACATAAAACCACTACAGTTAGATTTCAATATTAAAGATGAGTAAAAAACTATCTAAATAAAGTGTTTACTACAATATTAAATGAATTTTAAATAACCTTTCCTAACATGTTTACGAAAAAAAAATTTTATATTGCTGAATTTTTTAAAAAAATATTAAATGTACCTATCTTAAATAAAATGGTTATATTTTTATTAATAATAACTAAAACAAACCTTAACACATAAATACATTTTCGAAAAAAAAACTTACAATATTCGGTTGCTGATTTTTTTATAACAATTCCAGTAAAACATTATATAACTCAAAACAAGGTTAATGTGAGTTACACCACTTGTACTTTATGGTGCTCATATAACAGGCAGTGCTTGTTCTTTGCCTGTACACTTAATTTATAAAAAAAATTATTTTATTTAACCTTATAATTCCAAAAACCTAATATGTTTTCATCATTTTTTATGCTTTTTAAAAAATTTCCATTAGCTAAAAAGTTTTTTAAGAGCAACATCTTGAACAAAATGTTTTCAATGGAAAACACTGTAAACACTTCCTTGAACAATACGATCGCTTGAAATGCTCTGCCAGCAAGATTAATGTATTTTTTTCTTGTTACTTGTAACAATCAATGTGCGACAGGCAGATTCTTTCCACTTTCCATCGCTGATCGAACCCAAACAGCTTTCGATAAAAAGTTCCGTCGATATCATCAATCAACGCGCCGCCAAAAATGGTGTTATTTTGAAGTTGTTTCAAACCGGGGAAACGGAACTCATATCCCCCTTTGTGCATCTCTTTAGATTTTATCAACTTCCGAGGACAGGGCTGGGCTGCGCCTTGTAAAGCCGATTTTTTTTATATGAAAAACCCACTTTAAAAAATATTAATACTGGAACTACCCTTTACCGAAACTTGTTTATGAGTTTACCATAATCGAGGAAAAACTTTTTTTCATACTACCACATTTTTTTCATATTGAAATAGTAAGAGTAATGTTCAATTTCTTGTTGGTTCTTATTAATTTTTATTTACGAATATTCATGAAATAAGAGTCGATTAAATGCCTGACACATACTTAACCTGACATAATTTCTTTCGCCATTAGAAATATTTAATGCATAAAAAATATCTTAAAAAATAATAAACAACCGAAGCAGAAATTAAATTTTCGTTGCTTGGTTAACCTACTACAGAACAAAAACGCTGTTGAAAACTACCAAAACTAAAAGAAGTGCAAACTTTGTCTAATCCACTCAGGCTATAAATGAATGAACACTAAAAAATTGGACAAATGAATCTGGATAAACGGAAGTAAAAATTGACGACTTTTATATCCATAGCTTTTTGTTTGCCAATGATTAAATACTTTCAGCAGGTCACACAGATGATATCGTCTACATAATAAAAAAGCTGGAACATAGAAAACACGACAGAGGACCTGGAGATAGAACAACTCAGTAAAACAAACAAATAAACACAAACACTTGGAAGTATCCTTAACAAATACAGCATCTTATGAAATGAATAAAAAATAAAATAAGGAAAGACAGTAACACGACAATAACACTTAATTATATGAAGCGACGATATTACAAGCAAACCTAACACCAAATCTTTAAGACAGTAGAGGGAAGCGACTCACTCTCTGACTCTTAACTGAAACTTAGTTGGCAAATAAAATAATTAAAAATGAAATAAACATATTGGACATAATGTTATGAAAAAGAAGCTGCAGGTTAGTACTAACGGAAAAAGTAAGAAATGATCCAATTATAGAACTAATAAATATGAAGAAGTCAATAATTGACAAAATAAAAAACAAAAAATACTCTGGTGTAGACATACACACACTCAAAAATGTTTTGCATAATGTAATATTTTCAAAATTATCCACCAAATCTGGTGAAATCTATTTTTTTTAACAAAATACTTTATTATATGTATAAAATTGTATGTTTTGAAAAAAACAATAAACAAAATTTAAAGGATTAACAATTTATTATTATTATTATTTATAATATGTATTATAAATATATTTTTTTAAATTTGTACAGATATAGGAACTAATACTTAATATGCCGTATTTCTACCTCTTGCATCAATGCAAGACTGAATGCGATGTCCCATACTTCTTATAAGTGTATTAATGTAGTTCTGGTCCATGGTCCTCCATTCTTCATCGCTGCTATTCTGAAGTCTTGTAGTGTCCTTGGGGTGGCTGCCGGGATTGAAATTTTCTTTTGAGCATATCCCATCCGTGCTCAATGCGATTGAGGTCAGGTGAGCAAGGTGGCCATTGTAATCTGACGATATCTTCTGCCTCTAAAAAATCTGCCACATGTCTCGTACGATGGGAAGGCGCATTGTCGTCCATAAAAATAAATTCTGGACCAACAGCTCCTCGCCACAAGCGTACAACAGGCCTAAGAATAGTATCAATATAAATTTGTCCATTCATGTTACCAACAATAGGAATTAAAGGAGTTTTATTATTTAGCACGAGCAATTTATTATTATTATTTATAATATGTATTATAAATATATTTTTTTAAATTTGTACAGATCTAGGAACTAATACTTAATATGCCGTATTTCTACCTCTTGCATCAATGCAAGACTGAATGCGATGTCCCATGCTTCTTATAAGTGTATTAATGTAGTTCTGATCCATGGTCCTCCATTCTTCATCGCTGCTATTCTGAAGTCTTGTAGTGTCCTTGGGGTGGCTGCCGGGATTGAATTTTTCTTTTGAGTATATCCCATCCGTGCTCAATGCGATTGAGGTCAGGTGAGGAAGGTGGCCATTGTAATCTGACGATATCTTCTGCCTCTAAAAAATCTGCCACATGTCTCGTACGATGGGAAGGCGCATTGTCGTCCATAAAAATAAATTCTGGACCAACAGCTCCTCGCCACAAGCGTACAACAGGCCTAAGAATAGTATCAATATAAATTTGTCCATTCATGTTACCAACAATAGGAATTAAAAGAGTTTTATTGTTTAGCATGATGCCGCCCCACAACATTATGGGGCCACCTTGATATGGGACTCTTTGGACAGCTTGGTTAAGTTTATCCTATCGATTTGGGCTCCTCCAAATCCTAATTCGGCGATTATCCGACAAAAGGCTAATTTTGGTTTCATCAGAAACTAACACGTTTCCACATCTATTGTCATGCCATTGTAAATGTTCATTGGCCCATTCCAGTCGAGTCCTTTTCTGCTCTAACGCAAGCTTTGGTACAAACAATGGTCTTCTTGTAAACAAATTCGCCGAATGTAACCTGTTTCTAATAGTCTGATCGCAAATTACAATGTTATGAGATGGCTGGAGGGGTTTCTACGGGCAGTTAACGTTAAAAAGCGTTCTTGGGCATTGGTAGTAATACTGGGTCTTCCGCTTTTTGGACGATCGCTAACAGAATTCGTCTCTCGACATTTTTTTTACAGTCCGAGACACATCACTCTGATTAACTCCAACCCGGACAGCAACGTCGACTTGTGTGTGGCCTTCCTCAATCAAAGTAACGATTCTAGCTCTGTTGAACTCAGATATCACTTGTCTATTCATATTGTTCACTACAAAGTGAATAAAACTCAAACCAATTTTTACAAATATCGGTTTTCGAAAACTGATGAACGCAATATAAATACTGAGAATCTTTGCGATTAAGAAACAAAAAACAAGCAATAAAATATATTATTTTAGTAGACAAAAAAAATCAGTGCAAAAAATTTCAAATGAGAAACGTTCAGTGGCGTTACAGATAATATGCAAAACATTTTTGAGTGTGTGTATTTATGAGAACGACGGACGAGACAAGAATATCGCTAAAAACTTTAAAATAGAAACCAAATAAAAAAAGCAAAAGAAAGTAATCAAGTTGTAATTTTGATATAACATCTTACTAATAGAGAATAATCATGTTTACAACTAGGTCACTAATATTGTTCTGAAGGTACTTTCTTTCGCCATTTTATTTTTTCCTAATTTTATAATTTGGAGTAATTGTGAAATGATTATAGGTGAAAACTGATTCCGATCTAGGTGCCAAAGCCTCAAATAAAGAATTTATTAATTTAAAATGATGGTATTTAATGTTATCACTGTTAAAAGATAACGAGTTTTAATTTAAGCTCCTATAATAAATTAGCATTAAAAAGCGGGTAAAATGTAAATAAAATATAAAAATGTAATACCAAATTGTCTTAAAAACGGTTGTATATCTCGTAATATATAAAACAAATAGGTAACATTTCAATTACAGCAGAAAATTGCAAAATTCTTAAAATTATTTAAAAGGCGGTGAAAAGGAAACTAGTTTTTGTCAGTAAAATAAATAGTATAGGGGTCAGGGGGAGTCGAGTATGCACTTTTATGTCCCCCTGGTACCTTGACATTTTTTATGGTATTTAGTGTATAAACACGTCAGATAATTTGTTATTAACAATTTAATTGTTTAAGTTATTGTATCTTATAAACTATTAGAGATTAATACTACTTTCACTACGACCGGTCGGTAAACGTAAGAAATTTTATTGATTTCACGAGAATAAAAAAAAATGCTAAAAATCTTGCTCAGCTACATTCTTTATTTAAAATATATTTTTACGGCGTACAGATCCTTGGTAAATTCTTTTTTTTTTTGTGCGTTTTGTATTTACCCCCGTTTTTTTATTTTTACATACCTAAATTTAGTATAGTTTTGGTCTTCCAGACCCTCGCTTTCTTTCGAGAGTTTCTTGTTGCCTCCATTTTTCATTAGTAGTAAGATTGTAGTTCTGCTTATGTTAAAATGTTTTGCTGCTTCTGATAGTGCCCAGTTATCTTTTAATTTATTTACAATTCTTGCTTTAATATATTGTTGAGTTAAGTCGTTTTTTTATTCCTTAATAATAATAAAAATCACCTGTGGAAGTTTTTGTCAGTTCCTCTATCAGGCCCGGCCCCCTGCAAATGGGGGATGCTTTCTGGGTATTCTTAGCATTGATACCCAGAGGGTAGCAGGGATAATTGCCGTGGAATAAAAACTGACACCTGGCAGTAGGTATAAAATGCAAACCCATGACAATGGTGAATAATGTTTTATGTTTAGGGTCGCTGCCTGGGGATCGCCAGGGTACCTGTGGACGGTGGCAGGGTGTTGGAGAGGCAGGCCTCTGTCATACAATCCGCTACAGTCAAACAACAAGAAGAACCACAAGCAAGCCAAATGAGAGCAGGAGCTCTAATCGCTGAAGGTCCTGCGCTGGAATATCAGCCGGCGCTCACTCAAGCGAGACGACCAAGGCAGCGCATGAAATGGACTGTTTCTATAAACGAAAACATTTTGCGCTTCTATTACAAGGTGACGAACCTCGGTCAAGAAACGATCGGCTATCGACAACATCTGTATGCCGAATTTTGCAGAGAGTATCTAGAGATTCAAGTATCTGAACAGAGAACAGCAGATCAATATCAAGTAATTATAAGAAATAATCTTATCCCAGATACCAGACGCGATACCATCAGAAGCGAAGTTGAACCGAAGATTTATAACCCAGAGCTAGTTGTAGATCAAATCCCTAATGAAATCAGTAATGAGCAGACTCCTGAACCTCTCATACAAGAAACTCAACCTGTTAATACGCAGGACAAAAACGAGTTGCATGATAACCTGGTAAGTGAAATGTCACGTGCCGTACAAGAGTTTAATGGGACGAACCCTCTTAGCAGACCACCGCTACCAAAAATAAACTCTTGTAAGAAACTAGGTGCGCTGTTACAAATTGTGAACACTGAAGTCCTACCCAATTACACCGTGGAAGTTCATACATTGGAATATTTGCATATGCTGATTTACTGTGCGGCAACAGCAATTGCTAATGTTATGGGCATTAAAATCAGAGCAAGACGGGATACTAATATCGAAAGGAATTATAGCAGAATTGTACCTTGGGAAAAACGGCTACTATACAGCGTTCCACGTTAAGAAAATAACATTAGGCTTATGGAGATCAGTGTTGCCAAAACTCTCAGGCATGCGGTTTACTAGATTGTCGATATATTTTTCGAATTTCTATTTTCAATTAACATTTAACTGTAAAGTCAGAATAACAACTGAAGAACCACAAAAAGCCTTATTATCATTATGTAGTCTCAGAGAATCGCTAAAATCGCTGACATACGTATGATACGTACACCGTATTATTGTAAGTTGCAATTAGTAATTAGATATATGCATTCCAAGCGGTCCGTTTATTTGCTTTTAAATTTTTAATAGCCGGCAAAGTGCATGATTTAACTAAGCAATATTTTCTACTGATTTCTATGATTCCTGGTATATTATATTCTTACCGAAAAACAAATAAACTATCGTTACTCTAATTAAAATAAGATAAAATAAAATTGTCTTTTGTAAATACTATTTATTTAATTAAAATCATTTTTCCTACTTTTCATCTCTTGTTTCGAATGGGCACTTTTGGTCAGTTACGTTAAAAAACATTAATTTAATTCATGTCTGTGAAAACGAAAATACAAATTATATAACCCTGAATCGCGCTTGTGTTCATCGTGGCATCGCTGCGCTTCTATCGTCCATAAGAAATACATGGCCCTATCTCCGCAATGTTATTTTCTTAACGTGAAACGCTCTATAGGGAAAATTGCATCATTGCGTAGGTATACAAATAAAAGGATACATCCGAGGAATAAGAAGTAGAAAAATCATCAAGAGAGCTGAAGAGATATTGCGGAACACTCTAACATGATCCAGACACTCACAACATGATCCAGAAAATAACACACCGCAACAATGCCTGGACACATTAAAACAAAAACTTTCCGTTTATTCAGGCCGCCTAAAGAGATACAAAGTAAGTAACTTAATTCCACTATAGAAAATGAAAATAAAGCATACCTAATACCCAAGCCAAGAAGAAATTCATAAGTTCTGGGATATCATTTTTTAACTCCAGCTACTCATAACACTAATGCTGGATAGATTGAAGACACAACGAACAACTGTCAACATTACAATAATATTCCTTACGAACCCTTCACCAACGAAGAAGTCTCAAATATTATCAAAGAGCTTCATAACTGGAAATCTCCTGGACCAGACGGAGTTCAGAACTTCTGGTTAAAGAAGTTTTAGAGTGTTTATGAGTGTTTGACAGTATTGATTAATCATGTTATCTGTAATCCGCAGGAAACACCATCATTTCTTATACAAGAAACCACTTACCTAATACCAAAGGATCAAAATAACACAAGATCCAGCCAACTTGTCTTCTAATTTTGTACAAATTGGTCACATCCTGTGTAGCCCGACGTATCTACCAACACTGTACTATAAACAATATCATATAGCCTTAACAGAAAGGATGCACTAAGGGCTCCATGGACTGTAAAGAACAACTCAGTCATTTTTTACCAGGCATACACCAAATACCTCCTAGAGAACATAAAACAGCTAGGTCTAAATGAACATCGCTTTTGGAGATACTCCAATATACCAAGTCACCTAGGGCCCGATAATACGGAAAAAGTCCCACCAGAGCTCAATCCTTTTGATACCGTAGGTCTCTGGGGTGAGTGAATTTTCCCCCTAAACGGAGTGTGAGCCGTATGGCTAAATCTGGATGAAAATAGTAACAACACAACAACCCTATTTTATGTAAAAACTATCATTTATATACACTTTATAAAATGCAGGAATTCAAAATAATATCAAAATTTAGACCTTAATAATTGTTACAATTTATGAATTAATATAGTTATCAATTGTCTGTTGTTTGTTTGTTTATTTTGTTATTTGTCTGTCATAATAAATATAATATAATGTCAGAACAATCAAATACACTGATCAAAATGATCAAATCTTACTAAAACTCGTACCAGTTTTTTTAGGAACCAGCTGTACCTATTCAGTTCATTACGCATGACGTTCACGTCAAGACTGTCAAGACAGAGATTAGAAATAATTGCTCCAAAAAATACGCTCTGCGGCTTGAAAGCCATCCTAGAAATCTTGCAAAGAACCTTATGAGGCCACTACCAAATCGAAGACTAAATTGACACACTTCCAGTGATCTTTCAACAAGATTTCTAAATTGACTAATTTTTATATTTTTTGTGTAGATCTGATTTACAAAAATTTTTTGATAAAATTAAAATATAAATAGGAAATTATCATAGGACAACTTTTTCTATGCTAGTGGTACATTCAAAATAATTACACAATTCACTTATTGTAATATTACATATTGTGAATGTAGGTAAAGTTAAAAAAAATAATGTTAAAAAGCTGGCATGAGCATATTGTTAAACGAAATCAGGTAGGTGACTTAAATAGCGCCATGGCCCTAATAAGGCCAACAGCCTTTATTTCCAAAAGTACTCACATTGGACAGATAAGCGCAGAATCAATCAATCGGCTTAAGTTGAGGATAAAGTTATAATACTTTTAAGTTTCTAAGTCATACGCGCCACCGTCAGTCACACGTTGCAACAGATCAAGATTAAAGGGTATAATTTCAGGTAAGTTTTAATTTTCGAACTAACGTAAATTTGTTCGTCAAAACTGCTAAGTGGTATACATTTTAGACCTTAGCGTTAATTGTATTATAAGATCATAGCATGAGTCTTGGAAACACATAAAGTATGTAGTGCTTATTGTAACAGATTCAAATGGTAAAGAGGGGTGCCCTAATAAGGCCAGTGCCTGGCCTTATTGGGGCCAACTCTGGCCTTATTAAAGAAATGGCTTAATACAAATTTTATTGCCTTAATTAACTTTTAAATGCTGTAATTCTATAGAACCATCTCTCTACTTATAAATGAAAGATTATTACTAAGTATGTTGGATCGCACTGAACTAACAATTTTTGTTCATATGTTTTAGACAAGATGGAGCCGAATGCAGTTAAGAAGAAGCGAGCTGAATGGACGACTGAAGAGTAAACGGAGCAGGCTTTGAGTGCTGTTGAAAATGAAATGTCTGTCAACCAGGCTTCAAACGAATTCCGGATACATAGAAGGACCTTACGAAACCATTTGATGACAGGTATATCAACTAGAATATTAGGTAGAAATACGATTTTATCATCTGGTCAAGAAACTGAACTTTGTTCAAGAATCTTTCGTCTTGCTGACGTTGGAATGCCTATAACTAGCAAGATAATTGGAAGAAGTGTATTTTCTTTCTGCAAGAAAAATAATATTCCACATACTTTCAACTCAATTAAACAAAAAGCTGAGCGTAAGTGGTTGAGAATATTTTTGGGTCGCCACCCTGACGTAGCTAGGCGTAAAACATAAAATTTAAATCCAGCAAGAGCATGTAAACTTAACAAAGTGATTGTCACTGATTACTTTGAGAAGTAAAATGTAGTCATGGAGGAATTGAATGTTGTCGGAAAGCCTCAAAATATTTACAACATCGATAAAAAAGGCTGTCGTTAGACACTGCATCACAAACAGGAAGTTTTTGCCAAAAAAAGGGACAAAGAGAGAGCATATAGTAACACCAGAGCATGCTGAAAACGTTACAATCATGTCGTGTGCCAACGCTAGTGGTCAGTACGTACCACCAATGATATGATTTAAGGGTCAGAGACTCAAACCAGAATAAAAAGAAAATCTTCCTCCTGGAACCAAGGTAGTTATGACACCTAAAGAAAGTATGACACACGATGTTTTTGTGAAGTGGATCAAACATTTTTAACAGTTTCGAGTTGGAGGTAAAAATACTTTGTTGATTTTTGATAGTGTTAAGTCTCATTTAGATGCAAACATCGTTAAAGCTGATGTAAAGTACGACATTACTCTGTTTTGTCTGCCAAGCAATACCATCCACAAACTACAGCCTATGGATAAGTGTGTTTTCAAATATTTCGAATTGTTTTGGGATGATGAGTTTCTTTGTTTTTGGATGAATAATCCTGAACGCTCGATAAGACGCACAGTCTTTGAAATAATATATTCTGAAGTTTGGGCTAAGGCTTCCCGGACACCGGGAAATATGATCTCTGGATTCAAAGCTACGGGAATTTACCCTTTCAATCCATCAATGATTCCAGAGAGCGCTTATGCACCTTCATGCCTAATCGAGCTTGAAAATGACGAAAATGAGCAGAACTCAAACATTTTCAAAAATCAGAAGAAAATTATAGAAAGTGAACAAAGTATTTTTACAGAACTGATGAATCAATCTTCAGCTAAAACAATAAGACACGACACAAACGTATTTCAAAATTTACAGTTCTCGGTCATACAGTGATTTATTGAGATTATTATTTTGGAATATAAAAGTCTAAATTAATTATGAACATTTAATAAATAATACAAAACTTCACATATCACACTTCAATCACATAAATAATAATATTAATAAATATTATATATATATATATATATATATATATATATATATATATTATTATTATATATATATATATATATATATATATATATATATATATATATATATATATATATATATATATTATTAAAAATTTCAAACGTTAAAGTGGCCTCATTTTGGGTGACCTACTTTACTATAAAACTGAATTTTCCACTGTAAGTTTATTTAAGATAACAAATAAAACATTTTTCATTCAGCGACTACCCTGTCACAAGGTGTATATTATTTAAATTCATCAAAATGAAACACGTTAAATTTTAATATAAGGCCAGTTATTTGGATTTCTTGAACTATTCCTAGGAGTTATGGATCGTCTCGGTCCCTCTCTAAGCCGTTGAATATTTTAACATGGACGTCGAAATTAACTCAACGGACCGGCATCGGAATAAAGCAATTTGAATCCCAAATAGCACACGGAAACTATTTGTAGGATTTAGTTATTCCCTGGGACGATTCAATATAAACGCCAGAAACTATATCGTTTTAACAATGCAGACTATTCGACCGTTGGTTGTGCTATGGATTTATGCTTTCGCTACAATGATACGCGTCCTGCGAAAGGTCACAGTCTATAGGGATAAGGGCAGGTATGGAAATTTTGGGGGTATAAAATGTAGAAAAAATAATTAAACGACAACGGGAATTATTGCGTAGTCGTAAAATATGGGTGTCTCAAATCCAAGAAACACAGGAGTTAAAACTTCATCGGTTAAAAAGGAAAAAATGTTTTTTATAAATATAAATATAAAATAAAAAAAATGACAGGACATATTGAATATCAAAATGAGTTTGACAAAGTGGAAATATTATATTTCATCAAATAATAAATCAAGTGAATTATCTCATATTAGTGGCTATGTAATAAAAGATTTACGCAAATAATAGCTTATGCATAAAAATTATTCCTTTTTGAAATATTTAATATTAACAATAGATTTCTCACCTTTGAAATCACTTCAAGAAATTGCTCAAATCTGTGATTTCTGGAATTTTTAAAGCAAACAGGCGATAAAAGAAGTGACATATGGAGTAAAGTCCTACCAGAGATCTAAGAGAATCATTAATATTTATTATCTATAAGTGTCTACCGCAAGTTAGCGGGGGATCGCCTTTGGACAGGATCGTACTTTTATTTTCGTTTTGCATTACTTATTCGAAAGAACAAAGGCAAATATATTTTAGAAAATTATTTTTAAAATTGAGGTGTGTCATACCGTTATCAACTGAATTTAAAAATATTAACATTAATTACGTATATATAGAAAGTTTACCATTTATAAATACAATTCAAAAAGTACTTAAATTTAAGAAAATTACATGGACAAGTCAGTTTCACTATCACTGTCGTGATCTAGATCTATAATAATTGTTTCTTTGAGCAACCTATCTGTATTTTTCCAGCTGTCATTGATGATTTTCTCCATTTCTAATTCAATTAGATGAACCACAGATGAATTTAGGGTAAGCGAAACATTACTTCTCCTTACCGATGCTTTTAGTTTATGCCATATGTGTTCGATAGGATTGAACATGCAATAGTAAGGAGGAAGTCTTAATACTATATGACCCATTTCTTTCTTCTCTGACTAAACTGTCGCAATATTATTGACTTCTCATGTTTGTTTTTTAGAATCTGTTCTAGAAATAGATAGCAGGTAATGGTCGAATCTTACGTAAAAAATCAGACATTCTCGAACATTGTTGATAAAGAGGTGAATTCGTCTTTTCGAATTACGCTATATAAGGTCCGTAATTAGGGCGTTGTGACTCATAACATCGTCCATTTCTTTTAGACTATTCGTCTCGAACAGTACCTAAATGGACCAGATCGGTGGATTCTGCCCTTTATAAAGATACAGTCTCTCAAGGTAGACGACCTTCGGCCTACTTCGTGGAGTCAGTTACACCCTATATACAAGATCGTTTATCTTATCTTAGTGACCAGGTATGGTCTCTTTCAAGGCCGTTGTAACTTGGGACTAAGACCTTTCCTTTTCATTGTTTTGTAGAGCCAGACTGCATCATCTTCATTAAGGCTAACAGCAGTGGATTGCTTATCGAATCCTGGTGAGTTGTAGCTTATTCCTAGCGAAATCGTGCATACTTGGAAAGTATTTCATCGTCCGCTTCTCCGTTTGGTAAATCGCCATGTAGGAAATCGATGGGAAGCTTTAGCTCTCGAACATTTAATAGCACTGCTGGAGTGTAACCAGTTGCTAAATATTAGGAGCTTCGGTAGGCTAGCAGAAATCTTTTTAGGATGCCATCGGACGTAGAATAAAGCAATGTCGTTCTGGTCTTCTAAATTATAAGCAAAGTCATCATGATCTTCCAAACTTCGATTTAACGTTGTGTCCCTGGTCGGAATCAAGTAGAACTTAAACCCCATGTCGAAAAACGACATTCTCCAGCTGTTCTCAACCAAATGTGATTGCTCGTTGGTTGAATATTGCAACAACTACTTCAAGTTATTTAGAAAAATAGTAATAGCCACCACCAACTACCTATGTCGTGATTTTATTACAGGAGATAGTCCCATAATGTCCACAGTAACTTGTTGCCATTGAGTTTCAGTGATGTATTGCATGAGTGTTTTTCCTAAATCTCGTTTTGCCATCCTTCTTCGATGCACACAGATCACATCGTTGGCACCATTCTCTCACTTACTGTGAAGGAGAGATGCTAGTAGCTAGACTTGCAATCCACTACGCTATCTGTTATCTCGATAGATTTTATTACTGTTATATTTAAATCCACTTTGATTTTTACGTGCCTATTAAGCAATAAGTTTTAGTCATGAGTAAGCCAGTCCTCACCGAGGAAAAACACCAAAATTTTTCAAATATAATGTGATAATAAGCTGGTAACATAGCTTCTTAACGTTGATAACATAGTTTTCAGTATTGTTTTCACTTTTATAAAAACCCGATCTACTGGCAAATAACTGTGTCTTTTTACTGAACATTAAGAGAAGAATGTAGTTTTTGTATTGAAAACTGTATGCATAACAAAATAGACTAATTTTATGTATGGCTGGATTCAAGGTACAAAAAGCATTTAGGTGGTGACACAAATTAACTCATTCGCTGCCATGTTCCAAATTTGGATCGATTGTTAGTTTCGCTGCTGGTTACAATATGTCACTGTTGGTCTTAAATCTGATAAACTATTTTTGTTCGGTAGTGTCAAAACAACACGTCCGTACTGAATTTACTCACTGGTTTCGTATAAGTGGCATTTGTTTTGTGATTCATATCAAAATTTCAAGGAAGGTGCAGTTGTATAACTTATAGTTCGATTATACCTATTTTCTGTTGTGAAATATTACGATCGGGGTAAGTTTAAGCAATATTATATGCCTATACAATGTATCTGTATCATTTAAATGCTTAACCTCAAATTGAATATACCGAGTAACCTCTAGTTTTTGCATGTTCCAAAAATGGAACTTGGCGGTATATGTTGCTAATTGAGGTTTTTCTTTTTAGTTTAGTATTATGGATGTGAAAACATTTTATGGAAAGAAAACGAGTTGTTTCTCCTCCAGAGAAGTTTTCATCAAAGATACTGAACGCCCCAGCTGAGGTAACTCTTATTTCACAATGTGAGACACAAGACGCTGAAGATATGTTCTCGACGAGCGATGATGAACTTCCAATAAATGTGGGTCAATCTAATAAAAGAGCGAATAAATCCAATAGACAAAACGACTGGAAAAGAGGTGACTTGTTCCTAGATAATCATCAAGAAAATATCTCACTTTCAAATAGAAATAATGTTCACTGTGAAAGTGCAGTCAATTTCTTTACACTTTTTTGGTGTGATAATTTCTTTGAATATATAAAAGACGAGACTATAAAGTATGCCCGACACAAAAATGCAAACACATCATTTGAGGTTACGATTGAAGAACTCAAAGTTTTCTTTGCAATCCTACTGATTTCTGGTTATTCCCAAAGGCCTCGGAAAGATATGTACTAGAGTATGGGTTTTTATCTCTGAAACGATGCAATCGCCAACGCAATGCCGAGAAATAGGTTTAGAAAAATTTTGCAAAATTTACATTTTTCAGATAACACTAAGCTACAAAAAAATGATAAGTTTGCTAAAATAAGACCACTCATAGAACATTTAAACAGTTCATTTATAAAATATGTGCCGGTTAGTGAAACCATATCAGTATCTGTTGATGAATCCATGGTACCGTACCACAGCCACCATAGCTGTAAACAGCGTATTCAAGGGAAACCTATTAGATATGGGTTTAAATTTTGGTCTCAGAATGTATCAAATGGTTATCTTGTACTTGTGGGTACCGAACCTTACCAAGGGAAAGAGTACCGAACCTTACCTTACTAGATGAGAGTAACTTGGGGCTAGGTGGAACTGTAGTTACAACTTTTGCCGAGAGGGTGAAGCATAATTTTTAAGATCAAAAATTTTACTTTTTTATTGACAACTTTTTTACCGGACTTATACTGATAAAGGCCATGAGTGAATTGGAATATGGTTGCACGGGCACAATTAGACATAATCGAATTGGGAAATGCGCGTTGAATAAAAACGCAATGAAAAAATCAGTTAGAGGATCTGTTGATTTATACACAAGTTCTGATGAAGATATAATAATTATCCAGTGGAAGGATAATGCCATCGTTCACGTGGCTTCAAATTGTTATGGCGTTCAACCTACAAAATCGGTTACGTCGTTTATCTGCAGCAGAAAAAAAATATATAATGGTAGACGTTCCCTACGCAATTCAGCAGTATAATGCTCATATGGGAGGTACTGATTTAATGGATAAAAATATCGCTAATTATAGACCAAAACTGCGTAACAATAAATGGTGGTGGCAAATTTTTGTTTACCTTTTGTCTGCTTCAATTTCTAACGCATGGATTTTATATAGGATTCAATACCACAATAACATTCAATCTAACGCTGATGAATTCGTTGAAAGTATGCGTCCGTTGGATTTATTAGGGTTTACAAGAAGCATTGTGGCAACATATCTACTACTCAACCCTCGACAACCAAAACCTGATAAGACAAAATTAGGAACATTATTTCGAAAAATTCTAGAATCTGTTTCACAAAATATGTCGGTTCTGCATTACCCAATTTCTTTAAAACAAAACAGATGCAAAATTTGTAAAACAAACACAACTTTTGGATCCGGTATTTGTAAAATTAATGTACATCCTATTAGTTGCTTCAAATCTTTTCATGAAAAAAATTAATAGATCCTCTCAAAATGTTATCATTTTTTTATCAATAAATGTTTAAGTTTAAATTGACGTTGTTGATTTTTTATTACCTATTTATGGCCATGTTCCAAAATTGGAACACAAAATTTTTTTAGACACAGGGCTATTGTGAAAAGATTAAGATTTTTTTAAATATTTTTCTATAAGTTCAGAACATAAAATTGACCTGTAGAAGCTATAATATTAAAAAAAGAAGTTTGGCAGCGAATGGGTTAAGTACGGAGATGCGACCCTACCCACATAAGCCATAATTATCTTCCAATAGCACCTCTATTATAGGCACCTCTTGGTGCCTAGAATAAATTATGTTCTAGACCCATTTTCCCATTTTATTACCTTTATTACCTTTATTATTTACTTTAAAGTTTCCTTTCCATATCCTACTGGACAGCTACAGGTGGAAGAACCAATAAGTGGTAGGGCACTTCATTGCCCTGGAGCTAAGAAGTTAACTCAGGAGGAGGAGGAGCTAAATTAGTCAACAGCATTGAGATTTGGAAACACATGGGATGACTGCCACATTAAAGATCTACATAGATATCCTTAGTTAAAATCATTATGACCCCACTAGTCGATCAATTACTTAATGGCAATGGAGCTTGAAATCCAAAATCCGGCAGGGGAGGACAATTAGATTTAAACGACAGGGCTTCTCATACCGTCATCAAGGTAAATTCCCGTCAAACAAATAAAAATAACTCTACAGCCTTGAAAATTGGAACATTAAACTTAAGTTTATATCAATTTAGCAAACTAGATAACACTGTTTTGGAAATGTGCAAAATGAAGATTAACATACTGGGCCTTAGCGATATAAAATGGCCTGATTCATTACAATGTAATAATAGAAATGAAACAATGTATTATTCTGGTAACAACAACTCCAATCACAGAGAGGGAGGGAGCTGGCAGTATAGTTGATAAAAATTCTCAAAAAGCTCTTTGTAACTTTGTTTTCCGCTCTGATCGACTATTTATGCTATCTCTCAATTCTTATTTAAAACGTAAAATAAATATAATCCAAGTATATGCACCCACTGCAGACAAGGATTAAGACACCATAGAGAACTTTTATAAACAAATTAGCAGTGTGTTAAAGCTGACTTAAAGACATGACATAAATATTATAATGGGAGATTTAAACACTAAAGTGAGTCAAGGAAAAGTGAAGAATTTTGTGTCAATGATGAACTCATAATTATTGCAAACACATTATTCAAACTTCTTAAAAAAAGAATATACACATCGACGTCACCAGCTGACACTAACAACAAAACAGTCAAAAATCAAATAGATTATATTATCGTCAACCGAAGACATAGAAATTCCATATAGAAAAACTTCCATAATATCATCCAGGAGTGGACATATTCTCCCTATATAAAGCACCCTAGCTCCAAGAAAATCATGGACACAAGGTGGCTCGAAAAACACAACACATATGCGAAAACAAATTTTAAAATAAACTAGAACTTAAGAAAAGTCAAAGAAAATCATGCACAAACTATATCTATTGACCAAAAATGGGAAAAACTTAACATGCTCTTGTGTCAGTTAAAAAAAAACTTAAAATCACTTATAGAAAAAACAAAACCTTAGATGACAGTAGAAATGCTTCAACTTATGGAAGAACTAAGCAAAGATTAAGCAAAAGTCCTAAATAAATATAAAAAAATTCAGAAATACATCAGAAAAAAAATTCGACAGGCAAAAGAGAAGAGGTTCTCTAACAGATTTAAAGAAATAAAGGATCTGGATAAAAAGTGTGATTCCGGACCACCAATATTACGGGAAGAAGTCATCTATGCCATCAAAAACACAAAAGAGAGCAAAGCTACTGTACCATATCATGTGTCCATCTAAAACTCATTGATGAATAATAATGGATTAACTCTTTAATCTAATATATAAGACTGCCTTAATCCCCTGACACTGGCTGCAATCTATCTTTGTGGCAATACCCAAAAAGTCGAGTAAAACATCCTGCTCAGATCACAGAACAATATCTTTAATGGGTCACACACTTAAAACATTTTTAAAAATAATACACAGCAGAAATGTTAAAACTTGAATATGAAACATATAAACAGCAATAATGGGTCACGTGACTTTTATGCGATCTTAGATTGGCCTGGCGAATTTAAGACGCTTTGCAATTTAAACCAACAGGGAGCTTTTTGAAAATAAATACAATTGGAACTGAAGTTTTTACCTTTGTGCTTTTGCGCTTTTTCAAGGGTGGTATGTGGAAACTGTGACATGCCGTCCTCCGAGACAGGGTGTGACCGCTGTAAAGCAGGAGTGTCAGAAGAGTTATTTCCGCCTTGTTGGAGCCATGTAAACCAAGTCCACTACTAAGTACAAGTTCCATGGGAAAACGGTCCTTTTCAGATTGTTGGCTTTTTATTTGTTTGGGTAAAACATGTGGCTATATCCTCACCTATGATCAGGTATCGTTGTGCAATGGGATTGGGAGACCACAGAAAACCAATCTCCCCCTGTCTTTGTGATTTGAATTCGACTCTTAAGGAGTATGTGTGGTGCTCACTGTTTATGATTTGGTGTTGTGATTAGGTGTTTATGAATGTGGCGTATTAGTATAGTTAATGGTTCTCTGTTGTTGGCTTTTTCTATAGGTTTATGATTTTGAGCTAGGTGGAGGTAAAGTGTATACGTGGGTAAATGATAGTGTGTGTTTTAATGATGTGTAAGGGTTATTGGTATGTGTATACCGGTGTGCATGTAGGTGTAGTGTTTTGTGTTTATGTACGGAGTTGGTTGAAGGGTTGGTTTATTAGGTTATTAAAACAGGAGGTTGTTATGGCGTTTCCATATAGAGTGTTAAATATTTGGTTGAGATAGCGGATAGTGTCGTGTTTCTCTTTTCAGGGAAGACATTAAAAAGGATCATGGAAGTGAAATATATTAAGGATTTCATATCTGAGGAAAGGTCGTATGAGGGGATTTGTTTGAGAGAGTATACGGGTTGAGTTTGTATATAGTTTTTTGGTGGTGTATTGCGGTGTGAGTATCTTAGTGGGAAGGCGGGATGAGGTACATTACAGTTCGGGCATTTAGGGATAGATATCTTGGGGCATGCAGTAGACTTGTGCTCTAGTCCACAAAATGGACAAGTGAATGTTTTTTCTGAGCATTCGTTGCTTAGATGTCTGCTTTTGCAACATCTCGAACAGTATTTCAGTCGAACCGAAACGGAATTGCTAGATCTTTGAATCTCGCAATTTAGCCGTTCTCCCTCGATCTGGATACCGTTTAAAAGTGCATCGGCGAATTTAGATTCGTATTCAAGTTCGAACAGAGTTCGTGAAAACTCTGATATATGAGGTGGGTTGGTTTGTGGAGCGGGCAATTATGCGTACTATTTTGGTAAAAGGAAATCTATTTTCGGATAGGTTATCCTCGATGGTTTTCTAGGAAAGGTTTTTTCCGGTTCCGGTGATGACTAAGTGAAAGATTTGTGGATCGTTTGGAACGTGTTGCGGATTATGGGATTTGCTAGATTTGTGTGCTGATGTTAAGATGATGTCATCTCGAGTGATTTTTCAGAGTTTTGCCGTGATGTTGTGAATGTCTAGGAGTTTAGTACTACGCACGGAGGCTGCCTTTTGTGATGGAGGACTTTGATTAAGTCCAATTGGGGGATGAAGATGAGGATAAATATAATTTTCGAATGCACTTTTAAATAGTAAATAAGCCGCTATGGTGCACCAAACTTTATTTTGGATCTTAAGGAAACTAAAAGTGTCGAAAAGTCAAAATTTTGGAATTAAGACACTTTTTAAATAAGTTCTTCATAATATCTATTTAGGATGTTACAAGAAAATAGCTTCAGAACAAAATTATTTTAATCTCAAACATTTTGGAGTAGATAAAGTTGACCAAACTATGTTATTTTTAAAGGTCATTATATTTTGTGACTAAATAAATGTCCAAGAACTTATCTTAAATAATATTTCGATACACATTTCAAAACAACCATTTGGTTTACTATATTTGTAATCTTATATATTATAACTGGTAATAACATTTTTACTGTAATTAACTAAATAAGCATAAAAGTACCTCTGAAAAAATAATACTTATCTACAGACAAAAAGGTAAACACAGATTTATAGTATTACCTGAAATAAAGAAAATATGTATACAAAATAAAAAGTTGACGTTAAAATTTGAAAATAAAGCCAGAAGCATTTTCAAAAAAAAATGCAACAGTATAAAAATGTATGTAAATAAAATATTTAACATCTCTAGAGCTTATACATCTACCTAAATAGGGCTTTAAAAAAGACAGCTTCGAGGATATGAATATTTAGCGAAGCAAGGCTGCAATCAAAGTGCCATTTCAGACTTACGAAAAGTGAAAGAAAAAGTCGCTTCCTTACAATTCGTATACGAGCAAAACGCGCACTGAGGTTTCCTTCCTGGCTGCTGAATATTTCATTGAGCCGCACAGCTACAAATGACGGAAAAATACATTTCATTTATTCGTTTTGAAGGTGGCGTCACAAATCTTGACGCTCAGCTTCATTTGTCGATTGCCATCGGCATAACGTAGTATTACGCGTTGGTTATCCTCGTCTAGATATGTATTTGTCGCATATTTAATCCTTTAACGTTATAATACAAAAACGTATATTCCATAAATGTAAACGAGCATTAATAAAATTAATAAAAAATACGTAGTAGTGTAATATAATATTTTTAAAATAAAAAACTACATTCTGATTATTACAAAATTTTGAAAGATCGGATTTTGATCCTTGGTTTGAACTATTAAGTCATACTAGAACAGATATTGACTCCATGGCTTGATCCCAAACGTGCTTTACAGAACTTTGGGGCCAGATTTGCTATGACATGCTGGACGAGCCATACAGTATGTAGTCAACACCCCGAGGTATGAGCGGGAACACAAGGTGCATAAATATTCATACGCTTGTAAAACGCACCGTTCGCATCATAAAGGCCTTCACAATTTTTTTTTTCAACTTGTCTTGAGTGATATGTCTTTAATCTTTCCTATATGCCTCTCTTGACTAACTCTTGTTTCTTCTGACCCCGAATGGCTATTAGGTTTCCGAGGGCAGACGGGTCACTATATTTCCTTCTACCTTTTATTCTTCAGTGTGGCGTATCATTCAGTGTGACTAGTCATTCACCGAGCGATTGCCGATATAAGCAATCCTCCACTTACTGACTGCTTCGGGCGGATGAGTTGGTAAGCGGTAGGGCACTCTTTTGTCCCGAGGTTATGAAATCGGACTAGAAGGCGGATAAACCAAAGATTTGATCAACGGCATAATGATGGGGAAGCACAAGTAGGGCAAACACTCCATTAAAGATCAACAGTGATACGCCCTAGTCAATCAATCATGGCAATGCTCAATACTAAAATAAATTCCAGAGTAAGTCCTCCGATCGGGTCTAAGGGGAGAACAGTTTCGAGTTTACCAAAAGATAATAAATTGAAGTGCAAAAAGAATATCAATATCTACACATGGAATGTCAAAACTTTATATAAAGCAGGAGAAATCCACAATGCAATACAGAAGATGAAAAAAATGCATATTAAAATCATGGAAATAGCAGAAATAGGATGGCCAGATTCTAAATAAATACAAATGGAAGATCACAAGGTATATTACTCAGGAAAAAGTGATGGATCACATGAATATGGAGTCGGATTAATCGTATCACTCAAGGTTGCCAAATGTATTACTAAATTTAGACCAGTATCAGAGAGAAAGATATTACTACAAGTAGAAGTCAATCCTATTAATGTAAACATCATCCAAGTCTATGCTCCCACTGCAGACAAAGGGGAGGAAGAAGCAATTGCGTTCTATCAGAACATTGGAGCACATAGACTTGGAGTCAGAAACGAGAGAGAAGACCTCCTGGAAAAATTAGCAGAAGACTCAGAACTAGTTGTCACCAACACATTCTTCCAATTACCACCTCGCAAGCTGTACACGTGGAAATCCAATTAAGGCAGACCAGGGAGAATTATTATAAATCAAATAGACTACATTTTTGTAAATAAAAGATTTCGAAAAATGAAGAAAAAATCATGGATGACAGATGAGATCCCTGAAACTAATGGACGAGAGAAGAAAAGCCAAAAATGACGCAGACAAATGTAAAACCATAAATATATTAATAAGAACGAGAATCAGAGATGCGAAAAAAAGAAGCAACGGAAAGATGCGAAGAAATTGAGACTCTGTAGTGAAAGTACGATAGTCACAATATATGCTAGTTAAAGAACTCACAGGAGGACTAAGACGAAGACAGAAAGAAAATATAACTGATTCTAACGGAAACATTATCTTGGACAAACAGAGTAAAATAATAACGTAAAAAGAATATCTAGAAAAACTATTTGAAGACCAAAGAGATAACACCTTTAAGCTAGAAGAAGAGGTAAATGATGGATCAAGAATATTACAACAGAAAGTTTATTCCGCAATAACACAGTTAAAGGATAGCAAAGCGGCAGGCCCTGATAATATACAAGCAGAACTACTCAAACTAATGGACAACGAATCAATAGCAATAATCTCTGATGAAAAATACTAACAGAATGGCTAAAATCTGAGTTTATTGCACTTCTAAAAAAACCAGGAGCCAAAAGATGCGAAGATTACCGTACTATAAGCCTCATGAGTCATCTCCTAAAATTGTTCCCAAAGATAATTCATAAGAGAATCTACAAGCTGTGTAAAAGTCAAATTTCCCCCAAGCAGTTCGGGTTCACTAATGCTCTTGGTACTAGAGAGGCTTTGTTCTTAAAACTAGTCTTATTCTAGAGATACAGAGACGCCAACTGGGAGGTATACGCATGTCTGGTTGATTACGAGAAAGCGTTTGATCGAGTACAGCACGCTAAGATGATGCAAATACTAAAAGAAACATGAAATAACAACCAAGATCTGAAAATAATTAGAAATCTTTACTGGAATTAGACAGCAAACCTCATAGTTGAAAGTGAACATACTGACGATGTGTAAATTATGCGTGGAGTTGGGCAAGGCTGTATTTTGTCTCCTTTAATCTTCAATCTGTACTCTGAAAGAATATTTATCGAAGCTTTGCACGAGACTAAAAGAGGTATTCTACTAAATGGTTACCGGCTAAACAACATCAGATATGCAGATGACACCATAGTATCTGCGGACAACTTAGACGACCTACAAGTTCTTATGAACAAAGTCAAGTATTACAGTCAACAATATGGACTCAATATAAATGTTTAGAAGACAAAGCTTATGATAATTAGCAAGAAAAGGATAACAGAAGGTTAACTCTACGTCAACCAATTCTATGTAGAAAAAGTGACGGCCTACAAATACCTCGGAAAAGCTAGATCCACCTTCAATCGGATGGGGGCCTTTTTCAAGAGTCACAACCTCTCTCTTGATACAAATGTAAGAATGCTGCGATGCTATGTCTTCTCTGTCCTTTTTATGGTGTTGAATCGTGGACCTTGAACGAAGATATGTGCAGAAAACTGGAAGCATTTGAGATGTGGCTATATCGGAGAATGCTTAAGATCCCGTGAACTGACCGAGTCACAAATGAGGAGGTCCTCAGAAGAATGAATAAAAACCGAGAGGTACTGACCACTATCAAATCTCGAAAGTTACAGTTCTTCAGACATATTATGAGAAATGAATCCTTATGTGCTCTCCTTCAAGCCATTCTGCAAGGAAAAATATTTGGAAAATGAGGTCCAGAAAGAAGAAAAACATCTTGGTTAAAGAAACTTAGAATCTGGTTTAATACAACATATGTGCAGCTTTTTTGCGCTGCTGCAAATAAGATAAAGATTGCCATGATGATATCAACATTCGTAACGGATAGGCACATCAAAAAGAAGAACATAAATCCATATTTTAGTATAAAAACCTCAAATGAATGCAAAGTGTGTAACTTCCTCCTTGCCACATACTTTTTAAACTATAAAATTTAAATTGACAAATTTTTAGATAAATTTACTGTCATTTCATCATAGCTTTTAATACGATTGACGAATTATTACCCAACTATGAAATAAATTTAAAAATGTTTATTAACCCTGCATTACAACTCATCAACAATTGACATATTTTACTACCCGGTGTACAGGTCTACTCCAAATGTAAAACGTGGTTCCAAAAAAATATATTTAGAAAAGTTATTGTATACAATGGTTTCACATTATTAAACATAATTATTAATTATTAGTTTTACTTAATGCAATCTGGGCACACTTTTGACTGATAGTTCAGACATATCTATTTTTTGCACTTCTTGCACGTTATCCTCGATTTTCTGTCTTGTTTGCGTGTACAAAAAGCGCATCTCCAGGAAGAAGTTTGCCTATGGTCTACATTAGATACTTTAGGCTCTATATAAATTTTTTTTATAACAGCTAGGAGTTCTTTTGACAAAGTTTGGATTCCGAGCCGTTTTCTCATCACGGGACTAACTAGGTCGGTACTAAGTTTTTTTAGAAATGGCCTTTTGCTCGGTAATAATTCCTTTTCTCAGGCATCACTATCTTTACATAGAACAATGGAATTAATTCCAACGAGGTCTAATAAATTGTAAAAAAATCTAAGAGGCCATAGTCTTGACTTTCGAGCAGTGGTATATCTATGCCCGAGCTGGTCGCGCCTAAAAATCAATTATTTTTTGAAGCACTGTAGAATTTGGTTTGTCTCCTTCAGGATGCATGGTAGATAACATGACAATTTTTTTCCTAATTTTTTGTAAAGTTGCAATATGTCCCATGAATTGGTTTTGTTAGGCTCAATGTGTAGTATTCAGCTACAGAGACACCTACCGGTGTTGAATTTTTACCGATATACACTTCGGCATTCAAAAGATAAAAAGTTTTTGCATCACATACTGCTAAAATTTTAATTTCGTATTTATCGGGTTTTAAGCATGATACAAATACAAACAAATACAAATGTATCCTTATATCATGGGTTTTAAGGGCATATACATTTTAAATGGACATCTGCCTCGAAAACTTATAAGTTGTTCATCTAACGTGCAGTACAGTGAATGCGTATAAAGTTCGCTACACTTGGAAATAACTGCTTTAAAAATATCTCGCATTGGCGCAAATCGATCTATTTTACGACGCTTCTTTCTAGTGCCATGTCGGAAAACCTGACGTAATTTGTAAGAAATGCAAATCAAGCTTTAATCATTACAGCGTGAAAAAATGTAATTTCTGTTTATTTGTTGTATGTATGTATCTCTCACATAGGATGGCCTGAGTGTTGTATTAGTAACGTCCTCCTCGTTAACATGTCGATCTCTTACATAACGTTCTCGTTGTAATCTAACTTCCTTATTTGTGAAAGTGACAACATTTTTCAGACTATCATCAGTGAAAAACAGAGACCATGCTGAAGTTTCACTAGTTACTTGTCGAACAGCTTCTTTATTTCCAGGTAAATGAATCACTAGATTTATTTGATTGGTCCGACGTGACTTTTGTTGACTTTTCCGCTGAGAGAGATTCGCACGGAATGTCATGGCTTGTTAAAACCTCGCAACCAGTCTGACTTCTTTGCTGCTGCATATCATCATCGTTAGAATCCTCGTCATTCTCCGGAACATAATCATCATCGCTGCTAAAACAAGAAATTTCACGAGAGCTCGTTACCGTGTTCCCAAAAGTAAAAAAATTACAGGACTTTTACGATAGCCTGGGATACACCTGTACCCCGGGTAGTAATGTAGTAAATACATAAACAATGATTATAGAACTAACTAGATTCAAGAAAAGTAAATAGACAACAGAAGATATCTTGAAATTAATGAAACACGATCGACTTAAAAAATCAAATAAAACAGAATATATACATCTACAGTGGAGAATCAACAGAGAGATAAAATTAGCCAAAGAAAATGGACGAGAGAAAGATAAGACGAACTGGAGAATGTGATATCTAAAGTTTATTCGTTTACCAAATTCTTATCAGTAAACATGAGCACGTGTTGATATTCGCCGTCTCATTCGTCAAGAGGCTATAAAATATAATTTATTACCGTAAGCGAGACAGATTCTCATGTTACAGATCCCAACTTGTGATCAGTTTAAATTCTAATTGTATCGTGTTGATTTTTAAGTTAATATATTGTGTTACATTTATGTTATAGTTATTGTTAAGTTATTTACTGTTCGTGTTATTTTTTAGAGTTTAGTTTAATTGTGATATAATGATTAAATTTCAAGAAATTCTTACACTAACAGTTTCAAAAGTAAATATTTTTAAAAATCATATGATATATAGGTCGTACATCAGTACGACCCTGTTTGGCTTACACGTGGTTCTATTGACGATTGGGAATTTGTAGAATGAATAGGGTTTAGGCACGGATTATTTAACCCATTATCGCCCACCGTTACTATATGGTGACGTAAAACACATGATTTTTAAAAATTCTGCCCATGGATCTAGTCAGCCACATATTTAGAAAACTATTGTTTTTACGAATACTACAACAAGCAACCAGAAAACGTAACGTATTTGTATTTTAGTCTTCTTTCAACCGTCTAGAGGTAATCATATGACAGTGTGATTTGAGTAATTATATGTGCATATTTTAAAAAAACTAAGTTTATTATACCCCAACTTATTATAAATTGTTGTAGTTTATCAAGAATTAAATATAGCCAATTTGGTAGAAATAGTCAAAGTACGCCGTTACCATATGGTTGCGGTGGGCGCTTACGGAGTCATTACCTTATTTTTCTTTCAGTCATGGATTTTTGTTATCAGAAGCACTAGATATGGTTTGCGGTGACAAGAACCCCCAGATAAAGGTGGATTCATAAATAACCTAACAGGTGCTTAGTTGTACAAATAATAATATACCTACATATTATAATTGTTTATTTTTACAGGCAAGCAGCTACAAGCGCAAGCAGAAATACAACTTTCTAGCAATGAAAGGATCGGTACTGACAATCAAGAAGTGCAGACAGAGGTAAGTATAATCAGTAATTTTTTAATTTAAAGGTTTAAAATTCATTTTTATTACAGTCACCAGCAGTAGTGAAGATACCCAAAACAGAAACTAGAGCATCGTTTCAAATATGGCAAACTGAAAGAAAAGATGTAATAATGAAAAAATGTGCTTGGATGCAACGAGAGTTACAGTCTGCAAGTTTTTCGTTTCCAGAAGAAGATTATTCTAGGTATGAAAACCTATCATGTCTTGATATCTTCACATATTTTTTGTTGATGAGACAGTAAACTACTTAGCGGAAGAAACCCAACGATATCCACAATTTGGAAACCAAACTGACCCATGCATTACATCTGAAAAAATACGTTGTTTTATAGATGTTCTCCTGCTATCGGTGTGCAATCCATTACCATCGAAGAGAATGTATTGAAATAGCCATGATGATGTAAAGAACGCCTCCGCTGCGGTTTCTAATTTATTGAAATGAATAATAATATAATTTATGCATTTCGCAGATAATACGAAGCCTAATGTTAGTAACAAAGCATGGAAAATTCGGCCACTGATTGGAAAAATAAAAATAAGATGTCTTGAAAATTTTGTTTCAAAGAAAATTCTATGATATGATGAGTCTATGATAAAGTATTATGGTTGCCATAAATTTAAACAATTTATACGAAATAACCCAATCCAATTTAGTTATAAAATGTGGTCTTTAATATTTCTACTGGATATCTGGTAAACTTTGACCTATACCAAGGAAGAAATCCACGTTCAAATAAACAATATAATAAACTTTTTGGCAAGTATTCATCCCCTTTGGTGCAAATTCTTGAAGAGATAAATCAGCCAGATTTACATTACAACTTACTCGTTGACAACCTATTCTCAGGACTTAATTTATTTAGTTACCTACGATTTTTGGGCTACGGCACAATTGGAGCAATAAGGGAAAACAGTATTCCACCTAGCTGTCACTTGGAAAAAAGGAGTTTTCTAAAAGAAATCTTGGCTATTCACAACAAGCAATAGAAAAAAACAGCAGTGTGTCACTGGTGAGATGGAAAGACAACTTTGTTGTTACAATGGCATCTACGAATTGTGATGGTTCAGCATTGGGCACGGTAAAACAATTTTCTCATAAAGAAAAACGCCACATTCAAGTAAGTCGGCCTCCCTGTATTGCTGAATACAATAAAAATATGAGGGATACCGACTTCATGGATCAAGATATTTTAACCTACCCAGTAGAAATTCGCAGTCAAAAATGGTACTGGCCAATTGTAACATGGTTGTTGCAAAAAAAATAAAAAAGAAAAATCCTTGTTATGGTTTAGGAGGGAATTGGCCCAAGTTGTTCTCGCAAGATATGGGAGTCCTCCCTTATATACAGGAAGACCTACTCTACATTGACAGAACTTGCCAGATCTTCGTTTTGATCACCTTGACCATTTCGTTACACCAAGCAGTAGAAGTCGATGTGCTGGTGACGGATGTATAACATATGGATGAACAATGTGCCAAAAATGCAACGTTGGTTTGTGTGTTAATTGTTTTATAGGATAGCACACCCGATAATGAAAATATTGTCAAATAAATATTTAAAAAAAAATTAATTAAAACAAATTTGATTTCAACGATCCTAGAAGTTCCTTAAGCGCCCAGAGTTACCATATGGTAACACCATATATTTTTTTTAACAAAAGACATGAAACCGAAAAACTTGTTTTTTGAATTAAATTATTAACATTTTCATCTAATTAACCCTAAAAGTAAAGATTTTCAAAAAATAAATGTGGGCGCTAATGGGTTAATGTGCACAAAAAAGTAAAAGAAATAAGCAACACACTTAAGAGCGAGAGATATTGAAATGTTAAGGAGAACAAAATAAGAAGAGAATGGTAACTATATATAGAGTTGCTTAAGGACAGAAACAATAATAGTGGTACCAAAATTGTACTGTCGGTCCGTAAATTATGAAATCAGAGAACACGCTATAAAAAACACAAATTCGGAAATCATGTGGTCCAAATGCTACACTGACTGCGTTTTTAAAACTAATATATAAAGGTAACCAAGGTAGTGCTAAAATTATAATGCAATATATAAACTGGAGTAATTCCCACAGACTGGCTTAAGTCTATCTTTATTGCAATACTTAAAAAGATAGTGTTACTAAGTGTCCTAAATATCGATTAATTGGCCTAATTAGCCACACTCTTAAGAATATTTCACATCAAAATAAATCGCAAATGCAAAGAAGATCTCAAAGAAAACCAATATTGTTCTAAATATGATGTAAAAACTGGGAGGGCACTTTTTGCGCTAAACTTTTTATTACAAAAAGGCGCAAAAAAATATGTTTTTGCATGCTTTTTGGATTTCGAAAAGGTATTCGATAAAGTACAGGATGTATAATTCATGCAGATATAGAAATAAATGACAAAGATGATTCTGTACTGAAATCAAACCGCCGCAGCAAAAATAGCTCTACCGACGAAATCTAAATACAACAAAGAGTTAAACAAGGTTGCATTTTGTCGCCAAAATTGTTTAATATATAGAATAAAAATTATTTAATGTAATAAGATAATATCAGGAAGATACAGTATTTCTGCGAGAAAACATTGAAGTTCTACTTTATATTTGGTCTGTGTTCTCTAAAAGTATTAAGCTTGAACCCCATTGAAGCATTAAAAATGTGGTTTTATAAACGAATGTTAAAGATTTTAAGTTATCTTAGGCAAGGAAAACTAAAAAGAAAGTACTAAGGATGTTCAAAAAGATACGAAATTATTAAAGGCAGTTCAGTTATTATTAATTAAAAATTATTAAGCACTAGAAAATGCCTTATCTGGGATATATTTTGATAGGAAATAGATATAGAATACTAGAAATAATTAATAAACAATAAGTTAAAGGCCGGACATGTGTGGAAAGAAAACAGGTTTTATGGCTAAAAAAATCTCGGAATGGACTCAGATAACAAATGCAGGAGAACAATTTCATGCGGTAGAATATCAAAAAGCCTTAGCAATGAGCCAACTTTGGACAATTTTTATATGGCACGTGAAGAAGTAGACAAAATATTGAGAAGTATGGACGGGCGTCATTTTGTAAAAATATTTTAAAAGATATTTTAAGGCAAGTAATATCGTATTTTAATATTTTCTTGTAGAAATTATATTATTTATTTTAAAATGTGTAAAATAATTATAAATTAAAATTATAATTAAAAATACGTAATGATGGACGTTTCGATTACCACTTCGGAAATTGTACTGAAAATATAATCTCTAAAGTAATCTTCCAAAGATCTTCCAAAGAAATTGAAACGTCTATTAACATTTTTAAATTAAAATCTTGGTTTATTTGAATTAAATATAATAAAATATGTCTTATTTTAATACTGGATTAAAGTTATTTTAATAGCACCTAAAAGATTCATATATCAATTATAGTACTTAAAAATAATTTTCACTTATAGTTGCGGATCCAAGAAAACTTTCTAACCGTTGTTAAAAATCTCAGGAGTAACAGGAAATTTAAGGTACGCGTAAAAGGTATCAAATTTAAGGCTGAAGATTTGCAAACGAAATTTCGCAAAGTTCCGCTTTAAACCCTCCATTTTTCTTAATAGCTATCAATATTATTGCACAAGAAATTACGAGCAAGTTAACAAGCAATTAGAGCAAGTTTACGTGCCTACAATTTAATAGTTTACATTGGAAGTTGTAATATCCCTCTTGCCACAGAAATGCTATAATTACTTCTTATAAACTGAATATATATATATTATATATATATATATATATATATATATATATATATATATATATATATATATATATATATATATATATATATATTGTTATGATGTATTGTTTGTTTGAATGATGAGCAATGAGTATTTTTAATAATATAGGGTTTTTATCGCGGTTCTCAAAGAATTAGTTTGTAAGTACTTTTTAAATTATCTTTATTATAACTATTATGAAACACACATATATATCTAACCTAGCCAATGTAAATTTAAAATAAACTATCTTAATCATTTGATAATAAATTGATATTCTTATAAAACTAATTAAATTCTATAGACAATGTAAAATTTAAACAAACTATCTTCAAAATTGAAATTGTTATGACACTAACTAAATTATATTAACAAAATTTTGTACCTTTCTTTCACTGAATGCCTAAATGAAGTGTTTTCCACTATATAGATTCTAATCACCACTGAATGTCTTCGTACTTCGGTTATCCTTGTTTTTGTGAAATTACTTTTTCCAATTATCAGCTTCTACCAATTTAAGATATATTTTTCTTCACCAGCATTTATAAACCACCAAGCAAACCAGCAAACAGCATTTATATTTATTCTTCTTTTCAATATACCAATATCCAATTATTATAAGTTGATTATACTAATCTCCAATCATAATATAATTTTAATTTCTTCCAATATCCAACCAATATTCTTCTAATATACTTTTTTAATCTTCAATAATTATTTGTGTATAATTATAAATGTGCATTAAAAATATATGCATAATTTTTAATCTTCATTTAACTCACTATATTAAACAATTGGACTATTTGTAACTGATTCACTGACTCCAACTAACTTTCATATTTCTTACTAAACTGCCTGACTGCTTGACTTAAACTTTCTGACTGCTTGACTTAAACTTTCTGACTGCTTTGAATCCAAATCACCGGGTATTTATATCTTTTTGGATGTTCCAGAACCATCTGGTAAGAAATCATGTTCCATTTGTTCTATTAAATACATGTCTGAATTTTTCTGGAACAAACCATTTCGCAAACAAAGCCATCTCCGGTGATCTAGAGAATTCCTTACTTATCTATCGAGAATTTTGTTGGCATTTAGGCTTTTCAGATCAGAGTATACATTTAAATCAATAACTTATATACATTAAACATTTTAATTTAATAAATTACACATTTTAAACAACATATTATCATTATAACCCCACTTTATATTCGTAATTATTCTTAAACGTCACTTCAGAGTATGTATATCTGGTTGCCTAGTCACATGGCTCACTTAAATATATCTACAACATCAAAATTACTAAAAAAATACTTTTTATATGCTAATTTCTTAAAAATGCCCTCACATAAATATATTTTTATTAAATTCTCTAGTATATAACTTCTTAAAATAACTAAATACTTGTTATATCTAAAATTATCTAGTATATAACTTATAAATTATTTTCTTTAAACACCAATCATATCAATATATATATATATATATATATATATATATATATATATATATATATATATATATATATATATAAGTGATGTCCCTACAGCCTCTGCTGCTTCTCGCATTTCTGCCGCCATCCTTTGTCCATTCATTCCTCTCCTTTGATGGCTCTATCTCTTATGCATTTTCGTACATTTTCTCCCCAGGCAACTGAAGGCCTTCCCCTTCTTGTTTTTTATTGTAGCATGTAATTTAAAGCTTTCTTTGACCATCTATCTTCATTCACTCAGTTCACGTGACCATACCACACTAATTGTCTCGTTTCAATTCTGTCTAGACTGGAATATACAGTATTTGTCCTCCTTCTAATATCTTCATTTCTGATATGATCTTTTTTAGGATACACCACACGCTCTCCTTAGAAAGTCCATTTCTACTACTTCTATTCTTTTTGTATCTTTTTTTGTGATCTGCCAAACTTTTGCACCATAAGTCATAATAGGCTCTACCAAGATTCGATAGATTCTTGTCTTGTCAATTTCGTTTCTTGTCTAATATCTTTAGACCATAGTAGAAAGTTGAGAATATTTACCGCTTTTTTTCCTGCTATTCTATTTTCGATGTCTCTTTTGGTAGTACCTTCTTTAGATATTATAGATCCGAGATATTTATATTCATTGCATGTTTTTGTGTTTCTAATTTTTAACTCTGGACCTTCTTCATCATCTCCCATTTTAAAATACTCTGTCTTTAACATATTCATATTGAGGCCCCATTTTTATATTTATTCTTTAGTTTTCTAAATATGTAGTCCATGTCTTTCTCATGATTCGTTACGACTACCTGATCATTTGCGAAAAATAAAGTTGTTAGTCATTTACCACTGCCTATGTCTATTCCCATTCCAGATACCTGTTTCCTCCACTGCTCTAGTGATGATTCAATATATATTTTAAATAAGGTCGAAGATAAACAATATCCTTCTTTGAGCCCCTTTGTTATTGGAAATGATTCAAATATAAAATTTCCTTCTTTAACGACACTTCTTGCATTTTTGTATAGGTACATTTGCGATAGCATCTACATACTCTCTACTGAGACCTACTTTCGTCAATGTTCGACATTTTTTTAAAGGTACCGTATCGTATGCCTTCTATAAATTGACAAACAATAGGTGGGTATTCCTTGCCTTCCGTTTTTGGATTACCTGCTGCAGAACAAATATACCATCAGTGAACGATCTTCCTGCACGAAATCCATTTTGTTCTTTTATGTCTTCTTATTCTGATTCTATTCTTTCTTTTATTATTCTACCGAACAACTTCCACACTGAGCTGATAACAGTTATTCCCCTATAATTAGAGCATTTACGTTTATCCCCTTTCTTGAATTTTGAGCTGATGTATCCAACATTCCAATCATCAAGAATATTTTGTTTTTTTAAGCATGTGTTAAATAGTTGAACCAACATCTCATGTAATATTTTTACCAGCAGCAGGACCTGTCTTCAGGTCCTGCTGCTTTACCGTTTTTCGAGCTTTTGAGGGCCTCGCTTAACTCTCCGGTTGTTATCTCAATTATTATTTCTGTATGTTCGGATATTTCTTCCGTTTCGATCTCTTGGAATTTACATCTATACTCTGTCAGTAAAAACTGTTTCCACTATTTCAGATCTATTAACTGTAAGTTATATTTTTCCTTGCCTTCCCTTCGGAGAGACTTTATCACCTTCCACGCTTGCCTTACTCTTGTTCCACCCATATCCTAACCATCTTTGCACAACTTCGATCCCACATCTCATTTTTACTTTTCATTTCTTTTATTTTTCATCTCGATTTAATTTTTTATATATCTTGTAATCTTCCTCCTTTCTCATTGACATCCATTTCTAATAAGCAGTTTTTAATTTTTTATTTTATGTTTGTCTTTATATCCCAAAGCTTCACTTGCAGCCTCATGAATGCATTTTTTAAGTTGCTGGTATAATTCTTCCGCTGATATATTTTCACGATCCACATTTTGTAATTTTGTTGCCAGTCGTAATTTGAAAAGAAATTCCGTTGAATCTTCTTCCAATTAAAATAAACTGAAAATATGGTCCAAAAAAAGTGATTTGGTTCTGTCTATCGAAACGACCTATTTTATTATCTTTAGTAAAAATAAAAACAATAGCAAACTTCAACAGACTTTCTGGGATTGAGATTCGGCAATCACCTTAACTGAACAGATCATATTAAAAAGATAAAAGCCGTATCCTATCAGTAAAAAATAAATGTCCTTAAAATATTTGTTAAAAGATATTGGAGTGCTGAAACTATTACTCTGTTACATTTTGGCGAATTACATTTACACCGGCACTTGCACCGGCACTTTCTACAAAATCATTGGTATTATCGTACGCAATATTTTCAGCCACATTGTCCCTCGGACATCACATCACTATTTAAAATAATTAAATAGCTATTAATGAACTGCTTTCCAATTAAAGCGCTGCGCAAATTCATCCGGTCGGTTCTAAAAATAAGAGGATCAAACGTCACGGCGTTTAAATGAATATACAATATTTATGTTATCGCGACTATAATTATTATTCAAAACTCGCTAATAACCTTTCATGGTTGATGCGGTTTTTGCATAGACATTATAATACAAATAGACTGAGCGCTGCAATACCGCTGAGCGCTGTTTACCTATTGCGACAGAGACAACTGACGCAAAAGCAGTCCGTGCATATCTTTCTAAGGGTGCGTTCATAACGTAGACCATCGCACCGTCTCCTCGCCTAGAGCGTAGCACTGACGGCAAACGCTCGCATTTAAAGTAATGCATTTATTTTACCGAAAATCGATTAAACGATACCATCCACAGCCACCTTTACTTCCAAGCCATGAAGTAGAAATTTGGCAACAAGGCGTGGTAGTCCGACCGTAGTTTGTTGTGTTCATAAGATGGCTTGTGAAATTTGTTGAATTTAGTGTTTTATTATCTTTATTTGAATGTTTTATTTGTAAATTGTGTTTAAATCAATTAGAAAATATTAACATAAGTGAAATTTCATTAAGTTTAGAACTTTTAGAAGATTCTTAACGACAATTTAAAAGGCAAGTATTAATATAACCTACAAAACAAACTGAAAACAATAATAATACTTTTGTTTTTTGTTACAGATGCCCCGGCATTGTTGTGTACCTGGTTGTAAAACCAATTATGCCAGTACTTTAAAAACGAAACAGGCAGAAAGTACGTTTTCGTTTCCAAAAAGATCCCCAAAGAAGGTATACTTGGTTACGCTCTATTCATAGAGAAGGCTATACAATTACCATATCTTCCGTAGTATGTGCCAAACATTTTCATGAAGATGATATTCAGCGGACTGAACAATGGGAAGATAAAGATGGAAAAGTATGCATTGAAAAGTTACGATTTCCCAAATTAAAGGACAATGCAGTTCCTAATATATTTCCTGAACTACCATCATATCTAACTGTTCGTCGTACTAAGGCAAGAAGGAATCCTGAAGACAGAAGAAACTTTTTGCATAAGAAGAGGGAACAAGAGATAACAGAATTCTTAGACAATGATTTAATAGATTCATTTGAATCATTTTTAAGAGACTTGGACAATAATATCCCATTAAAAAACTGGACGAGTAAAATTACAAGTGACTGTGTATATTTCTATGTATTAAACATTAATCAGTTAGGACATGAGTTTGATAATATTAGTGTAATAAGTAGTGTAATAGTTAGCAGTAATTTTAGTGTAATCGTCAATGTAGGTAAGAATAGATTAAGTAGTAATGATTTGAAATGGATTTTACAAGATAGTAAATTAACAAGATGGTCACAATTAGAGAACTTACTTTCTCGATATAGTTCTGCTTTTGAGATAAGCGATAACAAATTTGAGTATTACATTCAAAAATCTTCTGAGAATATTCAAGGGGCTATAGACAGTTGTGATGAATACAAAAAACAAATGGATGCTTTAAAATTAATTTTTGATCAATTAAAAAATATGTCACAACATAGACAACAGTACAGCATTGAATCTATGTTATTTGCACTGGATATTTATAACAAATCACCTATAGCATATGATTGTCTTAGAGAATATTTATTTCTTCCATCTAAACGACATTTACAGCAAATTTCAACAAATATGTTCATTTCTCCTGACAATGATACAAGTAACAATCATTATTTAAAACATATATCTTCAACTCTCTCAATGAGGGAGAAGATAGTTGCACTTTTTGTTGATGAAATATATTTAAAACAAAATCTCCAATACAAGTCACAATCAATAACTGGTTATGCCCGGAATGGCCCTACTAAATTAAGTCGTACTGTTCAAACTTTCATGATTTCATCTGTGTTTGGAAATTTCAAAGAGGTTGTAAAATTACTCCCTGTTAATAACAATGAAAGGCACTGAACTAAAAGATTATGTTTTAGAAATTATCAAACAAATTCAGGGTATTGGCTTTAAAGTTTTATGTATTATCACAGATAATAATCGAATCAATCAAAATATGTTTCAGCAGCTTTCAGAAAATATTTTTATTGAAAATCCCAATTTTGAAAGTGAAAATATTTTTTTGTTATATGATGTAGTGCACATTTTTAAAAATATAAGAAACAATTGGTTGAATTTGCATGAGGTCACAAAAACGTTTGTATATCCAGATATAAACACCAATGCTATTCGTAGGGCCTCTTTTCTAGAAATTAGAAATTTTTTTAAATTGGAGCAGAATAAAATAACAAAAAGAGCTTTTAAGTTAAATTATAAGACAGTTTACCCAAACAAGTTGGAACGTCAAAATGTTAAATTAGTCTATAATTTATTTCATGACTCTACTATAAGTGCAATGCAATGTGTTTCAGAAGACCTTCATACTTTTCTAAAACTAATAAAAACTTGGTGGGATATTGTAAATACAAAAAATAAATTCAAAGGTTTTCAGAAAAGGAATGACTGGTCCGTGCCAATATTTTCTATAGACTCAGAAAGTATTAAGTTTTTACAAAAGTTTGTTGCTTGGCTTGATTCTTGGCATCAAGACACTAATTTAATTGGGTTAACTAAGGACACATATAAGGCCCTTCGAAGAAGTACCAATGCATTAATAGAACTTGTTTTGTATTGTTTTTCGAAGTTTGAAACAGATTATATTTTATTAGGAAAATTTCAAAGTGACTACTTGGAAAAACGTTTTGGTCAGTACCGTAATTTGTCTGGATGCAACTATAATGTTTCATTTTGCCAAATAATTAAATCTGAAAAGAAAATCAGAATACACCATATTTTAAAAAATTGCCTAGCTGATGGTAATAATTTTAAAAAATTACTATCGAACGACACCTCAGATGAAGTGGTTATAAATGTTCCAGACAAATTATTAGAAGTACTCGAATCAAATTATCTTGAATGTTACAAATTAGATGAACCAACACAATCATATATATGTGGTTATGTTGCTCATCAAATTAATAAAACTACACATTTTTGTGAGCAGTGTAAAGACTTGGCATTTGAGAGTAAAGGAAACACAAATAATGAAGAGTATTTTGATTACTTTCAGAGAGGAGGTTTATGTTTGGCTACAGATGCAATAAAATTTATTTATTTCCACTTGTGTGCCATTTTTGAATTTATAATCAACTCTGCACAACTTGAAGCACTATTCTTACAACAAAATTGTCACCAAAATATATTAACATTTTTAACCTTACAGAGTTTACAACATGGTTTTTGTGTATATTTTGATGAAGTATGTGTATGTGGAGAAAAATCGCTTCGAGTTTATTCTGTGGCTTTAAAAATAATGAGTAATATTGTTTTAAATAATTACACAAAAAATATAAATAGTAATAATCAGGCACTTAAACATGCAAAACAAAAAAATACATTAGAAAATAATAAAGATCGGAAGAAAAGAAAATTATCTACATTTACAACATAAATCTAAGTATGTTTGTAATCACTTTTAAAATACTTATTTTAGTACAAGTAATGCCTTTAAGTAGTTACCACAACTTTGACAAACAAAAACTTTTCTTCTTCGTCTAATGAAGCTACAACCCTTTGAGTCTTGGCCTGCTTAACAATGTGCTTCCATTCTGCCCTGTCAGATACTTTCCTTCGCCACTTCCGGATGTTCTTGTTTTTAAGATCCCCATCTACGTCTGTCCATATTTTATTGGGCCTTCCTGTTGTTCTATTTTCTTGGGGCTTCCATCTCTGGATTACTTTTACAGCTCGATTATCTGGCATTCTTTCTAAGTCACCAAGCCAGATAATATTACGATTTTTATATAATCGAAGATAAAATACATAACAAATATAAATCACCTAAATTACAAAACTTTTTTTATATATTGTCTACATACAGTCATTTATATCCAATTTTCTAACAACAGTTTCTAAAATTAAATTAAAAAGTATTGTTGATAAGGCATCACCTTGCCCAACTACATTTTCAATATAAATGCCTCTGTCATATCTCCATCTATTCTCACCATAGCTTTGGAACTCTCCAAAGTCATTCGTATAAGTTTAACTAACTTATTGGGCATCCTTAACATAGATAGTTGCTTTAACATCTTTTGTCGATCTACTCCATCAAACACCTATTTGAAATTGATATACAAGTTGTTAAATGGTATGTTACATTCAACACATTTTTCATGTATACCTCTAAACATATGTATTTGGTCTGTATGACAAAAAACACATTCATATTTAAAATTGCTACTTGCATATACCTTCTTCTTCTTCTGGTTCCTATCCGTTTCGGATGTTGGAAATCATATTGGCAATCATGACCCTGCTCGCTGCGGCTCGAAACAGCTCCGTTGAGGTTTTCTCAATGGAGGTTTTCTTCTGCTTAGGTTGCATATACCTAAGTATGAAAATTAAACAATAATTTAAGTAAATAGTAAAACATTTAATTTTCTATTTAATTATTCTTAGTTTAGAATTATTAGATTAATTTAGAACCATATTTATATTGTATCTGATTTCTTAGGAAGAATTTTTTGATAATATTACAGTAAGTTTTTACTTAACAAAATTTATATCTTTTGTATTTTTAATAATTTTTTAAAATGTGTTAATGTTAATTGTGTTATTTATATGCTTAAGTAGGTACTTAATATTTAAAATTTCTAGTGATTCTTGACTTGATGACTGCATTTGATTGTAAGATTAACTGTTTGGAACTGTATTTTAAGTGCAATAAATTTTACTCTACTGATTATTTTATTTATAATATAACCTTAATAATAATAAAACTTTATATATATTTATTAGGTATATATAAGGTTTTATTAATTTTATTTCCCTAAAAATATTTCTTTAATGAATTGAAGTTTTCAAAATATCAGTTTCCTAAAATTCAAATTAGTTTGATTTTCTAGTAGACCTTACAGCTGAATATCGGACTACCGACGTCATAGAATGCGGTGTTGCCATTTTTACTTCATGGCTTGGAAGTAAAGGTGGCTGTGTACCATCCCATGGCCCGAGCGAGGGTCGCCGCCTCGTTATGAACGCACGCTAAGGGCCGGGCTTATTGACCACGTGACCTTCCCATTGGTCTTTTAGGTGACTTCTTCCAATTGGTAATCTGTTTGCATTATATGTCTATGGCTTTTTGTAAATAAAAAACTTTTTTTAAAATAATGTATTACTTGCCATACTTGATGATCTCATTAACATGATTTCACAAAATTGTGCGGCAATTATTTAACTAATGATAATGATAATGATAGCATAAAATGATAGCATTATAATAGATAATTTTTAATTATATTTGAAATAATTTTGCAAAAGTAATGATTATCAAATATTTGTAACAAGTTTTAGAGTTAATTTTTTTATAACTTTAAAAGTGTCATTAAAAACACAGTAAATTAATTTTAGGACTAAAGAAATCTCCTCGACAGTCGATCGTGGAGGACAATGGCTACATAACAAATGGAGAGGTTTTTCGAGAAAGGTCAGGGGTCGAATTGAGCTGTAAAGCCATAGGATGGATGAAAATTAATTTTAGTTACTTTTTACGTGAACTTTATTGTGTGGCCAGCAAAATTATATAGATAAAACAAATATTTGTATACACACAATAGATTATTTTCTTTTTTTGTTTTTTAAATTATTTTACGCTAAGAATAAAATGATGTCATTCTAGTAACTTTTAATGTCCAGCCATACAGCAATCGCCCTATGCATAGATTCTGATATATTCTGGTAAATTTTAGTAAATTATTATGTACTTAGCAAAATATTGCAGTATTGCCAGTTTATTTCTCGCGGCTTTTTGTTATGTGCTTATGAATTGGAGGTTAGGTCGTTTTATATATTTACTTTGTCGTTTAAATTTTTGCGGCAAATTAAAATACAAAAGTTTTCTTGAGTACCAATAAACCTTCATAAATTTGAACGTGACCATCAATGTATCTTATTTCCATTTGAAGCAGTTAGATATGTAAGTAATTATTTGTACTTTTTTTTTTTTAATAGTGATATAAAATATTGTGGGAAATATTTAATTTTACATTTTTAAACAATCTTTTATCATTTTAAGTCCTCTTCTTCTTCTTAACATGCCATACACCAAAGTGCGTAGGCGACTATCTCATTACTAGAATTCTGTTCTTGGCGGCGTGACACAACTCGCCTGTATTGTGTATTCCTGTCCATTCTTTAATATTCCTTAACCAGGAAGGATGGGATAAGGAGTATTAACCAGGATAATTGTTTGCGGCCGGCTCCTCTCCTACCTTCGATCTTCCCTTGTAGGATTAACCGTGGTATTTCATATTTTGCTCCTCTCAATATGTGCCCAAGGTAACCAATCTTAAGTAAAAAGGTATCCAAAGATTCTTTGGATATCTTTGGATAACATAATTTTACTCTACAAGCCCATCCTCAAGCCCATATGGACTTATGGGACTTGTAAATAAAATTGAAGAAAAAGCCGATAGTGGTGAACAATTAAAAAGCCCAAAGCAAAAAACACAACGTGCGAAGCCAATTATTGATATGGACAAATTCAATCAAATGAGCATTCGAAATATTATATACCTACGATCTGTACAAAAAAAAAAGTAAGTTTTTGGCCAATTGTACAATGTACATATTAACCCATAAGCGCAGTACGGATATCATTTGGTATAGTAAATAAGTTTAAATAATCTTTTATCTTGCTCGATGTTGTTAAGGTCAAGAATATAGAAGCATGTGCCACATGCGCTGTGTTTACGTGTTCAAACATGGTTATCTAGTTAATTTTGATCTTTATGAGGCACAGATCCTCGTGAAAACGTACAGATTAGCCTGTTGGTTGGAAAATATGCAGCATCGCTCGTGTTAATGCTAAAATAATTATCAATGCCACAATTGCCACACATTTTACACATAGATTATTTATTTACTGGTATAAACTTGCTGGCAAATATCGAATATTATGCCTTATTTGGCCATTGTCTTATCCTTCAATGACAGAAGCGATTTTTTATGAATTTTACATATCTTAATCCTTATGACCATTTTATATTATCATATCTTATTATTTTTACTGTAAACGGACCAGGCATGTTGAATTGCTGCGTCAATAAGCCATGTAAAAATTGGCCAGTACCATTTTTTGAAGCGAATTCTAATACAATACGTAGCTATACCCCAATCCATTAGGTTAGTCCCTCCCATGTTTTGGTTGTAAGCAACTATGTAAAAATTAATCATAATTTTAAGAACTGAGGTATAATTATTGCTTTTATAAAAAAAAAACAACAGCGATCATAAATTGGTATTGTGCAAAATCCGAATAAAAACATATTTATGTGATAACGAAACACCAGAATTTACCACAAATATAAAATTCGAAAGCTTACAGGATGACTCCACAAGATACCTATTCTAAAAAAGAATTACCGGAAAAGGCAGAAAAACATATATCACAGAAAGTGATGGAGTCGAAGAAAGCTGGGAAAAATTAAGTCCAATATCTTAGCCTCGACCAAGGAAGTTCTTAGTGAAATAAATATAATTACAAGACAATTATAAACAAAACACATGTACTTGTAAGAAAAATAAAAAATGATCATTGATAACGCTTTTCGAAATGAATGGAACATGATCTGCGGTCTGGAACGGAATTTCTTTGACCTCTTATGATAATAATAATATAATAATAATTTTGGTAATAGAACCAAAACACATACAAAAGGATACGTGGATTAACTACCTAAAAAAGCTTGTAACAAAAATTATGTTAATGTAACAGAAATTGTGCTAGAGGAGTCTGGGTGACGCTATCCAGTGTAGCAAAAGGGTAAACTCTAAAATGTACCTTGATACACCAACGAACTAATATGTGGAATAACAGAAGATGGAAGGGATTAGATAGAGATAAATTATGTAAAAAAATTGAACAAAGAGCAACAGGAACAAATTAGAAATAATAAAGAATATTTTGCACAGAGAAATATACTACAGAATGTACGGTCTGAACTGAAAATAGGCACCACGTTGGGCTCGCCAATGTAACAAAAATTATGTTAATGTAACAGAAATTGTGCTAGAGGAGTCTGGGTGACGCTATCCAGTGTAGCAAAAGGGTAAACTCTAAAATGTACCTTGATACACCAACGAACTAATATGTGGAATAACAGAAGATGGAAGGGATTAGATAGAGATAAATTATGTAGAAGAAATAAATAAAGAGTAACTATGAATTTTAAATTATAGCAGAATTAAGTGTTGGCTAGCGACTATGCAGGAGAATGACCACTTGACACTCAAAGAAGGATTCAGCCAATTTGCATGCCCTACAGAGACCGTAAGATATAAGAACTAATGACAAGAAAACCGCCAAGAAATAAACAGATGAAAAGTAAAAGTTGCTCTAGTGAATGCTTGGGCGCCAGGAAGTTAAATGTTTTCTTCCGAGATATCTTGTATTGCTGAAATATAAAAGATAGGTACTAATTGAAATATTAAATTTTAACCACACCTTTAATAATTACCAAACTTAGGTACAAACTATTTTAAATGCTTATACACTAAACCACCACCTCTTATGTACAATTAACTTAGCTATATTTACAGTAAAATCCCTGAATATAATTATAAAACAATTTACCCCTGATATACCCCTTAAAAATTTCAAATTGTGACAAAAATTAGATCCAATAATAATGTATAAATAATAAATATAATTATATACTACTCACTAATAGTTAGTTTTCGTTCAAAAATTGTTTAGGTTTTTAAGTAAAAATTCTCCGGGATATGTGTGCACACAATAACCTAACAAAGAGAAATTCAAGGGAGAGTTATAACCTCATCCCTTGGTAAACAATAAATAATTAAATTAAATTACAATGATAAATGTTTTTTTTTAGAAAAAATTGAAGATGTTTATTATTAAGGATAGTTTTCTTTTATTAAAAATTGAACCAAAAGTTAAAACCTTGAAGAGGACATAAAAAAAAATTATTTAAAGTAATTGAATGATAAACAAAAATAAGTCAGTTCTTCCTGCCGGTGTCCCTCGAAGATGATCCGGTGGAGAACTGGACTCAGGTGGTAACAAGATACCAAACCTGTATTCCCTGGATCAGGTACTATTGGACAAATACGTCACTTTAAACTGCTTCTTAATTTCCCATAAAAAAAAAACCAACTTGAAACTCCTTCCCCTTATCCTTATTAAGTATAACCCCAACTAAAAAATAATTCTTCCCCTGACTTGTAACTGGATTCTTGAGTAGGCTAAAAAACCAGTTGTGTTACTCCAAGTCCTTTGTTCATACAAGAAAGTAAAGAAAAACCAAGAAAGGTCAACAAGTTGCTTTAAATTGAAATAAAAACTATATTGTTTTTCTGTAAAAAATAACCTTGGGATGGTATGACAATGTTTTATAGGATATATTAAATAGATAGGTTTTCAGAAAGCATGGTCTATATATATTATAGAATAGAAAAAAAAGAAATATTAGCCGGTTTAAATGGTATGAAATTGAAATACGTAATTGTTTACTTTAACTCTTGAAAGGAAATAAAAATTTGAGATAGATATAGAATCTAATACCTATAATTTATTTAGGTATAAAACTTTTCCTTGATGAAATAAGGTGAAATATAACATGTATAAAATATATGAAATACCTATCAAAGACGAAATTAAAATAGGTCTGAATTTTACTAACAATGGCGGATGATATGAAGGATCTTTCCTTATAATTTATTTGTAATGTTATCTTACCGGCTAGGGTGATCCAACTGAAAATATCCTCGTACAAAACAACAAAATAACTCAAATGGTTTCTTCTAAAATAAACAGCTCTTCACATAAAAAATAAACTTAAACCAAATTCGGGAAAAAAAAGTGGACTCCCAGCCGCTCTACTCTGAGATGTTTATTCACTCACATCCAGTTAACAAGTGGCGATCTGACGATGCTACGGCTGACACGCCGATGTACTTTCAGAATCTTAGACAGAGGGCAGGATTTAATGCCAACTTCCGAAAATAAAATTTACTGGAGTTATTTAAATAGGTATTTAGTTTAAGAATATTTCAATATGAATTTAATTTAGAACGAAATTAAAAGATTCCAGTCACAAAAGAAGGTAAACGATTATTTAAGTAACGGACTCGTTACATTCCCCTCTTACTTGGAGAAAAAAAAATTTTTAGTGCAAAAAAATTTTTTTTTTTTTTACTTGACTGATTGTTTAGCTGTAGGTTAACCAATACTTCAACCATATGTGGAGCAATCAAGAATCGAGAAAAAAAATAAACTTATATATAAAAAATTATAGCCATGGCAACAATTTGCCAAGTACAGCTATAAACTATATTAACTCACTAAAATACTTCCAAAACAATCCACATCGATTCACTTGATTATAATTAACCACAGATTATCAGTGATGTAGGAATAAAGAAATGGTTTCATCTAAAGATACCCACATGTAACTAAGTAAAAAGTCACATACTATTTAGAGTAAAGTTAAGGTAAGGTAAAACTCCAACATAGCATAGTATAGACTAGTAATACAAATACTCAATACAAATAATCCAAAATAATGTGAAATCGGACCCTGGTTCCAAAATTGACTCATCAATGGACAACAGATTTATAGAAGGGCATATCCAAGGAATAATCAATCAGGCAAATAGCTGGACCGATACACAATAATAAGTAATAATAAAAATACCAACGTACTTATATAAAACAATATAAGTAACAATAAAAATATCAAATGTATAGACAACAATATAAGTGTCGAATTGGATGGTAGATCCAAAATTGACCATACAGTGGACAACAGATTTATAAAGTAGCATATCCAAAGATAATCAATCAGGCAAATAATGACCCAATTCACACTATAACCAACTAAACCAAATATGGTAGGTCCACATATACCTACATCCGGTAATATGTGCCTAACCTTAAAATTCATCAAATAAATTATTGGATCAAAATGTGGGACTAACAGCTTAAACAAAAGGACAGCCATAAAATCGATTCCATCCTGATGATCTGCCATCAGTACATTTGGGATCCAAAATAAAGACCAAAAATAAAAACTAGAAAAAACAACAAAATTAACTTATGCTGATACTCGATAACTATAGCAGGTAGCTACAACAAATTTATAAGAATATCTAGCATAAGAGCACTAAAAAGAGTTTAATGTGCCAGTAAACTCTAACAACTATAGCAAAATAGTAAGAGTAAGGTAGAAGTAATAACAAAACAGAACATCAAGAACGAGTAGACCAATTTCTGAAGAAACTGCCAATTTATAATTCGTTCTGATACTAATAACAGAGAACAGGAAAATTCCTAATTCAATATACCAAAATATAGATAAGTGCCTGAGGAAAGAAGCGAAAATAACTATGAAGGGTCATTTGTTGCCAAAATATGAAATACTATCCATAATTGTAATCTAAACATGCTAGCTGTAAAGGGAATATGTCATGGATTGAGTAAACTATATAAGTATGAATAATAAATCAGCTAAGGAACAATTCTGTTATTAGACCAAAGTCTGTAAATATTAAGGATTAAAGCTAAATATTTAAATCCTAATTAACATTAACAATAATTTACTGTCTATGGAAGACATTCTACTGCCTAGATAACTGTACAACTTGTCATGAAAATGGTGAATTCCGAAATTCATTGAACAACTGGGGCCAACAATTGAACTTAAACTTCGAACCCACGTATTCATTCACCTATACACAGGCAGAATAGTCTATATAATATAGGAGTGTCCTAAAATTATGCATAATGATTGTCTATATAAATTCCTAATGACATAAAAAAAACATCCCACATAGCAAATCCAGATACATGTTCCTATATAACTTGATCATGACCAATAAACGGAATCAAATCCATAAAAAAAAATTACAACATTCTTTCCAACCTGGCAAAACAAGTAAGCAAAATGGGAACATAGGTTATACAACACATAAACATATAGCACAGTATAGTAGCATTACAATATTTAGTTCCATACCAATGCAACATCTAATATAAGTAAACACTCTAATGGCCTTAATAATTTTAACTAATTATAAACAGATACTAATCAAAGTATAAGCTGTAGATATATCAAATCTGGTGATTAATAACAAAAATCTAAGAAAATATCAAATCGTAACCAAAACGAGCCAAAACAATAACAATCAAAGGAATAGGTTAGCTTAATAGACATTAAGTCAATCTTCCTCTGAAGATGAAGATGTTGCCTCATCTGTTGTATTATCAGGGAGTAAATCCTTTATATGAAATTGACCAATTCGTCTATTCATCGAATTGTCTTTTAATTCATATACTAAAGGAGATATTACCCTAACGACAGTACAGGGAACATATTTCTGACAAAACTCAGCAGAAATGGCATCACCTTTATTTGATTTTACAAAATTCCGTTTCAAAACTCGATCGCCCACAAAAAATCGCAAATCTCGTTTCCTCAAATTATACTGATGCTGATTTCTACGGTAAGAAGCTTTCAACTTCTTCCTTATGTCAGCGAATATTGGAGGTAAGTTTTGGAGATCTTCCATACGGTGAAGTTTCTCAGAAATTTGAGGAAGAGTTGTTGAATTTTCAGAAATTAAACCGAAATATTCACCTGACAATGGAACATGCCTACCAAAATTAACATAAGCTGGAGAGCACTGAGTGGTTTCATGAATAGAAGTTCGAATGGCTTGAGCAACTGAATAAATGTACTGATTCCAAGCTCTATGATCAGTGTAAGTGTAAGATCGAAGAGCAGTAACAATGCTACGATTTACACGTTCAGTGTGGTTAGCTTGCGGATGATAAGCTGCATTGTAGAATATCTTTTGGACCTTATATTTACTTTATAAGATCTTTAAAGGCTTTAGAAATAAATTGTGGACCATTATCACATGATACTATTTGGGGAATACCAAATAGTATGAACACTTGCTCCTCTAAGAACTTCAAAATAGCTGGAGTTGTAGCCTTACGAAGAGGGCAAACTAAAGGAAATTTGGTGAAGTAATCTACAACTACCAAACAATACGTATTACCTGAATAACTACGTGGATACGGTCCAATAAGGTCTAAAGAGATCATTTGCCAAGGAAAATTAATGTTCCTAAACGAACCCATTAATCCAGCTTGAGGTAGGTTACTCGGCTTGCATGTTGCACAAACTCTACATCTAGAGATGTATTTCTTAACTGAGTTGCGCAGACCAGGCCAGTAATATAACTCAGCTATTTTACTAAATGTTTTATAAAAACCAAAGTGACCTGATGTCACATCATCATGAAAAGTTCTCAAGACTTCATCCCTATTTGCTGTGGGGACTACTATTTTCCAATCAGACATATTCAATAAAGATTCAACTGGACTGATTACATGTTTATACAGGATATTATTCTCTACCTTGAAATCAGGATATCTAGTAGGTTCTTGGGTGACATTATGAATCATCTTTCGATACCAATTATCTGGAGATAAAGTGGACAGATCTAAAAGATTGATATCGAATGTACGTGACAACGCATCTGCAACCACAACACCATTGGCTTTGCGATGAACAATATTATAATCAAAGACAGAAAGCCTACAAATCCAACGGGATAAACGTTGTGACGGATTTTTCATGGAATGTAACCATAATAAAGAACTATGATCTGTGATGATAGTAAACTTACGACCCTCAAGATAGTACCGAAAGGCATCAAGACCATGGATAATTGCAAGAAGTTCTCTCTCTGTGGTGGAATAATTTTTCTGTGCTTTATTGAGCTTTTTGCTGGTATAAGCGATTGGATGTTCCGAACCATCCTTTATTTGAAATAGTACACCACCTGAAGCAGTGTTGGAGCAATCTGTCATGAGATAGAAATGCTCTTTAAAATTCGGAGATGTCATGACAGGTGCACTAGTAAGAGCTTCTTTTATACGCCGGAAAGCATCATCGGCTTCTGAAGTCCATGTAATAGTTTGGCCTTTTTTCCTATTTTTAAGGAGATCTGTAAGTGGAGATAACAAAGTAGAATAAGACGGCACAAACCGACGATAATATCCACACATACCTAATATCCTACGGACTTGAGTAGTAGTCTTAGGTATAGGAAATCTTTGATAGCTGTAACTTTATCAGGGTCAGTCCTTAAACCGTTACTATCGACTACATATCCTAAAAATTTAAGACTAGGACGACAAAACTGACATTTATTTAAATTAATAGTTAAATTAGCCTCTTTGAGACGTAAAAACAACTTATCCAAAATTTCCATATGAAGAGAAAAATCAGGAGTGATAACCAAAATGTCATCCAAATAATAAAAAACGTAGGGCTCTAACTGAGGACCAATGACTAAGTCCATCAGACGACACATTGTCTGAGGAGCTGAAACAAGACCAAAAGGCATAGTGACAAACTGAAATAATCCTTTCCCACTAACTGCAAAAGCTGTATACTTTTTACTTTCCTCACTCAAAGGAATTTGTAAAAAAGCTTTAGATAGGTCGATAGAAGAAATATACCTAGCATTCTGGAGTTTACTTAGAATGACGTCTATTCGGGGAATAGGATAAGCATCCCGATTTGTAGTAATATTATTCAATTTTCGACCATCGAAGCAAACCCTAAAAGATCCATCCTTTTTCTTGGTTAACCACAAAGGACTACAGTAAGAAGACGTGGAAGGCTCAATGATCTTCAACTCTAACATGGAATCAATTTCCTTTTCCAAGTCAACTTGCCAAGCCTGAGGAATAGGATACTGATATTGTCTAAAAGGTGTGGTATCTCCCACTTCGATAGTGTGAGATATTAAGGATGTACGACCTAATTTGTCTTTTGACGAAAGGGTTGTAAATTTAGAGATCATATTCTCTAATTGACTTTGTTCTGAACTAGATAAACTAGTAAAATCCTGAATAGCACTAAGTAAGGATAGATTAAATTGAGAAATAGAAAAGGAAAAATTAGAACAATTTAGTGTGCTATTAGAAGCATTTAAGAAGTCCATACCTAAAATTATAGAATTCTGAACTGAAGAAATAATATAGAATGTAATTTGTTTACATAAATCTGCTACTGTGATTTCAGTTTCAAATTTGCCTGTAATAGACTGAACTGTACCATCTGAAGTAGACACTTGCAGAGAAGAAATGGGCATAATAGAAATCTCAGCATTTTTCAGTAAAGTTAATGAATGTGAACCTATCACAGAAATGTTCGAGCCACTATCTAAAAGAGCTAAACAAGATTGTCCTAAACTCTTAATAGGAAGATAAGGTCTATTATCATTATGTTTTCTCACTAATAACGAATTCAAATCAAAACAATTATTATCTGATTGATCAAAAATTTTAAATGGTACTAAACTAAACTTATTATCTCTACCTACACAATCAGAGGATGCAATAGGCAAACAAGAAGAATCAGAAATAAAAGAATCCTCCTGAATTGTGGTAGACTCTGGTATAGATACTAGAACTACTACACTGCTACTATTATGTTTATTACTAAAATTTGGGAAGATATTTGGGGAAGATAATATATGCGAATCAAATGTATTATATTGAGAAGTTACTTCTTGGAATGACTTGGTGTGGTGTGTGTTGGTGTTTTTGGAACAACCCCTTTCCCTTTCCGACTGGAAGGTGGGTTTGGGTGGTTTGACGTGGTTGGACCAGTGATTTCGTTTGATGTAACGGTTTGATTCCCTGATGGGGGTGTGGACGGAGAAACGCTCAGGGGACGGACCTCCGATCGTTCGTTTCCCGAACACCTAAAACAATTGCGTTTGAGGGTATTTTCTTTACCACAACCGTGGCAGAAAATACGGGTACGAGGGATGCCGCAATCATAAAAAGTATGGCCAGACTCACGACAATTCCAGCACACTACAGAACTTACAACTGAGATATTACGCTCAGGGCCCTTAGATTGCCAAGAACGGTGTCTAAAAGGATTTTGGTGACCGAAAGAGTCAGAAGAGTGTTTGGAAGTGGTGGGAGGTTGAGAAGACCAAGATAAAGTTTCCTCCAAACGTTTACATTTCTCGGTGATGTCTGCTATACTGGTGATGTCTACTAAAGCTAATTGTTGGTGATAAAAAGGCAATAGACATTTCAGAATAATCTTAATTTTTGCAGAATCTGTTAGAGGAGTCTCAAGGCGACTACACATACCCAAAATGTTATTGATAAACATCGTAACAGACTCATTTGGCTTCTGTTTACGATTTTTGATTTGGTCTAGAAGGTCATCTTGAAATGAATATGGAAGAAAATCAGATTTGAGTTTCTGAGCCAAATCAGACCAATTAGAAAAATTATTGCGGTTGTTTCTAAACCACGTAAAAGCTGTGCCTGTAAACAATTCAGCAGAAGCTGCAAAAAGATCATCTTCACTTACTCCTCTCGATACTCGAAGACATTCCACCCTATCCAAAAAAGAAATTACTTGGTCATAATGACCTTCACCAGAAAATGTAATGCCCCATTTATGTACCTGAACAGGTTTGGGGTGTAGAAATGAGTTAGCTGCTTGGACAGAAGAAATAGGTGTTGAAGTAGCAATTGGATTTACTCGTGAATCAAGTTCACCCTCTAGGCTAAGAATTCGGATTGAAATTGAGCGTTTATAAGATTGCTGCTCCTCATTCGAACACGACAATAAATGAACACGGCCTGAGACATGAGCTAGATGTGATATCAGCCTGGAGTATAGGCTATCTTGGACAGTCCCTCTAAAATCGGATATCCTTTTAGCCAAATCATCCACAGTCTCATCAATCTCTTCTTGCTGCTCTAGAAAAGGAATACTTGTGGCAGAAATTTGTCGAAAGCTTCTGTTTCCTTCTTCTTGCCTTAAAGCTCCACGCAATAGTTTGCGTTTTAAATCCACATTGGAAGACTCATCAATATTGATGTCCCTAATCCTTAACTCATAATCCAATTCCTTCACTAACAAATGTTCTACCTTAAATGCAGACATTATGAAAACAAAAAAAAAATAGATGACTAGATAGGATAGACAAAAGAAATAATGTACTAACACACCACAAAGTCAATCGAAGAATAATCTAAAGTTTCCAAAAAAAGTATGAATCTATATGTACCAACACACCACAAAATCAATCCAAGGAACTAAAGTTATCCAAAAAATATATATCTATATATAATTAAGTGTTTAAAAAGAATTAAGTAAAGTTAAGTTGTAACGATGTTCTGATCGTTTAACAGTTCGAACCGTGGGAGTGTCAATATTTGCGCATCCACTTCTACAACGTGACGGCGTAGTGGGAATCAGAACGGCTATTTAAGGCTTGTGAATAGCGGAATTAGACAGTCTTGTGGCTAGCGCTCTAGGCTCCCTGACTCGCCGGTGTAGTGAACCAGCGAGCCATTCTGGACAGAGATAGTTCCGTATTGAGGATCATACTCTGTCCCTAACCAAGCGGAACCCATCGGTATTGCGTATTGAGCATTACCGTGGATCTGCACAGAACCAACCGGGACAGAGATTTCCGTATTGAGGATCATACTCTGTCCTTAGCCAAGCGGAACCCGTCAGCATTGTGTATTGAACATTGCCGCGGGTCTGCACAGCTAAATATTTTGTTTGCGAGCATATTCGGAGCTTTCGCTGAATTGAAGCGAAAGCGAGTATATTAGTAGTACTAATTAATTTCTTTTCTTTTATAGACGTTTGCCGGGGAATTCATTCATCGCGGGACCCAGACGGAAACGTAGAATTCATTTTATTTTTGTTTTATAAGTATACAACGTAGAATTCCTTTTTTTAGTTTTTATTTATTGTATATATATACTTAATAGATTTATTTTTATTTCAAACCTGTGTTTTACTGAGTCTGTTGCCCCGAAAGAGCTACCCATCACAAAGTTAAATATTTAAAGTTGAATCGTTGAAGCAACACACAATGGTTTCAACAAGTATATGGTTAACAAATAATTGAATATAAAAAACCCACCAATATTGGCTAATATATATACATATATAAAAAAAATAGTAATATCTAAATTATTAAATTTTATAGTTCAATAATAGTAAAATAACTTGTTAACTGCACACAATGAGATTAAAAGGTGAGGGTTTAAACATGAATGTAAGTAACCTACAGCAATACAAGTATACCTATAAATGTAAATCTAATAAGGAAAAATAATAAATAAAGAAGTTAGAAAAAAAATTGAACAAAGAGCAACAGGAACAAATTAGAAATAATAAAGAATATTTTGCACAGAGAAATATACTACAGAATGTACGGTCTGAACTGAAAATAGGCACCACGTTGGGCTCGCCAATGTAACAAAAATTATGTTAATGTAACAGAAATTGTGCTAGAGGAGTCTGGGTGGCGCTATCCAGTGTAGCAAAAGGGTAAATTTTAAAATGTACCTTGATACACCAACGAACTAATATGTGGAATAACAGAAGATGGAAGGGATTAGATAGAGATAAATTATGTAGAAGAAATAAATAAAGAGTAACTATGAATTTTAAATTATAGCAGAATTAAGTGTTGGCTAGCGACTATGCAGGAGAATGACCACTTGACACTCAAAGAAGGATTCAGCCAATTTGCATGCCCTACAGAGACCGTAAGATATAAGAACTAATGACAAGAAAACCGCCAAGAAATAAACAGATGAAAAGTAAAAGTTGCTCTAGTGAATGCTTGGGCGCCAGGAAGTTAAATGTTTTCTTCCGAGATATCTTGTATTGCTGAAATATAAAAGATAGGTTCTAATTAAAATATTAAATTTTAACCACACCTTTAATAATTACCAAACTTAGGTACAAACTATTTTAAATGCTTATACACTAAACCACCACCTCTTATGTACAATTAACTTAGCTATATTTACAGTAAAATCCCTGAATATAATTATAAAACAATTTACCCCTGATATACCCCTTAAAAATTTCAAATTGTGACAAAAATTAGATCCAATAATAATGTATAAATAATAAATATAATTATATACTACTCACTAATAGTTAGTTTTCGTTCAAAAATTGTTTAGGTTTTTAAGTAAAAATTCTCCGGGATATGTGTGCACACAATAACCTAACAAAGAGAAATTCAAGGGAGAGTTATAACCTCATCCCTTGGTAAACAATAAATAATTAAATTAAATTACAATGATAAATGTTTTTTTTTAGAAAAAATTGAAGATGTTTATTATTAAGGATAGTTTTCTTTTATTAGAAATTGAACCAAAAGTTAAAACCTTGAAGAGGACATAAAAAAAAATTATTTAAAGTAATTGAATGATAAACAAAAATAAGTCAGTTCTTCCTGCCGGTGTCCCTCGAAGATGATCCGGTGGAGAACTGGACTCAGGTGGTAACAAGATACCAAACCTGTATTCCCTGGATCAGGTACTATTGGACAAATACGTCAATTTAAACTGCTTCTTAATTTCCCATAAAAAAAAACCAACTTGAAACTGCTTCCCCTTATCCTTATTAAGTATAACCCCAACTAAAAAATAATTCTTCCCCTGACTTGTAACTGGATTCTTGAGTAGGCTAAAAAAACAGTTGTGTTACTCCAAGTCCTTTGTTCATACAAGAAAGTAAAGAAAAACCAAGAAAGGTCAACAAGTTGCTTTAAATTGAAATAAAAACTATATTGTTTTTCTGTAAAAAATAACCTTGGGATGGTATGACAATGTTTTATAGGATATATTAAATAGATAGGTTTTCAGAAAGCATGGTCTATATATATTATAGAATAGAAAAAAAAGAAATATTAGCCGGTTTAAATGGTATGAAATTGAAATACATAATTGTTTACTTTAACTCTTGAAAGGAAATAAAAATTTGAGATAGATATAGAATCTAATACTTATAATTTATTTAGGTATAAAACTTTTCCTTGATGAAATAAGGTGAAATATAACATGTATAAAATATATGAAATACCTATCAAAGACGAAATTAAAATAGGTCTGAATTTTACTAACAATGGCGGATGATATGAAGGATCTTTCCTTATAATTTATTTGTAATGTTATCTTACCGGCTAGGGTGATCCAACTAAAAATATCCTCGTACAAAACAACAAAATAACTCAAATGGTTTCTTCTAAAATAAACAGCTCTTCACATAAAAAAATAAACTTAAACCAAATTCGGGAAAAAAAAGTGGACTCCCAGCCGCTCTACTCTGAGATGTTTATTCACTCACATCCAGTTAACAAGTGGCGATCTGACGATGCTACGGCTGACACGCCGATGTACTTTCAGAATCTTAGACAGAGGGCGGGATTTAATGCCAACTTCCGAAAATAAAATTTACTGGAGTTATTTAAATATTTAGTTTAAGAATATTTCAATATGAATTTAATTTAGAACGAAATTAAAAGATTCCAGTCACAAAAGAAGGTAAACGATTATTTAAGTAACGGACTCGTTACAAGCTATATCAAGATGAAGAACAAATGACGCTAGAACCGGAAACACAAGAAATTACCACAAATGAAGAACTTAATATAAATGTACAGGAAGTTAGGAAAATACTTGAAAATCTGAAAAACAGAAAGGCAGTAGGTAAAGACGGAATACCAAACGAGTAACTGAAATATTGTGGAGCAGCAATGACAGAACAATTAACAACATTAATTAATAAAGTTATTAAATACAATAAAATACCTGAAAAATGGAGAACGAGCGAACTAATTTTACTATTCGAAAAAGGAGATAAAAATAGCCAGAAAACTACAGAGGTATAAACTTGTTAAATACTACGCTAACACTTCCAACTAAAATTTTCTTCTTCTTCAAGTGCCCTGTCCGTTGCGAACGTTGGCTATTAACATGGCAATTCTGATCTTGTTTGCAGCGCTTCTGAATAGTTCGACCGATGTGAGCCCGAACCACTTCCTCAGATTTTGGAGCCACGAGTGTCTTCTCCTGCCTGGCCCTCGCTTACTGTCTATTTTTCTCTGCACAATCAATTGCAGTAGACGGTACTTATCGTGTCTCAATATGTGGCCTAGATATTCAAGCTTTCTTTGTTTAATTGTATTCACGATTTCTTTCTTCTTTCCGATTCTTTGGATTACCTCTATGTTGGTGACATGTTCGGTCCAGGATATACGAAGAATGCGTTGGTACACCCACATTTCGAATGCTTCTAGTTTTCTTGTGAGCGTCTCCGTCAGCGTCTAGGCCTCCACACCATACAGTAAGATCGGAAAAACTAAAATTTTACAAGTGCTAATAAATTAAAGGATAAGTTTAGCAGATAAACAACGGGTTTTCGTAGTGAAAGATCGTGTACAGATGCAATGTTCGTTATTAAGCAAATAACTGAGAAATCACTAAAGTATAATTGACCAGCATTTCTGTGTCTGATTGACCTAAAAAAGCGTTTGACAGAGTAAGATCCAAAGATGTAATCCATCTTGTGTATAATAGAGAAGTTCCCACAAATATTATAAAAACTATCGATACAATCTACAAAAACAACAAAATGGAAGTCAGAATAGATGGAAAACTTACAGAAGCTATAGAAATGGGCAGCGAAATAAGATAAGGGGATTCACTGAGCTCCATGCTCTTCAATTTGATTATGGATGAAATCATCAAACCCGTTAACAAAGGAGGAGAATACAGAACGGGAAACCAAGAAATCAAAATACTCTGTTACGCAGACGACGCAATATTAATAGCTCAAGATGAAGATAGTCTGCAAAGACTGGTCCACAGATTTAACATAGAAGCAAAGAATTTAATATGACAATCTCATCTCAGAAAACTAAAACAATAGTAGTCAGCAAAGAACCAACCAGATGTAAAATAGAAATTGATGGCATCAGTATTGAACAAGTAATGAAAATAAAATACCTGGGAATTACACTGTCTAGATATGGACAAAGAGGTGAGAGATCAAGTGCAAAAAGATAATAGACTGACAGGATGTCTTAATAACACTATATGACGAAACAGACACATGGACACTGAGATGAAGTCAAGAATTTATAAAACCAGTATAAGACCAATAATGACATGAGTGGACACAAAATAAAAAAAAAAAAAATGGAATAACCAAATAAGCAGAATGGAGGAGACTCGTGTTGTCAAAATAACAAGAGATAAGTTACCAATCGGCAGAAGTATCGGACGACCGTGCAAAAGATGGAGTGATGACCTTCCATAGAGGTATTAATCCGCCAATGAACAAGCAGAATTGCTTATAAAGAGGAAGAAGAAAAAAAGAATACAAAAAACGCTTATTTGTTATGACATGATTGTTTGTATTACCAATTGCCCACTAGTTTTAACGACCAATTATTATCGTTTTAACATAAATAATCATTTTTACAATTAGAGAATGTCTTATTCAGTTTATCTATTTATTTAGTCTTCGTAGGTAGACTATAATATTTTATACTAGGCATATCTAGCTTATACTCAAGTGGGCGTATTTATCGTGTTTATATAAGTATTAAATAGCTTAGCCTAGCCCAAACTGGATTATTCCATCGGGCTTATGGCAGATTATTTGTACTAGGCCATACCAATTAATTCTAAATCACGCTGGGCCCATAACGGTTTCTTAATATTGTTCTGAAGCTATTTTCTTGTGGCATTTTAAATTAATTTATATTTAAATGGGAATAAGCCACATTAAATAATGTGGCTTATTCCCATTTAAATATAAATTAATTTAAAATGCCACAAGAAAATAGCTTCAGAACAATTAATTCTAATTCTATCGCGTATAGGAAAAACTAGTATAGCCTTGACGGAAGTAGTTTGTCCTTAAATCGGATTTGGCTGGTAACACATACATTTAAAAATGGTAAAATTGATTAAATTAATTAAAATAAAATATTTAAACTGAAATAAGAGCTTAACAAAACTATTTTAACTTGTTTAGTATTTATTTTTCATTTAATTTTAAGAAGAGAGCACCTTCTACAAAACAGCTGTGCTTTTTACTTAAATAATGATAAAAGATGACTATACCGAAGAAGTTTTTGTTAGAGTAAGCTTCATTTTATTTAAAAGATAACTTATGATTGTCGTTACTCTACACGAAGTTCTCTTATCTCAAATAATACAAAAAGAGAGAATAATACCATTCTGTGTGCACAATGTATTGCAAAATCCCATCCTGTTTAATATTAGTATGCTGTCAGTCGCTTTACATACTCTAAATCGGGCAGATTTTCAACGGAGCCCTAATCTGCATGTAGACGCCGTGGATACGTATCCGGGCGAGGGAGAAAAAATGCCGTTCGTCTCTCATATCGTATCAGAAGTTCCAAACGGGACATGGAGAAAGCTCCGTGCACACGCCCAAACTGAACACGGCGTGGCAAAAGTTCTTCCTAACGGTTCTTTCGCAGAGATGCGACATCAGGTCTATAAACATTAATCTAGCCCAGTATGTTACATTAAAGTTAACAAAAATATAGAAAAAATAAAATCAGAAAGAACTTAAAAAACTAAATTTAATAAATTTTATTTTTGGAAAGCACATGTTTGAAAATCACAGCTCTAATATTTTTCAAAGTGCTCACTATAAGATAAACATAATTTGCAAAATTAAATCAATTGTCGAAGCATTTACGTCAGTTCGAAAAGTATTTTAGAAACCAGATTTTTTAAGCATCTTAAAATGCGACAATTCTTGGCATTTTGCATTTTGTAGAATTCATTAATCGATTTTGGTAAACAGACGAACTCGTTGTCTTTCAACGGAGTGCGGAACATTTTTATTGGCTTTGGCTCGTCTTGACGTAGCCATATCGTCGATTGGTTTACGTTGAGATATAATATGTGCCTTCTTATGGGCAGCAGCTAAACTATGAAAAATTAAACTTAAATCTTACTGTCAAAAGGTGTATGCAAAATTATTTGTATTTTACTCATCTATTGCAACGATTTCATCGGCGTCAGCTTATCTTCGCTTTGTACGCTTCCACTGTTAGGTTCTACTTCCATCAATGAACACCGGCGGTGGAAGACAGGTCACTGTATAAAACAGAAGCCGTCGCACGAGATAATCAAGTTATACTAGAATTTTGAAGATCTGGTAACAATTTCACTGGCCCTAGGGTGTTGACCAAATGCCAACCACTTCTAAAAGAGTGTTCATCTAGTAGCAGCTCCTTACCGGTCTAAGACTGTTGATTGGAGACAGACCTGATCCGTGGCTCTGTTGATCAGTCATTTGGCGCTTCCTTGCCGGATCGAGTTTTGATCGGTCTGTCCACCTTTAGCCCATCATTTCTTCTTGTTAGTGTGTGTATTTTTGTTTTTATGCCGATAAATATATTTTGTTTTTCGCAGGTATTAAATAGTGGGCCATCGAGCCCTCGATACCGCTGTCACTAGGAATGACATTTAAAGTTTATTGTACATATTATTTAGGATTTAATTATTATTTTGTTATTTTTTTATCTCGAATACATTTTTATTTAAATTTAAGCTGTTTTTCTGGATCTGATGCCTAAAAGAGGTACTTGTATACATAAATTGGCGCCCAAGAAAAAAAAAGAGATGCTACTTCGACCAGTAACGACAGACACAGACTCAGTAACGGGTGCCACGACAGGTAGGTCGTGGATATACCGCTTGCCCAAAAAGAAATTATAGCACAAGACCAAAAAAGTCGGCATAACGTCGGTCAAGACTCAGAGACTTTTTTAAAGATCGCGAAAAACCGACAAGTACGATTCCAAAAGTCAAGTCAAGCCTTTCAATGAATCTGAATACGATCTACTAACCCAGGCAATGTCAATTATCAGAAGGCAATTACAATACCTAACAATACCAAGACAGATGTCCAAGCAGAGTTATGAAACCAACAACGCAAGTGGAACACGCACTTCGATAAAAAACATTTGAACGCAGTAGACTTTATAGAAGTAATACGACAAATTAACGCTAGCCTACGAGATCGATAAACAAGATCTTCTAAGAGCATTACCAGAATTGCTAGGAGACCATGCCTTGTTATGGTACCGAAATAACAGCAAAAATTGGAAATCGTGGACAGACTTAATCGAAGATTTTAAGAAAGCTTTATTTCCCAGAGTATATTTTCTGCAACTCAAGGAGCAAATCAGAAATGGAAAGAAAAACGAGTGATTGGGTAGATATATTATAGACGTTTAAACATTAATTAAACGAGAAGGATGTTTTTCCAAAGATCAAAAACTAGAATGAATGCGTAGAAATATGTTACGAGAATATAAGCATTTGCTACCGAGATTTTAACGATTTAACTGAATTATAAGAGTTAGACCAGGCATATAAGAGCATAGAAGACGAAAAGATTCGAGCAATTAAAATATTCAAAAACACCAGGAACGTACAGTAAAAAGAAAGAAAGTACGATACCAAAATCACGTGCTTAAGAAGCAAGATGTCAGGTCACATCCGTAAAAATTGCAAAAATCCATGGAAAAAGTTATGTTTGCGTTACGGCAAGGACGCAGTTTACAGCAGCGACTACTGTTAAGTCGTAAGCAGTAAAAATGTAATTATCCATTTTAGAAAAGCATTCACATACTGTCTCACAATAGATTTCATGGCAATATTCCCAAGATCTTCATAACAAAACATTTTCGTGATCCAAGTTTACGAAATATGTTATTACCCAACCGATAAAGAAAGTATCTGCAAGTCCCATCATCGAAAATTTGTGGGTTGAAGTATTTATGCAGTTTGAAGTCCCAAAGAAATCTCGGATAAAGATTTACAATTTACAATTTTAAAACGCTCCACTTTACTCGCCACAATACAATCCAGTAGAACGAACTAACAAGGTACTGAAAACAGTGATAGCTACACATGTAGGGAACAACCATAATTTATACCGAAATTTTGGGGATTGTCGTCCGCATTCAGGAGATTGATTCATGAAAGTGGAACACCATGTAACCTTGCGAATCGAACACAATGATATCAGTGATATCATTGTTAATGATAAAACTAAAATTGCCGAATAGTAGCAATCACAAACAGGTGACAGCACATGTTGAAGATTTAAAACCGTATGAGGAGGACGCTTCTACAAATAAATGCTATTCCCACTTAAAACAGTACTTAAACAGAAAATTCTGAAAGCAACTTAGTTCAAACAGAAATCAGCCATGAAAGACATCCTAGACATTCCCGAAGAAATGAGCTCACTGGAAACACCAGAGAGACCTGGGCTGATGATCACGCGAGAAAAGGAAGCAGAACGCATCTTAAACAGGTTTACCAGTTGTTCGGTACGCCACCATCTCCACCAAGGATGCGCCACGCGTCAGACACACCGACAGAACCTGAAGCCGCCTAAGTGTTGATTAGTCACTTCCCGCTAGTTGCCGGATCGAGTGTTGATCGATCCGGCAAAAACCTCTAACCCATCATTTCTTCTAGTTAGTATGTGTATTAGCACATTGTATTTCCGTTTCAATTTTTATGACGTTAATTAAATTTTATTTTTCGCAGGTATTAAACAGTGGGTCATCAAGCCGTTGATACTGTCGTCGCTAGTATTGATATTTAAGTTTTATTGAACATATTATCTAGGATATAATTATTTAGAATGCTTTTTTATTTATTTAGATTAAACCGGTGTTTTACTGATTTTGTTGTGTAAAAGAGCTACTTGTCACAGTATTTGCCCAATGATGCACTGCATCTCGTGATAATCTCTCATGCCGATCTGTTTCAATTATGTCGCGTACAGCGGCAATGTTTTCCGGGACAACAGTTCTAGTTAAACGGCCTTTACAGAATTAGTCACTGTGCAAGTGCATCTACTTAAATTATTAGTCTTAAACTAATACTTAAATAAACTAATGATTTTAAAAATTGTTACTGCTGAAACACACGATGGAGTTTTAACCCGTCAGTCAGATAACCAATGAAAAAACTCTATTACAGTAAATTCTAGAAGTATCACAACTAAATAATATTGAAGTCTAGTCTGATGATAAAGATACCTTTGAATAAAAAATTAAAAACTGAGAAGTATTTAAAAACGGCGAAAAAATAGTATAGTCGTAGAGAAAAAAGTTTAAGTGTATATATATATATATATATATATATATATATATATATATGTATATATACTGCCCCGATCTTATATAGGCCAGACAAATAGTAGAATCTAAAATAGGATTTATGAACATTCCACTTCTGTTCTGTATTTCTCATTTGCAGATTTATGCCTTCTTTCTAACTGAGGCAAGGTCTTTGTATTTTCCTTCTACCATTAGGTGGTCATTATTTATTTCGAAAGTCGATCTTCGGGCATTCTTTGATCATGTCTATACCATCTTAGTTGTTGGGTAATGTTTAAGTTAAATGTATTATTGGTGGAAATAAATCAGTATCTAACTTCTTTTTCTAGCGCCGTATGTTACGAAGCGTGTAGGCGCTTATACTGATCGTATTTTGCGTAAGGATCCTTTTTTTTGATCTTTTTGTAATTGTAATAATATCTGGTATGACGCACCAGTTTCTTAGGTCTCTGAACCATGAGTATCGTGTGCGCCATGGTTTCTGTCCGTCCTGAAATTTTACCCAATAAAATGATTTTTAAAATATTACATTTGTCGTCTCTTAAAATATAACCTAGATATAAGATCTTTTGCTGGTTAGCGTTAATAGTAAACTTTTTTTGGATATTAGCTCTTCTTAAGAGCTCTTCGTTTTTAATATGGTGGGTCCATGGATTTTTAAGCAACCTTGTCAGACACTACACTACGAGTGTTTTAATACGGTTTAGTAATCTTACTTTGAATAACCAGATCTCGGTACCGTACATGGTTATTTACCATATGTAGTATTTTAGAACACGAATACGGGGACATAAAGACTTTCGAGCTGACAGAGATAGGTATTGAATTTAGTAACATTTCTAGCAATTGCAACTCGTATCTTTACTTCTTCGTCGCAGTCCCATTTACTGTTTCATGTAACTCTAAGATATTTAAATTTCTCAACTTTGTCTATAAGCTTGTTCTTTATTTTCTACTGTGCTTGCATTTGGGATTGTCTCCTAATTATCATTAATTTGGTTTTTGTAGTCTTGTTGTTGAGACCATAGTCCTCTCCAACTGTATTGATATTATTTACTATATCTTGTAACTCTTCTATGTTGTCTGCAATGACAGCAGTATCATCGGCATATTGCAAAATATTTGTTGGAATTCCATTTATTATGATACCTTTTTTATTCTGATGTTCTAGTTAAAATATTTTTTACATAAATTTTAAACAGCTGAGAGCTGAGGATGCAGCTGTCCTTAATTATTTTTATTTGTTCTGTATATAGATTGTTGGAGATCCTTAATTTTGCCTGTTGATTTCAATGTAGCTTTTAAATGATTCTCATATCTTTTCCATCGAGACCAATCTCCCTTAGCGCTTGTATTAATACATCATGTTTTCTTCTTTAATTACCATCTCCGCGGCGAAGGTTGGCAATCATCATGGCTATTCTGACCTTCGAGGCAGCTGCTTTGAATAATTGCCTTGAGGTGCAAACAAACCACTCTTTCAGGTTCTTCAACCAGAAAATGCGTCTTCTTCCTACGCTTCTCCTACCCTCTACTTTTTCTTGAATTATGAGTCTCAAGATGTTGTATCTTTCGCCTCTCATAACATGTGCGAAATATTGCAATTTCCTTTCTTTTATTGTATTTTCCATTTCCCTCTTTTTGCCTATTCTCCTTAACACTTCTGTATTCGTGACTCTATCTACCCATGGAGTCCTTAGCAATCTTCTAAATGTCCACATTTCAGACGCGTTAAGTCGATTCATTGTATTCCGGTTTAATGTCCATTATTAAGCTCCATAGTATAGTACACTGTGTACAAAGCATTTAATTAGCCTTATTCTGAGTGCCAATGTCAGATCTTTGCTGCATAAAATCTTTTTTATTTTCACGAAGCTGGCACGTGCTTTTTCAATTCTGATTCTTATTTCTGCAGTATAATCGTTATTTTCTAGGATTATCGTTCCCATGTAAGTATATCTTTTCACTCTCTTAATCTGCTAGCCCTCTACCGTTAATATTTCGTTTGTATTGTTGTTCTTGCTAATTTTCATGAATTTATTTTTTTAATGTTAAGAGAGAGTCCGTATTCTTCACTATATCTTAATATTCATTATTTTTTCTAAGTCTTTCAAGTTGTCAGCTATTATGACTGTATTGTCGGCATGCCTAATGTTGATAATTAAACTTCCGTTCACTTTTATGCCGACTGTCTCGTTTACCAAAGCTTCTTGTATGATTTTTTCAGAATAAACATTAAACAATAACGGCGACAGTATGCAACCTTGCCTGACCCCTCTCCTTATCTCCACTTCTTCTAACACTTCTCTTTCAATTTTCACATTTGATCGTTGGCTGTAGTATAAATTTGATATCAATGGTTACATCCCTCATATCCAGATTCTTGCTTTTGAGTATTTCTATAATTCGTTCATGTTTTACCATATCCAATGCATTGCTGTAGTCTATAAAGCATATATAAAGATCTCGATTAACATCCCAGCATCTTTGGGTAACACATTAAAAGAAAATAGTACATCTCTTGTGCCCACTCCATTCCGAAATTCAAACTGGGAATCACTAATATCAATATCCAGCTAACGTTTTTGCTTAGCATATTATGGATGATTTTTAGCAGGGTTTTTAAGGTATGTGACATTAGACTGATCGTTCGATAATGACTACATTCTTTGGCATTTAATTTCTTTGGTAGACAAATAAATGTTGATGTCATATTTCACGTGGAATGATTCCTGTGGAATAGATTGTGGTTCAGTAGTTGGACTAAAAGATCTATGTTTTACATTGTCAATATCTAACCATTGACCAATATCATTAACCATTTACTTTAATGGTGAATGGTGAACTTTCCACTTATAAGTGCACATATCAATCATTGTTTAATGGATCTCTTTTATTTGCATTTCTACATGTTTTATGTTCTATTTTACCAAAAATAAATATCCTGAAACCTATTCGAATATCTAATAATTGAAATGTTTTATCATTCGACTTTTCGACAAGACGGTGGAAATGTATTTTTTAATTGCAATTTAAAAATATAAACTTATTGTATTTCTCCTCTTTTTTACTCCATTGCTATAAAACCTTTATATAAAAAACAAAAATATTGCTTTTTCAGAAATATATAAGTACATATCCTGGTCTATTTTCGGACGGTCCTGAATCAACCGTTCTCGGAGAGAAAGAAGAAATTTCTCACCACGCCAAACTAAACCAGATTGATGCAGTATGAGCGAGCATAACTAGAATGCACACTCACGCATTCTCCCGTTTTCACATCAGTTCAAGCACACCAAATGGAATTATTTCCGACGATTATGTTGTTGATTACAGAAATTAATTCTGCTATTTTACACCGGGAATTACATGCTGTAGATATAAGGATAATACTTATATGTTATGATTAATGGGTAGTTAAGCGGATTGTTGGTATTAGTCCTTATCGTTTTTCTTAATAACGCTTAAGATTTTAATTATCCTTATGGAATCCTTAGGTTACAAGATCAAAATCCTTTTATACTTTTTAATAAAAACAAAACTTTAGTAGTGGTTTGACATGTAAAGAGTTCTGGTTGAACATTCAGTAAAGAAACGATGTTGCACAAGGACTGTGTCAAGAAAATTAAAAGATTTGTAAACAGATCTGAAACATAATTTTTATACTGATAAAATGAATTATTTTCGTTAGATCCAAAATATATTTTAATACAGTCGTACTTACGTTCTTATTAATTTGGTTTTTTATGTATGTGCTTTAATTATTTATAGATAGAGAAGAACAGAGAAGAAATGAATATTAGAAAATACCGACAAACAAAAAAAAAACATGAAAATATAAAAAACAAATACATATAATCAAGTAGAATATGCTAATATAGTCCGTATTGGAACCGATGATGACATAGTCGCAGTGAACTTGATTCCACAGTGATAGCTTGAACGTTATTATCAGACAGATAGGAGCAAAAATACATCTATCTGCCGTTTGTGCATGCTGCTATAGAGTTTTTAAACAAAAATCATGTCTATTCAAGATTTACGACGTCAGAGCTCCACAGCGTTACCAAAACATCAGGATAGTTAATAAGTAAGAAATTTTAAAAATGTTAACTACACTTGAGTGCAAAATAATCGACTAAAAATTATTTTGCCAAAGTACGTCTCCCGTTTCAATCTAAAAAGTGTAAATAAAAATTAAAAATATTTAGTGTACAATCGTTAACCTCATTATTGAGTTTTAAAAAAGTTCTGGTTTTTGGTAAATCGGATGACGTATTACAAATAAATAATGAAAAATCTAGAGAAGGGGTCAGAATTTGACTCATTAAAGTAGACAACTGCATACCACATCCGTCAAAGCAGCTCAAGCAATAGTAATATTGAGAGAAGGACTGAGCGAGAGGAAAGTGCAAATCAATTAAATTTAAGCCAATCTGCTGCGTCCCAAGTGTATCGTCGGTATTAAGATACTGATGATAATGTTAACCGACAAGGAGGAGGTCGTAATCAAATAACCTGAAGGCAGCCAACCTGATACCAAAAAGGGCAGCTATAGGTCCCAACTGCAGCCCAGATGAACAGGCGATTAGAATCTGCTCACGAACATCTGGATTGGGACGACTATTAATAGAGTCAAGTATTATTCTCTGACGAAATTAGGATCTGTCTCCATGGCAACGAAAGAAGGCATTGAGTCTATAGAAGGCCAGGATAACGATTTGCTCAATGTTGTATACGAGAAATTGTGTCATATGGAGGCGGTTCTTGTATATTTTGAGCAAGCATTTCCATCGATGAAAAAACCGAGTTTTTTTTCGTACCTGGTGGAGGACGTGGAGGTTTAACGGCAAATCGTTACATCAGAGACATTTTGGAGGAATATGTGGTTCCATACGCGGGATTTATTGGTGATGCCACCACCACCTATCTGACTAAAATCGGTATACCTACAATAAATTGACCTTCGTTGAGCCTGGATATAAGTCCAATAGAGCATGTTTGAGATGAGCTTAAACGAAGAGTTCGGGATAAAAATCATGCACCAAGGAGCATAATGGAATTGAGAGCAGCGCTTATTGATGAATGGGAAGCAATGCCTTAAGAATGTATTAGAAAAGTCATCCGATCCATGCGAAATTGATTGGAAAGTGTATCTAGAAGTAGGGGCGGTAATAACAAATACTGAAAAATAAAGAAATTTATTTTGTAGAAATTTAATTTATGATTTCTCTGTTTATAACGTCTTTCTTGCGTTAGTTCTAATGATGAATATTTAGCAAATCGTTCGTATTGCACAATGTTTTTATAATGAGTCTTCCAAATAATGCAATAGCCGTTTTTGTAAGTTCAATAATAATGTTATTGTTTGCACATTACATCTTTTTAATTTTATACTTCTTACATTAAAACAGAAGGCGCAATCTCAAATATCGCTTTTGAGTCGATTGTTTTGTGCTCAACTCAAGTATATTTAAAAATACGCTAGTCTAACTTTTAAAATACACATTTAAAATTTTTTTTTTTCACTTTTTAATAAATGTAAAAACCAAGATACGTTTAATCTATAAATAAGGCGCTAAATAAATCAATAACGCAGTAATAATTATGTAATATTGCATCTAAATTGGGGATAATTCACTGTGACATTAAAAAGGACTGGAAAAGCCTCTGTGATAAAAAGGAAATAAAAAGTTTTATATAAAGGAAGAAAGGAATATTGTGAAATGAATCGACAGAATTGCAAGAATGTAAAATGGATAGAAAGCATAACTGATATATAAGATTTCAGGAATGGAATGGAAAACATTCGAAAGAAACTAAACGAATTGCATTATGAAGAGGCCTTCCCAAGAGAATCTAAAGAGTACACCAAAAGCTACAATAATTGTAATAGTCGGTCTCGAGGTATAAACATAAACTATCGATTTAGTCGATCTCGAATTATTAAAAAAAAGATAAAAAAACGTAAAATAACTTTTGTTATTATAAAATATTATAAAATGACGAAATTGACAAACGGATCAAATTAACTAAAACTGTAGAGGTCAACATATAAAACGTTTTGAATTTTCAATTAAAAAAGTTAGGGTTATTTATCGAGATAAAAAAACATTATATCTCCAAGTTGGACCAACAAATCCACTTTCACAAAATTTTGTTGCAATCGGTTCAGCGATTTGTAAATATTAGCTTGGACAATCATCACTTGAACAGATATTTATTATAAAAAATACAATTATTAATTTATTAACAAACACCACACAATTATATTTAAAATATTACAAAATGCTACATTAAACCAAAAAATATAGTGCAGTACATGTTAAGAACAGAAAGATAGCAAATTACAAATTTAAAAAAAACTTAATAGTCGTTTTACACTTTATTTACAAATATTCTCCAAGCACATAGAAATAAATCAAGATCTATTTTACTACCATTTAGAATCACTGTTTATTGGAGAACGTTTAAAGAAATTACTTCTATAAAACTTGACTGTAAAATTTGAAAGCGTTAAACATAATAATTATCGAAGGTTGTACCGTATATATGGTCGACTTTGCCCAGCAAATTTCAGTTTTGTTTAAATATTTCTTTTTAGCACATTATAAATACATACAAAAATTATTTTGAGAACTAGCGAGATGTTAACAGAGAATGTACTTATCATTTTTTATCACAATCTTTAACACAGCCGAGAAACAAAAATTAAAGGCAAGGTCTGCAAAGTTGCCCCGAAAAAGTTCAACATTGCCCACCTATTTTAAATTCACTGTAGGGCAAAATTGGCAAAATTCACCATACACTTTTGAATTTTATTTTTTAATAAAACTAGAAAAAAAACTCTATTATAAGTGAAAACAACTTAAATTTTTTTTAAAAGAAAAATATCCTCTTCTATTTTGGAAAGGTTTCTTTAATATTTTTCTAATGTCTTCAAAATTGACGTCCGATATGTCTGATATGTTTGGATAAACAAAACCATTTATATTTTTTCTTAAAAATTTTACGGTAAATTAATTAATATTTAAATGGGAATAAGCCACAATTAAAGGTTAAAATACATTTATTGACGTTTCAATTTCCACTTCGGAAATCGTTCTCAAAATTCAGAACAAAATTTTACGGTGTAGTACATATTGTCTTCGTTTATTATTTCTACTATGATCCTGATGAAATGTTTAACGGTTTTTTTTGTAAAAAATTTGACCACCACAAAAGTACCAATTTTTAGATTATTTCCATTTACTTCCGATATTTTCATCAGATTCGATATTTTCAACCATTTTATCCTGCTCTTCTTCATGTAATTCATCTGCCTTCTCGACATTATCATCGTCACTGTTATTCATCTCCATCTCCATTCCTTCTGCTAAATTTTGGTTGGCATTCGTCTCTATCTCTATTTCTTCTTCTGAATCAGCGATCCCACTTCCCTCCTGATTCTGATCAAATTCTTCAAATTGAACTTATTGACCGGGCTCAGTATTAAGCAACTTTTTCTTCCCTATTTTAATGGTATCTCCTTTCTTTTTTTGTTGTAAAAAATTTAATAATGCGTTATCAATTTCAGAGCTTACTCTATTCGCAAATCTCTCATTTGGCATCTTTTTTAGCACTTCATGTGGGTCAAAGGGACAAATTCCAGTTGCGCAAAATGAACTTTGAAGATTTTTTTTTAAGTTTGGTTCAATTGCGTCTATTAGTTTTGTTAGCAATTGAGGAAAGATGGTTTTTTCAACTGAGTTTAAGTTAGGCTGACTAGTTTTTAAATCAGTAAGGATCTTTTTCCAGGCTCTTTTTAAAGGCCGAAAAAATCCAACATGAAGTGGTTGTGTAAGCCCTGTAGAATTAGGTGGCAGAAATACAAATCTTATATTTGCCCTTCGACAAGCCCTTATTATCTCAATATTAAGATGTGAGGACAAGTTGTCCCCAATCAATACTTTGGTGCTGTTATCCCGTTTTGACCACGGTAAAGCAACTTTAAAAAACCAGTCTTGGAAAGTTGATGCATTAAACCATCCAGATTTTGTTCTATTATACAATGTACGAGGGGGGCCACCCGTTATCCATCTATCATATAATCTTTCAGCTCTATAAACAACATAAAGTGGTAGGCATTCTCCTGTTGCGGTAGCTGCAAACATTAGTGACACTGCGCTTTTAGTGGCATTCATGTATCTTTCCGGGTATTTTGTCCTACGTCGACATACACATTTTTGGGTACCAGGGTCATCTGACAGATTTGTCTCGTCATAATTCAGAATATTTTGAGATTCGATGTTTTCAAGTGTTATTTTTAAATTATTAAAATATTCTTCTATGATTTCTTTAGTATTGGCTACCCTGGAGCGTTTAAGGTTTGGCAGTGCCTTTGAGTTAAAATGTGCTTATGTCGGGACAAAAAAGCCTTGACCCAGTCACAACTAGAAAGGTTGTTATTAGAGAAATAAACAACTCGAGTTCTTCTGGCATCTAATATTGTTTGACAAGCATTATAATCTCTAGGCTTGTTAAAAGAGCGCCATATTCTGCACTTGATATAACAACATCCACTAAATAACGTTCTTCTATTTTAGTGAGTGTAAGGGGATGGCCAATAGAGGAAACATGAGTTTGTTTAATTTTGTTGGGAATGGTTCGGCGTGGCACCTTAAAAGGTTCCTCTGCCTGACGAGAACTTAAACCTGCTCTCACTGCTTCCACAGCTCGTTCAAGCACGGCATTAGAGTAGTTTACGTACTGCCTTGCTCCCAATTTTTTTCTGCTTTTTCTTGGCATTTTGATTGTTTCCTTGAAAGAAAAAAAAATAATTAGATAAATACCGACACTCTGTTATATGCAATAATTAATACTTTATGGCGTTAAACTTAAAAGCACACTTTAGTTTCCTTTTAAATGACTATAAACCATTTTATATAGAAAAATTAAAAAAAATATTAAAGACAAATGGCAGGACAACATTACCGACTTGTATTTTATTTTATAAAGAAAAAACGTGTAATCCCTGATAAACGTTCCATCACAAAATCAGTTAAGGAAATACTAAAGACGATTAAACAAAAATTAAGTCAATATTCCCATTACTGTATACTCAGCAGTAGCTTCAAAAACGTGTTCAAATTTCTTATCTTACCTTACTACCAGCGTTACACTTCAGTCTCGCAGTTTAGTTCACACTGTCTTGATTTCTACATGTTTCTTAGTGCGCGCGTAAATGTCTGTGGTACTTTGCTATGTTGCCAAGTATTTTTTTTACAAATTTTATAACCTTTACAGTGGGAAAAGTTAAACCCACTGGGCAAGGTAGGCCATGTTTACGGTACTTTAATAATTGATTTTTAAACCAGTATATTATTTATTTCTCCATGGTAATAAGAAAGTTGCATGGTTTGGTAAAACAATAGTATACTATAGTAGTATACTAAGGATGAAACCTATAAATAAATATTTGCGGCCAAAGTACAACAATCACCGACTCTTGTTTTCAGAATTTGAGTAATTTACGTAAAATATATATATATATATATATATATATATATATATATACATATATATATATATATATATATATATATATATATATATATATATATATATATATATATATATAGTAAGAAAAAGTAGTCCAAAATTTTTTTTGACTAGTTTGGAAAAAATATATGTAAATACTCTTTTCTTTTGGGTGTGGTAGTCAATAAAAACAGAGCTTTGCTAAGACGTACTATTTATTCTGACTCCAAGCTTTCGGTGGTTTTTTTGCCACCTTTATCAAGGTCTACAAAGAAAATTACTATGTTTTAAACAGTTTGAATGGTGCCAAAAAAAAGGCTATAAAAAGTATAAAAAACTTACCCGAATGTAAGATTCGTGGCAGAAACAACAACGTTAAATAACATGATATACTGAAGTTGCAATTACACTTTAAAAATTACTGTTAAAAAAACACTTTAAAATTTCTATATATGTTAAAAGTTAAAAACAAAATTAAGGACGACATGTTAAAACAGTCGTCGCTGCAGGCTTGATTTCAGTCACATTTCACGAGCAGAAAGAGAACGTGGGTGGACAATTATTGTTTAAATAGTTAGGAGAAAATACAAAAAACAACTTTGAAATTAACGTCTCACAAGATACTGTTTATGAATTTTGAGTACTACCAACTGTATTACCAACTTAAAAATAAGCGGGAAGTTCAAAATGTTATTCATGACATAAGCAATCGAAAGAAAATAGTATTTAGTAAATAGGTTTAGAAAAAATAATAACTCAAACAAAACAAATCTAAATTAGTAACTGAAGTTTGATCACAAGTATTCAATTAATACTGAAATATTTAACAAAAGAAAAGAACAAAGAAAACTCTGAGATGCAAAATAGCTCAGTCAAAAGTCAATATAAAATTGTAAATTTTGCTAAGATTCTGGATCTCAGATCTCTTATTAAGATTGTTATTATCACTCTTGCTGATATGTACCATCTCTAAGAAAGTTCTCTTAAATTTATTTTTCTCTCTGGCTAATATTTTTACATTGTTGAAATCTATCTTATGGTCTAGATCGATAGTATGCTCTGCCAAAGCACAAGTAGGTTTGTTTAATCTACAATCACTCTTATGAGAAATAATACGGCTAGACAGATTCCTTCCAGTTTCACCAATGTACGTGGATGTCCATCCACGTACATTGGTGAAACTGGAAGGAATCTGTCTAGCCGTATTATTTCTCATCAGAGTTATTGTAGATTAAACAAACCTACTTGTGCTTTGGCAGAGCATACTATCGATCTAGACCATAAGATAGATTTCAACAATGTAAAAATATTAGCCAGAGAGAAAAATAAATTTAAGAGAACTTTCTTAGAGATGGTACATATCAGCAAGAGTGATAATAACAATCTTAATAAGAGATCTGAGATCCAGAATCTTAGCAAAATTTACAATTTTATATTGACTTTTGACTGAGCTATTTTGCATCTCAGAGTTTTCTTTGTTCTTTTCTTTTTTTAAATATTTCAGTATTAATTGAATACTTGTGATCAAACTTCAGTTACTAATTTAGATTTGTTTTGTTTGAGTTATTATTTTTTCTAAACCTATTTACTAAATACTATTTTCTTTCGATTGCTTATGTCATGAATAACATTTTGAACATCCCGCTTATTTTTAAGTTGGTAATACAGTTGGTAGTACTCAAAATTCATAAACAGTATCTTGTGAGACGTTAATTTCAAAGTTGTTTTTTGTATTTTCTCCTAACTATTTAAACAATAATTGTCCACCCACGTTCTCTTTCTGCTCGTGAAATGTGACTGAAATCAAGCCTGCAGCGACGACTGTTTTAACATGTCGTCCTTAATTTTGTTTTTAACTTTTAACGTATATAGAAATTTTAAAGTGTTTTTTTAACAGTAATTTTTAAAGTGTAATTGCAAATTAAGTATATCATGTTATTTAACGTTGTTGTTTCTGCCACGAATCTTACATTCGGGTAAGTTTTTTATACTTTTTATAGCCTTTTTTTTGGCACCATTCAAACTGTTTAAAACATAGTAATTTTCTTTGTAGACCTTGATAAAGGTGGCAAAAAACCACCGAAAGCTTGGATTCAGAATAAATAGTACGCCTTAGCAAAGCTCTTTTTTTATTGACTACCACACCCAAAAGAAAAGAGTATTTACATATATATATATATATATATATATATATATATATATATATATATATATATATATATATATATATATATATATGTACAATGTACAATAATTATTTATTTTTCTTGTTATTTACATTTAAATGAAAAATACAGGGTATCAGGTTTCAACTTCCCCCCAGCAGAGACGGTAATAATCCCTGCACATGCAGTATCAGCAGAGTCAGCAAGACCCGATGTTTTTACACGTTTCCACTGAGTCAGCAGTTACCAATCTTATAAAACAATTTGTTGCACTTTATTTTTGTTCAGAATAATTAAAATTGTAGCATGTTAATTTTCTTATTGTATTTTCGAAATAAAATTATTTTTATAAAGTCAAAAATGTGTTTCCTTATATAAAAAGTAGCACAGTCAATAGGATCTGGAAACGTTGACAGAACAAGGAAGAACTTAACTGACAACGGTGGATTCCAATCAATTAATTAGAAAAGAACCAATAAACTCCAAAAATCACTGGCGTCCTATCTTTGCAAAAGTCTACGGAAGGAACACCAAGTAAAGCACCTGATATAACAGCTGTCGAATGCAACACTACTTGATGTTTTTGGAACTAATATTTTTTGGACTGATTCCAGTCATCCACTTCCAGTATACGTTCACCCCAATCAACAACACCATTTGAATCTTTTTTCATGAAAAAACCAATCCCAAAATTTCAAACGACAAATGGACCCTCCTTGTATATAAAGACAACCAATCAGAAACGTTATCGACGAAAATGACAAAATATTAGAAGATTTATTGGATACCTTTGAAGAATATGTACCTCGAATGCTGGCATTCAAATTCGAAGTCCAAACTCATATAAGTCTTCTCAAACAAATCTCTAGTTCTGTTAATCTCAAATATACAGAAACAATAATTAATACGAAACAACTCATATTCCTAGAGAATCGTAAGCTTATTAACGGAATACTTTCGATATGGAAATCAATTACCGGAAACTTCAGATGGCGCATATTTAAATGAATGTATAAATAAAATAACCCGCGATGAGTATCAAATCGAAAACCTATTGAAAAATCAAATATCGGTTACCACTTCTGTTATTAAGAACTTCAACGCCACAATCCGGAAATTACAAATAGATGAGGGAACATTCAACAATAATATTAAAGAGATTTGAGAGTCAATAATGGATATTTCTGACCAATTAAAATTCTATCAATCTCAAATCGATATGCTAAACTTCTGTGAATTACTAATGGAAAGCTCTTAATTTATCGAAAACTTGTTAAATGATATAGTAAATACCATAACCTTTGCTAGATTAAAAATACTACATAGCTCCATCATCACACTGTTTGATCTAATTGAATTACTTAGGCATATATCACAATCATTACAAACAAATAATCTTCCATTATTAATCTATACTTCGAATCTTTCTCAATATCTCGATAAACGACCAGAACGCCTTCGCAGAACATGCCAGACTTCCGTAGTATTCGCCAATAATTACAACGTGCATAAGGTCAACATGAACTTGTGGCTCATAACAGTTTCTGACCCACTGTCTATTACCATCAAATCTGAGTCTAGAGATGTCAAATCCGAGATTATGCACAACAGTTTGGTTGTTTAGTCAAACTACAACCCACGTGCGATGCCTTTATTGGTAGTACAAGAGTACACTCTTGATGTCCGAGAAAATGATCGACGTCCATGACAATGTTACTTACAGAAGTCACCCAGTCCAAATACTATTGATTTGCTGCAAACACTTCCCAGATAAGATCTATTTTACCGACTTAAAACTTAGCAAGATCATTACTGAAGACCTCGAGATAGCCCATCAGAAACTCAATCAGTATTCTGAAGAACTCGACAAACTAATCAATGAACCATTCGTCAGCAAACATCTGAGCTGGTTTACGATCTTAACAAAAGTCGTCACTGTGACTCTTGTTGTTCTTTACAGCATATGTAAATGCAGATCCAATAGAAGATACAAGATAGGAATTGACAATACCACGGACAATGACCATCCGCCCTCTCCACCAAGACACCTAGAGACAGCCTTTGTCAGGAAGTGGAGGAAGATCCTTCCAAGACGGAGATCCAGTATTCACCTAAGTGACTCCATAGACGAAAAAGAGCAGATCGAACTGAATACCAACAAACATACATCCTAAAAGTTGCTGCCACGTCGCAACTTTCATCTAAAAGGGGGAGCTGCTATATGCATTATACCAACCAATATTACTTATAACAACGATTCTCAGGGTATCAGGTTTCAACTTCCAACTATTAGAGCCGGAAAGTATACCTGCAGTGTCAGTAGACTCAGCGAAACCTGAGGTTTTTACACGTTCCCACTCAGTCAGCAGTTACCAATCTTATAAAAAAATTTGTCGCTCTTTATAGTCCAGTTACTGTAGCATTTTCCCTTTAAATTATTTATAACTGCACCGATTTATCTGAAATTTTTACAGTGGGTAGTAAATTACTCAAAAAACATAAGTTATATGGTGCCGATGTGAGCTTCTACCCCTGGGGTGGTTGGCACCCCATCTAGGGGGTTGAACTTTTTACACTCAAAATAACCCCAGGAATTGATAGAAAATCAACTTTTAAACAAAAAATGTCATATAAATTATTTCGCTAAATCAATACTTTTTGAGTTATACGCACTTGAAAAAGTAAACTTTTCGCAAAAAAATTACATGTTTTCCAATGATTTTGTACGAAAAACTCAAAAACAAAGCGTTTTGTTGAAAAATCTGTAATAAACAAAAATAAAGCTTATAAAAAAACACAGAGACTGTTATTTTATTAAGTTTTATAAGTACAATACCAAGCGATTTATAATTGTTTGAATATGACTTTTTATTTTTGGGATACTATACTCGATGCATTTAACATCAAATATCGGAAAATGGACATCTTTTTTGATAAAATCCTATACAACACTTTTTAAAGAGCTAGAAAAAACCTTTAAAATGAGCTATGATAAAAGCCATTTTGATTAAAACTAAGAAAAATACGAAGGAAAGAATTTGAATTACTCTAGCGTTTAAAAAAAAAGGAACGAGCAGTATAAGTAACACTATTTCGATCAGAATTGAAATTAAACGTATATCTTCCACAATTCATCTTTTTTAGTGTTATTTATAAGTTTTAAAAGTTTAGCCTGTTTAAAATGCGTATTTTTTGAAAAAATCATGTTTAAATTAAAAAATCTTTTTTTTTTAATTATTTAAAAGTTTACATTTTTTCAAAATAAATCTAAAACTATAAGAGATACGTGAAAAATTGTTCTATACCAAAATGTAGTTTTTTTCTTACCAAAAATTTTGATTTTTTTATTTTTGTTGTAGCTCGAAAAATAATAGAGATATCTATAGCCAATTGAAGTTGGAGATACAGCGGCTGACACACCTGTAATCAGCACTTTGGCCGTTTACTATTTAAAAAGAAAGAATTTTAACATATTTTAATCTACTTAGTCTTGTAGCTTTTAAAATTACCTTCAAAATATTTTTTAATGAACACTGTAGCTTAAAAATTAACGGAGTTATTCTAAAAAAAATTTGGAGCATGTTATTTATATTTTTGAGCATCAACTTATTTTCTGTATATATAAATGGTTTATTCAAGAATATTCGAAAAACTGGTGACAGACACACTAACACTTACAATAAATATGTATATAATACATACATACATACATATATATATATATATATATATATATATATATATATATATATATATATATATATATATATATATATATATATATATATATATTGTTATGATATGTAAAATCGAGAAAAATATTGGTTTGTTTAAAAATATTTCAAAATTCAATAACATTAAAATAATTCAGATAAGTAGGATAATATCCAACAAACATTTCGAAGAAGGAGAGTTATTAATTTCTTGAATTACCTGTACTAAACAAAAAGTAAGCTTTGCATAAATTATTTCTTTGTTATACTTGAGTGACCCGCATAATTTTAAGTGAAAACAAAAAGACAATTGAACGGGGTTTTCCAAAATACATTAATGCAGTGATTAGAGACAAATAGAAGAGATTTTAGAAAGAGGTTTTTGTTAGTTTTAAGAATTATAGAAAATATTATTTGTAAATAAGTTTTAGGAAAATTTATAATTATAGGTAAAAATTTGTTTGTTATCGAAATGAAAAAATGGGGGAATTGTGACGAGTTTTGATTGGCGGAGATTGAAAAAGGTGGGATAAGTATGTAGGAAAAAGTTTAGCGAGATTGAGGAGAGAGAAAAGATAGGATCAGTTGGTTTTCCAAGTCTGTAAGAGGAACAGTGTTTGTTCTCTGGTGTGGTTCCCAAGAAGTAGCAAGCAGTAGTGTTGAATGTTAGTGAGTTTTTGTGGAGTTAGTGTATCTGACAGAAGCTGAAGCAGCAAAATATTGTAAGTCATATTTTCCTACTTATATTCCAAGAGTCACTGTTCAGGCCAACGAGAGATTCAGTTTATCGTAAAGAGAAGATATTCCAAGAGTCATTTTTCACTCGGGCCAACGAGAGATTCAGTTTATCGAGAGGAGAAAGGCTATCATAATTTGAATGATTGTTGCTTTTGAAGGAGATTATTAAGGACGATATACTTGCAACAATCTGTTGTAAGATTGCTGATTACATAGGGAGCGGTTGAGAGGAGATAATACAGTCTACAAGGAACAAGGATTTGGACCACTCATCATCAGAGAGAGATATTTTTGTTTTCTGAAGTTTTTTTTTTCTTTTATTGATAACACAATTTTTACACGTAATTTAGAAAGGATATAAATATTTTGATTAGGAGAGTTAGAATAGTTTGGGATTTTGAGTTTTCAATTAATATTGTTTGTACCATTAATTTTGATTGTTCACGTACGGAGAACAAAATTTTGAGAATCCTTATATGAGATTTGTTTATTGAAAACTTTTGAGTGTGAATTATTTCATTATTTTTTTTTCAATATATAGTGTTAGATCATATGTGTTTTTTATTATTCCGGTATTCTCTGGACCTTACCTTTCACATGTAATAGCATAGATATTGAAGCACGAATTTTAACCCTGAGATAAAAGAATTAAAAATTGTGATAGAGTCATAATCACATCATTTAAATAATTTTAATTAATCAAAAAAATTAATTAGCTAATTATTGCTTGGCGCACCAAGACTTTAAATATCACAATAACTGGCTTCCAAAACGTGGGGCTTGAAAATATCGCAGCTTTACATTTGAAGGAAGGGAAAGAGATCTGGAATAAGTACAGGTGATCCAGAGATAAAAACATATAACATTAAGGGAATTTGAATTTGAAAATATTTTGACAATTTTTCCAGGGAATATAAATTTGATTTATTGATTGATCGTAGTTAGTGGATATTTACTGCTATTGAATTATTTGATTTTATTTTCTTTACCAATCGTACATTTGATATTTATTTTGAATTATTTGAATTTTACTGATTGCATATTTGATATTTGTCGTGAAAATTTAATACATTTGGGGAGAAATATTGTCGTGTTCTGAAACATATAGAGTGTTGTAAAATTTCACATTTGGCGAGGACAAAAACAATAACAAAAAGTAACAACATGTCTGTCACAAGGAGACAAAGTAAAATGCAGGAAAGGAAGGAGGATAACAGAGAAGATGAAACAATTTTGGAAGAAGTATCGGATAATGAAGGAAATGTGACAATAGTTGAGGAGAGAAAAGAACTATCAGGAATAGATAAAATATTACAACTAATGCAACTCCAGTCACAAACAATGGCAGAAACAAAACAAACAATAGAGAAAAACCAAAATGAAACATCAAAGAAAATGGATAAAATGGATAGAAATCAACAAGAAACAAAACAAACAATGGAAGAAAACCAACGGGAAACAAGACAAGCAATAGAACTAAATAATAGGAATATAGAGCAGCGTTTGGAAAACTATGAACAGGAAATTAAAGGATGTGTTGAGGGGATAAAGAAAGAACTGATACAACAGATAGAAGAAATAACCCTAAAGAATGCAAAACAAGAGACAGAGATTAAAGATATCCAAAATACAATGAAGGAGATACAAAATTGCCAGAGAAAGGAACTAGAGATGCAGAGAGAAGAAATAGAAACTAAAATGAAGGATATTAAGACTGTCCAGAAAAAGGAATTAGAAAAATTAGAAACAAAATTTGAAAACGTTTTACAAGAAGACATGCGAGAAATAGAAAGAAAAATGGAGGAAATCAAAAAGGAACAAAATTCAGGGGAAAGAAGGGAAATGGTCATCCATGGAACAAGCGAGGCGAAAATACAATTTGGCGGGGATATTCGGAAAACACACCCAGTACCGTTTGTTAAAAATTTGAAAACCAAATTACAACATATTAGATATTTTGACGATTGCAAAGAAACAATTAGAAACCATTTGAAAGAAGGAGCAGCGTTATGGTATGAAAGCAAGGAAGATGAGTTTGAAAATTGGACAGATTTTGAAAATAAATTTCTCAACTATTTCTGGGGGAAAAATAAACAGAGAGAAATCAACCAAGAGCTACAGAATGGAAAATATCACGAAAAAATGGGAATATCTGAAGAAAGATATGCTTTGCAGATATATAACAATTCAAAATATCTAGAATACAAATATTCTACCGAACAGCTGGTAGAAATGATCAGCAGACATTTTGAGGAAACGTTGGAAGATCACGTGATTTTGAGAAACTATCAAGATATTGATAGTTTGTGCCAATTCCTTCAATTAAAAGAAGCGAAAAGAAAAGAAATGAGAAATAGAAGACAACATGACCAATATAATGGAGCGGAAAGAAGGTATTCATCAAATTATGACCAGAGAAACCGACATCCCAGATCAACAAACGAATATAGGCCGAGAAATTACAATAATTACAATAGACAACAAAATTACGATAACCGGAATGATACACAAAATAGAACAAATGAAAATCACAACAGGAATAGAGATGCACAAAATCCTCCGAATAGGAATACGAACGAACAAAGGGACGATATTGAAGCACGAATTTTAACCCTGAGATAAAAGAATTAAAAATTGTGATAGAGTCATAATCACATCATTTAAATAATTTTAATTAATCAAAAAAATTAATTAGCTAATTATTGCTTGGCGCACCAAGACTTTAAATATCACAATAACATATATATATATATATATATATATATATATATATATATATATATATAAATATATATATATATATATATATATATATATATATATATATATATAATATATATATATATATATATATATATATATATATATATATATATATATATATATATATATATATAATTATAAATGTGCATTAAATTATATGCATAATTTTTAATCTTCATTTAACTCACTATATTAAACTATTGGACTATTTGTACTTGATTCACTGACTCTAACTAACTTTCATAATAAACTGCTTGACTTCTGACTAAAAAACTTAAAAACTGCCTGACTTCAGACTAAAAACTTTCTAAAACTTCTGAACAATTGACTTCACTAAGTAAATGTATCTATCTTCTAACTAACTTTCATGATAAAACTGCTAAAAACTGCCATCTTGAATCCAAATCACGGGTATTTATATGTTTCTGGATTTCTAGAACCATCTCGTAAGATATCATGTTCCAATTTGTTCTATCAAATACTTGTCTGAATTTTCTGGAACAAACCATTTCGCAAACATGGCCATCTCCGGAGATCCAGAGAATTCCATTCTTTTCTATTAATAATTTTGTTTACATTTAGGCTTTTCAGATCAGAATATATAATTAAATTAGTAACTAACACTCTAATTTAATAAAATACACATTTCAAACAATATATTATTATAATAACCCCACTTATATTCGTATTATGATTCTTAATTTGACACTTGGAGTATGTATAGTTGGTTGCCTAGGCACATGGCTCACTTAAATCTATTATTTTACAATTTATTATATTTTTCTATTATATTTTTACAATTATTATATGCTAATTTATTAAAAATGCCCTCACATAAATATATTTTTATTAAATTCTCTAGTATATAACTTATTTAAAACAACCAAGTATCTAATATTATGTAGTATATAACTTATAAATTATTTTCTATAAACCCTAATCGTATCAATACCCCAAAATAATATTTAAAATAAATAATTTACTTATTATTTTTTTAAATATTAATTTTCTCATACCTTATTAAATTTAATAAATCAATTTTTTTTTATTTAAAATGTGTTAAATACATCCCTGTTCGCTGTCTATGTCAAAACAGAGAACAACGGAGCACAGTTCGGCTATTCTATGATCAAACTGTCATGTCAAATGGAGCAATGAATGTGATATCAGAGAATAAAATATAACCTTAATTAAAAATATAATAGATATGGTGTTCTGTTTATTTATAGACAAAATCTAGGAATTATTTCCATTCAAAATAACTTCATCAATATAAATTGGTAAGTTTTTCCACTTTATTATATTAGAAAGACATTTTTATAGCAATTATAGTATCTAACCCCAAATTATGATTTTTAGGGTATCAAACAATTTCCATATGTACAAAATTCAACAAGTATGATGTCAAATTTATTCACAACAAAGAAATCTACCATCTATCTATGAAATGGATCTATCAGTAAGTTATTAGTGTTATTATATTTGTGTTAAAGGTATAGAAATCATTATTCAATCTCTTCATGATATTGAAAAATGTCGTTGATATGAAATATGCCTCTTAGTCTGTTCTCTGCATCTATTAACACATAACTATTTAGTCCATTCTGATTTTCAATTGTATATGGACCTTCAAACATTGGTTGTAATTTCTTACAACGGTTTTCTTTAACATTACTTTTTCTAAGTGAACGAATTAACACTAGGTCTCCTTTTTTAAATGTGATTGGTTTTTTTATATTTCGATTTTGTCTTCTTATATATTTTTCAGCTTTCCTCCTAATTCGGTTATTCACTTTCTGCATTACTTGTTCTAACATATCCTGATTATATTCACTAATCCACTTTCTGTTTCCTATATGGCCAAACATTAAATATTCTGGTACTTCCTCTGTATTCAAATTATGTGTATTATTTAAAAAATATTCTACTTGTGGTATATGTTGCTGCCAAGTTTCGTGTTGATTTTGACACAGTATCCTTAAATATTTTATAACTTCTTTAATATATCTTTCTGCAGGATTTGCCTGAGGATGTCTGATACTTGTAAAATGAATGTTGATTCCCTTTTTCTCACAAAATGTCCGAAATTTTTGGTTGTTAAAATATGTAGCATTATCTATTATGCAATTTCTAAATGGTCCTATTTCTTCGAAAAATTGATTAATATATAATTTTAATGTTTTAACATTTGTTCTAGAGCAGGGATATAGTTTAATAAATTTTGTATATAAATCAACTATCACTAGTATATGCTTTTTTCCTGTTGGACTGAGAACTAAATTTGAAATAAAATCCATGGAAACTGTATTTAGTTTTTCATATACAACATTAGATTTATATGTGTTCTGGTTTTTGAAATTCTTTTCTTTGTTTAGTTGACATATTGGGCATTGGGTAGTAATTTCCTTTGCTATACTTATGTCATTCTTTGCAAAATAATTGTCCCTAAATAGCATCCATAGCTTTCTTGAACCAATATGCATATAATTGTTATGTAAATTTTTCAATATTTTCTTTGCTAAAGTTCTAGTTATTACATATACTTCTATGCCATTTATTATTTTATAATATACCCCATCTTTCCTAAGGACTTTTTGTTTTTCACTCAAATTGATCTGATCTCTTATAATTTCTTCTTTAGAATATAATCCAGTACTTTCTACTAATTGATTTAATCCAATTTTTATTGTTCGCTGCCCTTTTTGTGGTGTATTTTCTAACCTTGATAAAGCATCTGCCACTATATTGGATTTTCCAGAAATGTATTTGATTTCAAAGCAGTATTCACTAAGTATTAGACTCCACCGATGTATTCTACTGTTTCCATATTTGTTATTTAATATAGACGTTAAAGCTTGGTGATCTGTTTCTATAGTAAATTCATTACCCAATAAATAAAATCTTAATTTTGTGACACAGTGTATTATACTTGCTAGTTCTAATTCTGAAACTGAGTAACCCTTTTCATGTGGCTTTGTTATTCTTGAAATGAATTGTATTGGGTATTCGACCCCATCATGTATTTGTAATAATACCCCTGATAATCTCTCTATTGATGCATCTGTTCTTAATATGAATGGCTGTGTATAGTCAGGATAGTATATTTTCAAATTTGACAGAAAAATGTTTTTAATTTCTTGGAATGCTAGTTCTCTTCTCTGATCCCATCTCCATTTTACACCTTTTCTCAGTAGTTCAAGTAATGGAATTTCTTTTATACTTAGATCTGGTATCATCCTTTTATAATAATTAATTATTCCAATAAATCCTCTTAAAGTTCTTAAATTGTGTGGTGTTTTATATTCCTGAATGACTTGTGTCCGTTCTGGATCCATTTCGATTCCCTTAGTGTTAAGTTTATAACCTAGATATATGACTTCTTTTTGAAAAAATGTACATTTTTCTTGATTTATTTTTAGTCCAACTTTGTCTAATCTATTTATTATAATTTTTAGGTGTTTCTCATGATCTTCAGCCGTTTTAGAAAAAATTAATATATCATCAATGTAGTGAATTACAAAATGTTCATATTGATCCAAAATATCATGAAGACATCTACATAGAGCACTGCAAGATGATTGAAGTCCAAATGGTACTACTTTGAATTGATATACTACTCCATCTATCTGAAATCCTGTATACTGTCTACTTTTTCTTTCTAGAGGTATTAACCAGAAACTATGCTGTAAATCGATTTTAGTGAAAAATGACATTCCTGTAATTCTTCCTAATATTCCATCTATACTCATTGGTGCTTCAAATTGCTTTTCAGTAATCTTGTTAATATTCCTTGCATCCAAACATAACCTGATTTCACCTGATCTTTTTCGTACTACTACTATGGGGTTAATAAAACGTGTGTCTGCCTTCTCAATGATCCCATCTTCTAACATATTATTAATTGTTTTGTTTACTTCTTCTCTGTATTTATATGGTATTGGGTATGATTTTGTTTTAAAATCTTTTTCTTCTTTAACTTTTATACTATGGATATAATTTTGTGCAATTCTATTTTCTTTATTGACAAGTCCCTTGTGTTGCTGCAATATGGAAATGACTATTGATTTATATTCTTCAGGGCAATTTAAAACTTTCATTATATCTTCTTCTTTACACATAAAATTATTCTTCATTATGTACTCATTATTCCTTGCTTCCAATTTTACGCACTCCGCCTCGTAGGCATCCATCTGCTTAAAATTTCCATTCCTTAAATATTCACTACAATAATTATTCTTTACATTCTTTTGGGACATTTCCCTATCATCAAAATACATTTCTTCTTCATAAACATCATTATTTTCTTTTAATAATATCCTATCAACTCTTATTCCTTCTTCCACCTCATCTTTCTGCATAAATTTAATTATTTGCCCTTCCAAAGTTACCATTTTTTCTTCAAAATCTATCTTTACTTTCTTCTTTTCCAATTCATCATTTCCCATTAATATATCAACACATAAATCCTTGACAATAAATCCTTGCATATTAATTTCTTTATTAAGAATATTAATTTTAAAATTGGCTAGTTTATCAATTTCACCCAACTTCTTATTATTTGCACCAACAATTTTAATTTTTGGAATCTTTATTATATCTGATAGTTTTAATGTATTAAAAATAAAATTCTCCGAGACTAAAGTACTTTCTGAACCAGTATCTATCATAATTTTAATCATTTTATTTTTGGCCAAAGCATTTATATAAATTAAATTAATAGATTCAATAATTTTCTCTTCATCTAAAGAAATAAATTCAGAAGGTTTTTCATAATAGCAATGGCCTAACTTGTAATTCAGAAAGTTTACTGCACAAAATTTTGATTATTAGAATTGTCAGATTGTATCTGACCACTTGGATCTGATGTCCTATGTCTTTCCCTACTATGACTTCTACTCACATTTTCTTGCCTTGTACTATTTCGTTCCCTGTCTTCGCAGCTTCTATTCCTTCGAATACAATTTACCTGTCTGTTATAGTTAGGTCGCTCTGTATTTCTTCTATTGTTAAAATCTTGTCTATTATTATTAGTACTGTTATTAAAATGTTGTCTATTATAATTAGTATTATTATTAAAATTTTGTCTATTATAACTAGTATTATTATTAAAGTTCTGTCTATTTGGATTACTGTTAGTATTATTAAAATTTTGTAAATTATCACCATACCTAGTGTTATTGTTATATAATTGTCTATATTGTTGAAAGTTATTATTGTTTTTTCTGTTGTTATTATTACTTGTCATATTGCCTCTTTGTATTCTTTGAATAAAATTAATAAAACTATCTATTGTTTGAATATTTTGTACAGTTACGGTTTGCACAACATCAGCATCAAAATGTCTAGATACATTTAAGACTGTTTCATCCTCTCTAAGTGGTGGTTCTAAATATTTTGCAACTGTTATCAATTTCAATGCATAATCTACCATATTTGATTTTAAATTTTGATTATACTTTCCAAAATATAGAATTTCTCTAAACTTGGCTTGCTCTAATTCACCCCAATAATAATTTAAAAATTTATTTTCAAATGTTTGAAAATTATCTAAATCATTCTCAATACTAGCAAACCAAGTTGCTGCATTGTCATTTAATGTCATTCTAATATAATCTTTAATATCATTAATATTATTCACAAATCTTAATTTATGTTTTAAACTATTTATGTATACTCTAGGATGCAAATTTTTTATATTACCAGAGAATTTAATCCCAGTCTCATTTGTTAAATTTAAGTAAGGTCTCCCCATGTCTCTCATTTGTGAAATATCATCTATTCTCTGTTCCACATTTCTTATTTGATTACTATTTATTTGGATATTTTGTTGTATATCGTCTAATTTTTCTTCTGTGTTTCTCCTGTCTTCGTTAATTTTTACTTCTAAGTTACATTTCTGTAACTCTATTTTCTGTTCTATATCTATTTTATTATCTTGAATAATCCTCTTTACTTCTGTCCTCTCATTGTCTATCCTTTTCTTGTAGTCATTCCGTATACTTTTTATTTCATTTGCTACTTTTTTCTCTGCAGCTTCAAGTTTTTTATCCATTTGTTTTTCCATTTGTTTTACAATTTTATTATTATTATTTTCTATTTTCTTTTCTAATTTTCTATAATTCTCTTCCAATTTCTGTTCCATTTTTTTCATGTCTTCTTTGACTTCTTGTGAATTCTGTTCCATTTTTTGTTCTATTTTTTTCATGTCTTCTTTGACTTCTTTTGAATTCTCTTCCAATTTTTTTATGTCTTCTTTGACTTCTTTTGAATTCTCTTCCAATTTTTTTATGTCTTCTTTGATTTCTTTTGAATTCTCTTCTATTGTCTTGTTCATCTGCATTATTAATGACATCAAAGCTGCCATATTGACATTTTCCTCTCTTTCTGGATTCATTTCTGCAGTATCTTGTGGAACTTGAACTAAACTCTCCTCTTGTATAGGTTGTGTTTCTACTTCCACATCTTCTTCATTCTTTTTGCTTCTTGTACCTTTCTTTCCTTGAGACATTTTGAGACTTTACTTGTTCAAATATAATTAATAATAAAATCTATTATTTTTCCTTTCTACTGATAATTAATTTAATTATATGAGAGCACTTATCTTCCCAAACTAATTCTTTTAAATAGAGAGCCACCGCGTTGGGTGCCAAATTGTTATGATGTGTTTTTTGTTTGAATGATGAGCAATGAGTATTTTTAATAATATAATATATAGGGTTTTTATCGCGGTTCTCAAAGAATTAGCTTGTAAGTACTTTTTTAAATTATCTTTATTATAACTATTATGAAACACACATATATATCTAACCTAGTCAATGTAAATTTAAAATAAACTATCTTTAAACTGATATTCTTATAAAACTAATTAAATTCTATAGACAATCTAAAATTTAAACAAACTATCTTCAAAATTGAAATTGTTATGACACTAACTAAATTATATTAACAAAATTTTGTACCTTTCTTTCACTGAATGCCTAAATGAACTATTTTCCACTAAGTATATAGATTCTAATCACCACTGAATGTCTTCGTACTTCAGTTATCCTTGTTTTTTGTGAAATTACTTTTTTCAATTATCAGCTTCTACCAATTTAAGATATATTTTTCTTCACCAGCATCTATACACCACCAACCAAACCAGCAAACAGCATTTATATTTATTCTTCTTTTCAATATACCAATATCCAATTATTATAAGTTGATTTATACTAATCTCCAACCATAATATAATTTAATTTCTTCCAATATACCTTTTTTTATCTTCAATAATTATTTGTGTATAATTATAAATGTGCATTAAATTATATGCATAATTTTTAATCTTCATTTAACTCACTATATTAAACTATTGGACTATTTGTACTTGATTCACTGACTCTAACTAACTTTCATAATAAACTGCTTGACTTCTGACTAAAAAACTTAAAAACTGCCTGACTTCAGACTAAAAACTTTCTAAAACTTCTGAACAATTGACTTCACTAAGTAAATGTATCTATCTTCTAACTAACTTTCATGATAAAACTGCTAAAAACTGCCATCTTGAATCCAAATCACGGGTATTTATATGTTTCTGGATTTCTAGAACCATCTCGTAAGATATCATGTTCCAATTTGTTCTATCAAATACTTGTCTGAATTTTCTGGAACAAACCATTTCGCAAACATGGCCATCTCCGGAGATCCAGAGAATTCCATTCTTTTCTATTAATAATTTTGTTTACATTTAGGCTTTTCAGATCAGAATATATAATTAAATTAGTAACTAACACTCTAATTTAATAAAATACACATTTCAAACAATATATTATTATAATAACCCCACTTATATTCGTATTATGATTCTTAATTTGACACTTGGAGTATGTATAGTTGGTTGCCTAGGCACATGGCTCACTTAAATCTATTATTTTACAATTTATTATATTTTTCTATTATATTTTTACAATTATTATATGCTAATTTATTAAAAATGCCCTCACATAAATATATTTTTATTAAATTCTCTAGTATATAACTTATTTAAAACAACCAAGTATCTAATATTATGTAGTATATAACTTATAAATTATTTTCTATAAACCCTAATCGTATCAATATATATATATATATATATGTTATGTATATAATATAGGCACCTCTAAACTGAGCAACCGCTTCAGAGAACTAACGAACACAGAGAAGCGACACTCCTTTGAAGTTGCGTGGGCAAGCCGCCAATGAGTGCCAATGACAGGAGTACTTCAGATCTCGAAGACATTTTAGAACCTGGGAGATACTGTACAATTTTGCTGTATGACCTTGCCAAAGACACCCACATGAACAAAATGAATAAGGTCGAAGATTATTCATCATTACTTGAACAAATGCGATACGAATCCTTTATTAAAGCCACAACTAAAAATAGTACAGTTAAATTATCATCTCTTGTACCAACTGTAAGTGCCCTGGATGAGCATATCAAAAGAGTTTACTTACAAACTCAGATATGGCTTGGAAACAAAGAGATTGATATAACGGATTGGGGATGGTTCAAGGGTGATGATATTTTACAACCAATAAAAATGAAAAGTTCACCTGCACCAGAAGAACTATTGAAAATGATTTTTTGCAAAAGGGTTGCGGCTCAGCGTGTGGCTGTCGTAGACTAGGTCTATTTTGCAATTCTACGTGTGGAACATGCTCTGGCGACAATTGTCAAAACTGTCCTGCAATAGACGAAGAGGTGGAGTTAGAACACGACGAGAATGACGTTTCAGACACTGAATAATTTGATATATTGTAAATAATTTTTATTTTTGTAAATATATTTTGTATACTTTCTAATGTAAAGTATTTTCATGCATAATTTTTTACAATAAAAACATCATGAGTATACTTAATTTTTTTATTTAGACATTTACCAAAGGGGAATTTGTTTGGTAAGCATAGAGGTGGTTTTGAGGATTGAAAATAAGCAACCAATCAAAAAATATTTTATTGATAAGAAAGGAATTTTTGAATATAAATGTACATTAAAAACTTTTGAAGTTGTTTAAAAAGATTTTTTTATATATTTTGACATAGGGGGTAGTTTTTAAGGGTTGAAGTGTTGCAATTAGCCAAAATTATTTTATATAAGCAGAGAATTACATTGTAGATGATATAAATGCACTACAAATGCGTTTGAACCTGTTAAACGATTTTTTACAATCATTTTTATTAAAAGGGGTGGTTTTAAGATTATTTAAGGGTTGAGAATGTACACAATATCCATTATTATAATTGACAATATTTCAATTACCTAATTTAACACGATTTAAATCCATAAAATGCTTTAATATAAATTTTTTTCATTATTTTTAATAAGGGGTGATTTCACCCCTTAAAAATAAAAAGCTCACCTAGCGCATATATAACTTTTGAAGAGGGAGGTAAGATAAGCCTAATTCCAAATTTTTAGCAAAATCGATTCAGTTATAAAAAATTTAGAGGTATTGACCTCTTTTCCTCCACAGTGACTGGAGTATTAGTTTTGTTCAGTATAATTAAAATTGTAGCACGTTACTTTGCTTATTATATTTTCGAAATACAATAATTTTTTAAATTGCAACTGTAGGTAACACACAGTTAGAAAAATAATAGCTGAGCCTTAACTCTTTTGCTCTAAGTAACCCAAGCGTGATGGTATTTGGATTAGTGTCTTGGCACTTGTCTAAAGAATATACAGTTTGAAAAAATGGTTTTATAGTTTTAGTTTTACTAGATTGAGTTAGTAATGCTTCAGTAGTTCTAAAGTTATTAAGGAATAATAAGTAGGTTGATTTAATATACTCATTGGGGATTTTAGTGTTAAATAAAATAACGACATTGTAGAATCTTTATAAAGAAAGAATTATAAAAACTGTATAAATAAACTGATAAAAAATAAAAAAAGGGAATACAAGAAAACACCAACACAAGCGTAAATTGATTAGTTGGGTTAAAAATGTATGTTTTAAACAGCAGTAGTATGTACTTTGATAAACAATTAAGTTTAATAATGAATATATTTTCTTATATCTTTTACAAAATGTGTGACCTTCTTGTGTGTGGTCTACAAGTTCTTTATCTTACAGTTTCCAATCGATTATTTTGTTTGGTTTTGTTCAGTTCTTTTTTCTGGTGATTATTCTTTTATTAAAAATTATCCTTTCACAAACACCCACCTACTTTTGGTAATTTATTTACTTCGCCAAACGAACCTACAAACAACACCCGCATCGCCTTTTGCGAAATAATCAGAAAGTTACAGGCCGCGAAAGGCCTCGTCGACGGTGTTAACATTTCGGTTGGCAAATCCTTACAGAAAAGAAAATAAATTAGATTATGGAAATATAAAACATTAATCACGGATTCGAATGCACCAAACAAAGCAACTTCGGGTAATTCGCTGTCGTTCCAGACACGAAATAATGTATAAGTTATTGTTAGAGAAAATTTGAATAATGAGTTCGAACTTAAGGTGGGCTAGAACATAAAGGAAAAGTGGCTATCGAAATACGTTATGAATTAGATAATGGAATTTGGTGGGTTAAGATTTCGAAATACAATAAGAATATAAGTTATAGGTAATTCGGTTCGTAGATGAGCTCTTGACGAGGTAAAAGGTTTAACTTAAATTTAATTTAATAAATTATACAAAATGTAAATATGTGTAAATAAAGTACAATAAATTCAAATTTGATGACTATTATTTTATTTTAAGTTACGACTTAATGATGTATCTCAGATATTCTCACAAAAAGAAACAACTTTAAAATTATTTATTTTACTTTTCGACTTTTATCAAAATATTTCGTTTTGTAACGCTAAAGATAAAGAACTAATTAAAGTAAACTGTCTCTTAAAAGATACAGTAGTCATGTGTCGTATGATTGGGTTGCCACTTTAGAAGAGGATCGAAGGTTTTTCGATTCCATCTTCTTACTATTTGAGATTTAATTTTTCTTTATAGACTTAGAACATTTATTTCGAACAAATACTGACTGACCAGCAAAGTTTATGTTTCAGCTTGTCTACTAATTCGTTAAATATGCATATATTTCATAATACATATCATAAATATAGTTATTTTAGACTTCTTTATTTTGAAATTTTTTATTAATTCTTGTAATAGTATTTATTTTTAGGTTTAATATACCACATATGGCGTCGGTCAGACATCCAAGCGGGCCAGGCGGCCGACTCTCATTCGCTTTACTGTCGAATGGTTTAGTGGATGTGGGTTCAAGTTCTGGCTCGGTGTACAGAACAATAAAAAAGCTAATGCAGCAGTTCAGAATTCTAAAACGAATATGCGGCTTAGACTAGAATTTGCTGGTGTCTGATCGGAGCAGTATGGCAGGAGATAAGGGCTTGACAATTATGATCTCATTGGTGCTCCTTCCCCTTGTTTATAACTTTGTTCTTTTCAGATAAAATGTGTGTTATTTTAGCAGTGTTTTCTTAGATTTAGAGCATTCTGTGGTATTGGATATTTTTCTTTTAATTTAGAATGATAGTCTATAGAAACATTCACATATTTTACACACTCTATATAGTGGCTTGCATTCCTAACGTAAGAGTCTGCTTGCTCCGATAGAACTAACTATCGGCCGCAACGGTAATTCTGCGTTATGTTCCTTGGGTATGCCGTAATGTTTTGGACATCTGGATAACTTCCCACTAGGGATAATATAGAACTGATGTCATTTTTTGATGTCTAAGACTTAAAAGTTTGGTAAATAAAAATAAGAGAAAAATTCCTTGAAAATTTCTTCCACGTAAATCAAGAGCAGTTCAATCTATATTTGAGAATCAAATTTATAGGCAGTAAATTCTCCGAACTGTTAATGCGATAAACCAACAACATCGTTGCCAGTTTGTAATGATAGATATTCTAGCAATTTATCATTTAATCATTGACATGCAGCAAAATTATCATATTAATGATCGTTTTGTATTTGTTAATGTACATAATAAAATGCATTTAGTAACATCAATATTTATGTATAATATTATATTTATATAAAATACTTATATATAGAAAACATCTAAAGTACAATAATATTCTTTGTAAAAGTCATACATGACAACATCGCATTCTAGGTCCGGTAGAAAGGAATAGTAGATCAACGTTGTCATAATATAGAGAGAGATAAATTGCTCATTGACTTCCTAGCTTAGCATTCAGTAACGTATCGTTTACACTGTTGCAGTGACTTTTAAAAATTAATCTTAATATAATATGATATTAGACTTATTTAACTTTGAAGTTTATACTTCTTATCACAAAAAAACACTTACTTTCAAATTCCATATAATCAACCTGAGACTGACCAAGAGCAACAGGTGTGCTGGAGCCATGAGCAAAATAATTAAGGCCAAAGATATATCTCGTAATACAAAAATAAGAGTATACAAAACTATAATTAAACCCACAATGCTATACGCTGCCGAGACATGGACTATGAACAAAACCGTACAGAACACATTGGAAGCATGGGAAAGAAAGATACTTCGCAGAATATTTGGTGGAAAAGTAGTAGAGGGAGAATGGAGAAGACGAACTAATGCAGAAGTGTATCAGTTGTATGCTAACCCTACAATAACAAAAGTGGTGAAAAACGTAGACTAGAATGGCTCGGCCATCTAGAAAGAATGCAAGGTAATAGACTAGTCAAGAATATTGCTTGGAGAGTACCTGAGGGCAAAAAAAAGAGAGGAAGACTAAGAAAGAAATGGAGAGATGCAGTGATGGAAGATGTCAGAGAGATGGGAATCAAAGATTGGAAGCTGTTAGCTAAGAATAGAAAACGATGGAAATTATCCATCCAGCAATGGGCCTAAAAGGCCTGTTAACGCTGTACATACATACATACATAATATGATATGAGACTTATATTTAACTTTGAAGTGTATACTTATTATCACGAAAAAAACACTTATTTCAAATTTCATAATTTTGTACAAAACATACGAGACAAAGAAACTTTCTATGACATTTAATGACAAACTATAATTTTTTTTAATGACATTTTTTGTTTATTACAAAAATTAATTATCAAAAAGGCAGATAGAGAGATTTGCCCTGCTGTTATTTCAATGAAAGGTTTCTTTTCATTGGAATTACTTATATTTTAAATATACTAATTTACATAATTATGAAAATCCAATTCTGAACTTTCCGATTACATGAAGTGAACTTTTACTTTTAGTAAACATATAAACACTCAGACATATATATTATAATTAAATAAAATAAATCGAATCGAATATACATAATATATAAGAAGTATTCTTTTTTTTTTTAAGAGCAAAGTATATTGGTACAAAATGTATTTTAGTTTGAAAACTAGGTTAACAAAACAAACTTACTTACATACGAAAGTAATCTTAATAAAATGGTTCGACCTCTACAGGAAGTTAAAATATTAATCATCGTATGAAGACGACTCGTCGGCTGATGAAAAGGTATCGCGATCACTAATATTTACATTGATAATGTAAATGGTTCAACCGAAATGTCCACTCTTGTGTCCAAGTCCCACATTCTATCTTCTTCTTTTATAGTGTGTCTTATACAATTTTTCCAAGACTCAGGTGTGACATTTTGTATGGCAGTAGCTAACAAGGACTTCACCTCCTCCATTTTAAAACTCAAGCTTTCCTTGCCACTTGGTTTATTATTTGAGCCCATATAAGCTCGATAGGGTTCAGCTGACAATGATAAGGAGGGAGGCGATGTACAATTACGTTGTTTGCACAAGCCATCTCATCGACTGCATATTTCTTGAAAACGGGTATATGTATCCTCGCGAGGTTTAATAATTGTACTTTCAACATGTTGTCATTGAATGGTATATTTTTTTGAGAGAGCCAGTTGATTATTTCACCTTTTCGCCAGGCATTCGTTGGTGATAGCTCCAACCGTCGACTGTGGTATGACGCATTGTCCATAACAACGACAGAATTTCCTGCTATGGATAAATTATGATCATGAGAGTGTTTCGCAAATTACGAAAAGATGGCTGTGTAATATTTTATAATTTAATGAATAGTGGCGGCATAAATGCTTTTGTTCTACATTCTGTTGCAAATTCTGGAAAATCACTTAAAAGATAATATTTGCTCAAAAACCTTGCAATAAACTTGATCAAACAAAACCTTCATAAACGATCACTAATAAAAATACTTTTACGTGATATAAGCGAGTTTCTGTTCAAAATGATTCCGAAGCAACCAGTTCCTAATCAAGAAGACGACGATCTTGCTAATCGTAGTAGATGCTGCAATTGTTACAGGTTACAGAGAAAAAATTAAATCGTATACGTCTATGAAATGTTCAAAATGTAGTGCATTCACTTGTAAACGACATTCTTAATCTAATATTCTATGTAGATATTGTAATGATCAAACTAATTAATTTTTTTTTGTACAATATATTAAAATAAGTTAAATTAATAATGCCCTTTAATCTGTTGACAAAATAAGTAACGATACAGTTGATGGATAATTAAAAAAGGGTCGAAAAAGCAAATTACTGCCGCGCGTCCGACTTTGTAATTATTTGCCGAAGATTACTCTTGGCTTGTTACTTCCTCTAGATACGTTGCAGAGTCTGACGAGATTCTTTAATATTCTGTATCATTTAAGATGTCGTTTATTTTTGAATTTGTATTCTTGAATATTCATCACCAGCATAGCGTTGCCTTTATCAGCTGGAAATAATACGATTTGTTTATTCTATTTTAAATTAGTTATTGCTTTTTTTCTTCGTGTGTTTAATTTCTCTTTGGAGGTTTGGCAGTTCTTAATATTTTTGATACGGCTTGGCGTATGGTCTCGGCTGTTTTTGCTAGCAGATTAGTAATAGTAGTTTCTACTTCGCTATTGATATTTTCTACGAGAATTTTGAAAGTGCTACAGCAAAATTGAAACCTTCTAAAAGTCTAAAAGGATCATATTTGTGCCTTCATCCAAAGCCAGAATTAAACAGTTTTAAATTAATTTGTTGGTTTGTTTGTGGTATTTATTTCTTCTTTTAGAGCTGTTGTAGTAATGAATTTTCAAACCTTTTGATTTATTTTTTCTTAGTGAGGTCAGAGTCTGTTTCTGTTCAAAAGTTTGTGAGCTTACTAAAAAGTTCTACAGTGTCAGACTATTTACTATATTGATTTTAAGGTGCAGTTGTAATGATTGTTAATTCATTTTAACAATATCTTATCTAGGGTCATAAATTGACTGTCTAATAAACGCTAGGCTTGCTTTTCTTAAGATTTTGCTGGTTATATAGTTGTTTTTGTGGAAACTAAGCTTCATATAAGTTAGTATACCTAATGTTTTCGTCACAATAGCGTTGTAAAAGCGTAAGGTTAAAAAACAATGTACTTTGCTTCAATCGTTCGATCGTAGCTTTTAGAGTGTTCTGATATCTCATAAAATTTTCTTTCCCGTAGAGGTTAATTATGTTAGACTTGGAAATTGTCGCAGAAGCAATATATACTATCTGTGGTTTTCCATGTTTGGTGTCTCGTTAGATAATTTTGGTTTTACATAAAACGATTTTTTTGAAGACTTTTCGGCAAGGTACCTGCAGCTTTCAACTCAGGTAGTAACTACTTCAAGTATTAGCCAAAATCGTTACTTAGATGAGACTTCAAAAGAGAATAAAGATAATTATAATAATAGCCTTCTTTATTACCTTTCCATAGAAGTAGTTGCTAAAGGGTTTGCTACATCTTACGATATATGAACGAGAGCGTAACTAAACACAAAACTGAGCATTACAACTACATACGATAACGTATTTTGTACACCTATTTCTATAATTACAACGTAAAACTCTTTGCATAAATATAAATAAAAAAGAAAAATCTCCAAAACAAGTTTGTAAAAAGCAGTTACTTAATATCTTAAAAGAAAACGTTTATACGCGTTTTTACGATGTAAAACTAATTTAGTTTTTTACTATTCATCGTTATCTTGACGTTGCTCATATATTTTATTTGAACCGTATTGTAATAAAAAATATACTTATATTATACTTGTAACTTTAGCTACTTAAAAATTCAAATAAAACCCCCATTGTATAGAGATTTTCCATAAAAAACGTCTCCTCATATATTTTTATTAAACGCCAATTACCGCAGACATACTCGATGAGGGAGTAGCGAATAAGTTTAGAGTCCATTTGGATGGCTGCCAGTGAAACACTTACATTTCGGGCAGGCACTAAAGGAGAGGAACTCTAGTATGAAATAAAAATAATTCATGATTCCATGCCCTATATACGGGGTCCGTAATTGGCTATTGTACAAGCTGAACTTAATTTTTGCACAGTGTTTATGGGCGGTTATCGTGTACGGGAAATGCGCTTGGATTTTGTAATATTATGGTAGGTATTTGATTGCGGTTGTAAGTTTGAATAATGTTACATAGAGTAAAGTTTAAAAAAAAATTTAGTTAGATATACTAGAAGTTTATTTTTAATACTTTTGGTATTTATCGTTTAA